>NC_061111.1:58483147-58718741 GCF_002878395.1 Capsicum annuum | reverse complement strand
GAAAACTCCGAGGACTGACATCGACGGCGAAACACCAAAATAGATGAAACCACAACCTCAACGAAAAAAAATTGAAAAAAACGTACAATCCGAGCTTGGGCAAACTGACAGTAGGAAAAACTAACAGGAAAAGTCAGATTTCGGCAACCAACCATACAATCCGAGCTCCGGCGAACTGACAGTAGGAAAAACCAAATAGGAAAAGTCAGATTTTGGCGACCAACAATCAAGTAGTAAGAGGCAAAGCTCAGGGATGTTTTTACGGTTGATCTCCAGCGATGGCTCTGCCACAGTATCGCCGGAAATCTACCCAAACCACCCCCATTTTCTCTCTTTCGCGTCAGTTTTCATTCTTTTCTGACCATCTTTCCCTCTCTCGCAACTTTCCATCACTCTCTCTCAGCTCTTTGTCACTCTCTCTCAGCTCTCTGTCACTCTCTCACAGATCTCGATACTCTCTCGTAGCTCTCTGTCCTCCCTCGTAGTTCTCTGTTTCTCCAATCTCTCCCTTGTTTTCTTGTTGTTTCTCCAATCTCTCCCCTTATTTTCTCGCTGTTTCTCCGATCTCTCCCCTCTCTATGCCATTTTTGTGTTTATAAAGCTCTCCTATCTTTTTTCTGTGAGTGTGGATGTATGTATTTTGTGCGAAGAAGAAAAAGAAAAGAAGAGGAAATGGAGTTTCAAAAAATGGCGTGAGCTCCATTTTGGAGAAGATGAGATGATGACGAAGTCGGTGTCTTGTGCGTCTCTATATGGATGGTTCTGTTGTTATGATAATCTGTGTGTGTCGTGTGAAGAAGAAAAGAAAAAATTGGAATGTTCTCCTTTTATGTGTGTATATATGAGATGAGGGTGGGGTAGTGGTGAGGTGGGGTAGAGTTTGTTAGGATATGGTAGGTAGGTGTTATTTTTTAATTGGGTGGGTTGTTAGAATATTAGAATAAAACAAAATTAGTTAGGGGGTTGTTATTTTTGTCATTTTGTGGAGGGATTATCACACGAGTGAGGGTACACGGTAGGATAAGGTAAACAATAGGTAAAAACGATATCGGGGAGGGACGAAATTAGGTGTCTACATTTACTATTCATCACTATTCATGGATCAACGACTAACATTATTTACTCACTACCCAAAAGTAGAATCTAGACAAGATTTACCACTAGACCATATTCTCCAATTAAATAATATTTGTTTCTAGCCAACATAATCTCACTAGTCATCATTTAACTAAAGACCACTAATCACCATGAGTACACTTATTTATCTCTTAACTAACATCTCTTATTAACTAGCATCATTAATCTTCAAATCCTCATTAAACAATTAATCAACATCATAAACTTAGTCCTCAATAGCAACTAATCATCACCATCGCTAAACCCATTATCACCATAATGAAATAATCATCCCTATTAATAGCCATCAATGTCACTAGTCCTCTTTACCACTAAGCATCTTTCGTTCTTAAATCAACCACTATACAACTTTATACCTCAACTCATTAGAAGACTATAACCGACATCTCTAATATCAATATTATAACCAACTACACAAGAAGATAAATAAACATATAATTGTCATACATAGGGCTAGCCGAATTCAATCAGTACATGCACATATAGCACATTAATAATCATATCCTCCAACCTTGCCTGACATCATCATGTCATCATAATATCCTCCGAACTCAAACCGAATATTAATATATCATCATAATATCCCCCGGATTTATTGGGCATTAATTTATCATCATAATATCCTCCATCCTTTTCGGACATTAGTATATCATCATAATATCCTCCGGCCTTGCCAGACATTATTATATCATCATGATATCCTCCAACCCCGACGGGTATCAATATATTATCATATATCCTCCAAACTCAAACTGGGTATCAATATCATCAACATATCCTCCAGAGTTAAATCGGGTATCAATATCATCAACTTATTCTCCAGACTCAAATCGGGTATCAATAATATCAACATATTCTCCGTACTCGAACTGATATCAATATCAATATCATCAACATATCCTCCAGACTCAAACCGTATATCAATATCATCAACATATCCTCCGACCTTATCGGGTATCATCATATCATCACAATATTATCATAATAGGCAATTAATAATCAATATCAATAATAAGGAACAAGCCTTACAAGGGCCAAAGTAAATGACAAATAAGTAAATGATAAGACCCACAAGGGCTAAACTAAAGTGCAGGACTTATAAGGATTAAAGTAAATGACAAGCCCCACAAGGGCTAAATTAAAATGCAAGAGCCATGAGGGTTAAAGAAAAAGAGAAATAAGGAGGTGCATACCTTTATATCTCATCATTCATTGTCAATGATAATTTATCCATAAATATGTATGTCAATAATTAATAGAGTATCTTTATATGTGTCAATAAGCATGTCTTCTAACACCATTAATATTATCATTTCCAATATTGACAATAAGAAAGATTTTCAATTTAATTTATTAGAATAATTATTAAGTATGATCACAACTTGCGCAATATTATAGTTAACAACCCAAACACTAGCCTAAATAACGGCTTAATTAAGAGTATAGCCAAGGACTCTGTAACACCCCGCATTCTTGAGCTAGAAATCAAACCATCGTTTGTACGTGTGTAAGATATAATCTCATGATTTATAGTTGAATATATATGTCATGATCATTATCCTAGAGTTTAAAGTTCTATCGAGATGAAAAATGTTCATAGGAATAGCTTAGAGCAAAGTTGAGCTAAAAACTTTTGATTCGGCCAAATTTTGGTATTTGATTATATAAGAGTCATCTTTTAATGTGAATAACTTTTGACATATGAGGAATTTTGCATCATAAGACCCACCAAATTGTAGATAATTGAATTATCTTTCTAATAAAACTAATTTTGCCTTAATATGATACTCAAGCGAAAAGTTATGGCCATGCAAATGTCGTATGCCACATGACAATTGCAAAAGGTCAATGGAAAGAGTGCGTGATTGGCTACGCGTCGCCCACCTTGGCTTGGGCGATTGGAAGTGTGTCGCATGGTGATTACACGGTTCTAAAAGTGCTTTCTTTTGACTTAAATCAAGGGTGTTGAAGTCTTTTCACACCCCTAAACCATTCCTAATCACTCCTAAACATTATAGGGGGTTTTAAAACACATTATTCCCACTCCCATAACCCCCAAACATTCAGTACACGACCCCAAAACCCTGCACCTCTTCCCAAGTACAAAATCCAAGTGTAATCTCTCAAGAATCAAGAATTTAAGTTCTAAATTCAAAGTTCTCTTCAAAGATTCATCCAATCAAGGTATGTGGGGTATTCATCAATGGATCCCTTTCACCCATTAATCCCAAAAATCTATTTTCAACTCAAAAGCATGAATCGATCTCTATTTTATGAATCTTTCATGAAACTCATGATTTGTCCATGAACTTCTCATTAACTCAAGCATAGACCATGTCTACAAGCAATTCCATGTGATTCCATATGAATTAAGATATTTCATATTTTTAAATCTTACTTTCCATGTCATATTCCATTGATTTCATGATATATCCTCAAATTATGAATTAAACCATGTAATTATGTTATTTTCTCACGTTTAACACATTTCCATAGTCAAATTCATATTACTTACCCAGTTGGTGAATTGTGTTATATTTTGGGTTCTGAACATGATCTCGTATCAGTGTTTTAAGCATTATTATCATATTTTTAGAACATTCAGTGCTGGCGGTTTATGAATACCCAATACCTATGTGTTTTACATAAATTCAGCTTTCTAAGTATTAAAGTAGTTAATCCAAGAATCTTATCTATATACTTACATATTTATGATCATGATGAGCACTATCAGTTATGTAATAATGTTCAATTGAGTTTAGTCCATTCCAATACTAGTATCAGTTCAGTTGGGAGTAGGATTTATTACCGATCGAATCTAGGGATGGGGGCTCACCTGATAGTAGAGGGTGTGACCCTTTATAGTAATCCCCGAGTTACAGAACTACATAGCTAGAGTAGGTTAGAGATTTCTACCTTCCAGTTGAGGGTTAACACATATCTCATGAGAGAACCTGCTAGTAGAGGCTGACTTCTTAGTCCTTCGAGACACCAGTTTAGTGGATCTACACAGCTAGTGTTAGTACTCATGGCACGGTACTGACACCCTTACAACTGGGTTACAAGTTTGACCCCGATTAGCTCATATTGGGGCATGTTGGTTAGATGATACCTCCCACAGTCTCAGTACAGTATTCAGTATATTCTCAGTTCAGGTTTACTTGAACAAGCGTATAGATTTTTAGTTTTATAGTTTTTAGTCTTTCAGATTACAGCTTTATCTTAGTATAAATTTATGCTTGGTCTTGGATTCTCAGATATTATACGTTTATGCATTCATTCTCAGTTATCTCATGTCGTTCAGTTAGTCCTTATCTCATATGCACAATACCCCATGCATTTTAGTCAATCCAAACATTAGCTAATCAGTATTCAAATATTAGTTAATTAGTATTCATATAGTTGCTACTCAACATATAGATGTTAGTTATCCCTTTACTTAGATTTCAGTTTTTTGGTCACACAGGCATCAGTCATTCAGTTAATCATATCCACTTAATACATGTTATGTTGGTTTAGTATGTTTATTCATTTAGGTCCAGTATGTTCGTATATTCATATCCTTGATTTAAGTCAGTTCCCACAATATAGTCTTAGATCCAGTATTCATAAGTCATCCTCAATACAACTTTTACAATATTTTCGACCCGACAAGAGAATGGTTTACAATATTTATATTTCTACCGCCTCCTAGCTTACAGAATTACTTTCAGCTCATGATTTATGAATTCTCTATGATTTATAGTTTTTCACGTATAGCCGTGTTTCAAATATATGTTTCAACAAATTAACTTATATCCTCAGTTTTACAGTATGTTTTAAATATTTCTATGATTTAGTGCATGTCTCCTTACACTCAATACATTCCAACATACTAACCACATATATGCATTTTTGGCTATATCCTTCATAATGTAGGTACCAACATAGTTCAGACACCAGGGTCAGACAGTTCTCAGCTTTCAGCCAGCAGGTGATGAGTTCTTCTATTTTGAGAACTCCAGTCAGTTGTAGTTCATGTATTGTGTTGTATTTTGATTATTCACATGTATTGATTAGGGTTAGTTGGATGCATGTCCCAACTATCTATAGTTAGTATAGTAGAGGCTTCATAGATAGTCAGTCAGGGTCATGAAATGTAAATTTCAGTTCTCTCTTCAGTTTTATCAGATTATAAACTTTATCAGTTACCTACTTATTCAGATTTCATTATGATTATGTTTCCTCACAGCAAAACTAGCTATTTAATTTATTCTAAATTAGTTGCTCAAGTATCATGCAAGTTCATGGGTTAGCTTAGAATCGCTTTGGTTTCAAGCACCGTGTTACGATTAGGGGGTAGTCTCGGATTGTGACAGACTCATCATTAAAAAATCCATAATTTAGTCATTTAGACCTTGGGCATAACCATAAGCAATATCATCAACAATGGACAATTAGTAGCATTTATTGGCCTACTATTGGCCTAAAGATATTTGATCATTAGTATGAACAACGACAAAAATCATTACATGATCCATAATTTATTCATAGCATGGTCAATAATATTATTTATGACTTAGGCCATATTATAGACAATGGCTTAATAGCAAGTTCATTAGCCAAATAAATAGATAACTGTAATAACATAATTAATAACTTGACATAGGTTTTAGCCAACAAGGCATACAAAGGCAAAATTACTTGGGCATCATTCTCAATTCCATTCCACATAATCAACAAGTACCAAAAATCATCAATATTGCCTCAAAAGGGAACTCTTTAGTCAATTACTAGGTGTAAAGGTTCAAGGGAACTAATCACAAGTCTTGTCTTACAACAACAAGCCTACATCTAAATCTCCAAAATGCATTCTAAGTTAATTTCTACCCCGAACTAGGCTAAGGTATATAAATAAACTCTTAGATGTATTGCAAACCACTATAAGACCTAAGGTAGATATTCTACTCAAGTACCTTTACTAAGTCCAATGGAACCAAGGCAACCTTTCCTAGTATAAGAAACTAAGACCAATTTACCCTAAGTATGAGAAACTAGAGAATTATATCTAAGGTTGAGTATTCTAAGGTATTCGCATGCTAAACATGAGTAACAAAGTCAATTCCACCTAATATAATGGGAAAGAAATCAAGCTTTTCAACTTCTAAAATTCATATAGCTTAATTGGTCCAACTAACCCAAGTCTTGGATTTCATAAATCAAATACTTAAAACCCATCACTATCTAAAAAGATACCACAATTATTCAAAACATAGCTCAATCTAACAAGGAGTAAGCCTAACCTACCTCAAATCCAAAGAATGCCCACGAACCGCTAAATCTTTACTTTTCCTTTTTGAGAAGCTTCTTCAAGGTTCCAAGATATTAAAAGCACAATATATACATCATTATGAGAATTTCGATACCCATATTGTACCATTTTGCTTCGGATCCAAAAACGGCATCAAAAATCCCAAGTGGGTCCCACATATGGAAAACATATTTTTGAGACCAACCCAATGTTCATACACCACTAAGGAATCATAACCCTCAAGAATTAGGTGAAAACAAATCATATTTGTTCTAAAATCATTCCCTCAAGCAATTTGGGGTTTAGTCAAAATTCAAGAAATTAAAGCTTGAAAAAGGATGGATTCGTACCTTTAATCTGTTGTTAATCATGAAAATATATGTTAATCAAGCTTCTAACTTACCCCCCAAGAATCAATTTGAAGTTAATAGATCACTATAGGGATTCTAGGGCTCAAAGAAGAGTGAAAATGGTCAATTTACCGACCAAGGGGGCTATTTATAATACCTTGGTTGCGGTTAAATGGGGTCCTCGAGGTCAAAACTTATTTTTGACCTCCCAAACTCATTCAGACTCTGTTTTTTGTAAATGAACTATGTAAACCTACTAAATTCAATGTTTCGGATGCATTGGTGAAGTCATATTTTTCATCTAAGGATTTTTAGACCAATTGTAGGCCCCACACATATGTCTGCCGATTTTCTCACTTTTTGACTAATTGATGGAAATGAACTCAAGTATTTTGGGACCCAAACCAAGGGTATTTATAGACTAAAACCGATATTCTAGAGCTATTGGAGAAGTCAAAATTTACTTTCGAGATTGTTTAACTGAAGTTTTCGCTCGGCAGCCATTCAAAACTACAGAATACTTTTAAACGGGGAATTGGTTCTTAAATCAAATGAACTACCTGGTAATCGAACTATCAATTCCAACAAGTCATAAATAACTTGAGGTAGGTATGAAAAATCTTTAACAACGAAAATAAGTGGATAGTACGAAAAATGACATGAAGGGTCATCACACCCAGTTAGGTTATAATTATGTAATGACCTTAACTTAAGTGATTTATTTTTTTTTATGCATTTTGATAATTTTACCATTCCTTATAATTTCTACATATTTATTTTGGATTATAGGGATAGTTGGCATGATTTCCAAGATCTTTCGGAAGGGTTTGGGTGAGTTTGAGGCTTTAAGAGCTAATAGTTGACATCGGTCAACATTTTTTATTCCAAGTGCCAATAGCAAATAAACGGCGATAGTAGATCTGAAATATCAACTTTAGGCTAGTAGCATGGTTGGTTCGAGCTTTGGGCTTTTATATCTCATTTCGATCATTGATTTGAAAAATAGTAAAATAGGGTCTTAGGAATTAATTTATTAAAAATAATTATTATTTTTTGAAAATCTAATATTGCCATTGATTTCGAAACATCAAAATTTTCCTATTAGCATGTATGGTTTATTTATGTTGGGTCTCGAACGAATCCCAAGGATCCCTCAAAGACTTGAAAACAATAATAAAAATTAGGTCAACAGTCAACGGTCAACAACCCCTTTTCTTTATTGAAAACAATTCAATTTTGGGATTTTATCCTCTTTTTTGCTCATTTTCACCATTTTTATCGTATTGTAAGCTTAGAAAAGAGATTTAGGGAGAGATTTCTTCTGTAAGTTTGTGCGGATAAGTACCTAGCTCAATTCTAAATTATTTCCTACCAACTTTATCATCTAAATTCCTTGAAATCAAAGATTCCCAAAGAGGATTTTTGGGGATTTTCCCCCAAATTAAAATTATGGTATTTCTTAAATTTGGACCTCATTTGAAACCCATTTTTGCGTGGGTTTTCTCATGTAGACCCTTTTAATCTTGGAAATGTGTTTTTAAATCAAAATTCCAATTTTGACCCTTTTGTTTTTTAGCTCATTTTTTATTCGACCAAAATATGGGAAATATGAGTATCATTAGCTTTTTTTTAATGAGTAGATGCTATATTTAAATGTTATAGTTGGTTCTAAGGCGATTTGTGAGGGAAAAGCTAAGGGTTGAAGCACTTAGACCAAAATTCAGTCTTTTCAAGATAGGTTATGGCTTAACTTCTTTTAGATTGAGTCGAGTAGTTAATGAATAAGTAAAAAATATTATGGGTTGGGAAAACAACTATGAGGTTTATATTATGAGACTAGTTGTACTATTGTATGCCTGCATGGGAGCTAATATTCTGTTGTGGTTGGTTTGTACTATTTGATATGGTTTATTGCTCGTGTGGGGGCTATTTGACATCATTAGACTTATCTGTGCATCCAACATGTCTTTATTCTAGGTACGGTGATTGTGTGAGGTCTTAGCTTTCAAATATAGGCCTTATTAGAGCAATGCTTGGCTTTATCATGATAAAATACTCGAGTTAGGTGTTGATATAATATTAATGATATCTTACATGTATATTAATTCTGATAGTGCCTAATTGGAGTTGATGAATCATGAATTTTGTGTGTATGTATGTTATATCAATTGAATATCATCATGTGGAGTTGATTGTGAGCATTGTATCCTTATTCCATACATTTATACCTTCATGAGATACTGGTACTATTAAGAAGCACTTTTTTGAATGAAAATAAGACACGTCTATAAAAACTCCTCTCCATGAATACGAGCTGGAGAAGTGAAATGAGTTGAGATTGATGTATAGTATTTGGATTGCGAACCTCTCATGGGTCCTACCTAGTAGATGTGAGCTTGATTGGTGTAAACGTAAAGTCATGTGATGGCTTTCATCATTTGTCTCATCCACATATTATTGCATTGCATTATTTTTACATATGCATCTTGCTTGATTTTATGTATACATATATATATATATATATATATTGTTTCCATTTCTGTGTATACATATATTAGAACTATTAATAGAGACGGTGTGATCTATCATTTGAGACTTCTCTTCTTGCACGTGACATGCTCATAGTATATTTTACTTATCTTATTTTCTATTTGCTCATTTAGCCTATGATATCTACTTAGTATAAGTGGACTATACGCATTCCTATTGTGCTCTTTTGGAGTAGATCCCAGTATGAGTACTAGATGTGGTGGCTGATATCATGCGGATTTTGAAATGATGCTCGAGGTATTGGGTGCTTAGGGTTTTAAGAGCCTACTCCGGACCTCCTATTATTTTATTTTATGTTTTTATTTCTATTTCAGAGGCAAACATGTATCTCAAATTCTGTTATATACAGGATGATCTTATACTTTGACATCAGATTTTGGGGATTTATGAGATTTCCTTCAAACTTTTGTTTCAACTATGTTTCATATTGGCTTGACTTTGCTCTAGAAGTCTCAAAGTTGGGTTATGCTATAATTAATTTTGTTTTTCCTTTATCAGTTTGGGTGATTGTTTTATCAAGGCTCGATCGCGATAAATGTCATCATGGCCTGTTTTTGGATAATGACAAGTTAGGTTGTAATTTACTTTTAAATTACTTATTTTGCATATTTATCATAATGGCTGCTTTGAAGTATTATTTTCATTTATGTCTCTTATTTCTGACTTTAGTTTACATTCTCACATTTTAATATACTCTTACTGTAATTTAGGTCGGTCGGCCTATGATGCCTATTGAGTACCTATTATTTTTGGTTATTATGATATATTTCTGCATCTTTTCCCAAATACAGATTCAAGTATGAGCCAACTTCGCTGACGTTACCCTCAGGCTTGTTGTTGCTTCGGAGATAGGGTAAACTTTTAGAGCCTAGAGTTGATCCTTTCTCGTTCTGCTATTTTTGGATAATTATTTGTAGCTCCTAGACTACATGTATATTTGACACTATCTTCAATGGACTATGGTTAATTAATCTAACTAAAATTGGGTGTAAACATTCAATGTGGATAATTTTTTATATTTCAGTTTAAATCTTATCCTACATGAAATTGAAAATAAAAAATTAATATGAAATGTCATGCCAACTAAGAATCTAGTGAGGGAAATAGGTTTTTGTAAAACATAATACTATTGTTGAATGAATTTATATGGAAAAAATTTCAATAGTGATTTTGGTGAAATCTTCTCAATACTTGAATGGTCACATAAGGAAGAAAAAATTAAAAGTGACTTTAATCGGATCTTTTCTATACCTGGATGATTATATAAGGAAGAAAATTCAAAAATTTCTTTAACGGATCTTCTCAATATTTAAATAACCACATAAGGAAGAAAAATTTCAAAGTGACTATAGGCGTATCTTCTCTAAACTTGGATGACCATATAAGCAAGAAAATTCAATAGTGACTTTAATGAATATTCTAAATATTTGGATAATCATATAAGGAAGAAAAATTCAAAATTAACTTTTGTTAAATCTTCTCTATACTTGGATGACCATATGAGGAAAAAATTTCAAAAGTGACTTTAATGTTTCACAATATTTAGATGAACATATAAGGAAGAAAAATTTAAAATAACTATAGTTTGATCTTCTCAATACATGAATGACCATAGAAGGAAGAAAAATCAAAAGTAGCTTTAGTCATATCTTCTCTTACTTGGATGACCATATCAGGAAAATATCA
Source organism: Capsicum annuum (assembly GCF_002878395.1). NCBI lineage: Eukaryota > Viridiplantae > Streptophyta > Magnoliopsida > Solanales > Solanaceae > Capsicum > Capsicum annuum. The sequence continues at coordinate 58,707,728 of NC_061111.1, read as the reverse complement.
AGTGTGACTTTAATGGATATTCTTAATATTTGATGACTATACAAGGAAGAAATTTTAAAGTGACTTGAGTCAGATCTGCTCAATACTTAGATGACCATATACGGAAGAAAAAATTAAAAGTAACTTTAGTTGAATCTTCTCGATATTTGAATTACCATAAAGAGAGTTAGCTCTTATTGTGTTTTACGATTTAACCCTAAATTTAAGGGCTAGTATGAATTTATACCCCACTGAATTTCACCAGTCAGATTTTAACAAAATAAATTTTAAAAGCTTCACTTTTCAAATAAAATTTTCATCAAAAATATTTATGTTAAAAAATTGGAGTGCTTCAATAGTATTATTTTGGATTTGAGGGAATTGTGTATTAGAGGATGCAAAGCTTTTTAAATTCAGAAAGAAAAGATTGGTCTAAAAAAATTATTAGATTTGATCAAAATTAAATCTACAGTTATTTATTATTATGTAATTGTGAAATCTTATCTATATCTTATTATAAAACCTTTCTAATTAATTATTTCTCACCTATATAAATACAACACCAAGACATTAATATAACATCAAGCACAAATCAATTTCTTCCTCTCTTTTTTTTCTTCTCATTTTGTTTTTTTTTACATTATTAAAAACAATGTTGATGAAAAACTCATTCATCTTCATTTTGGTAGCTGTTTTGACAATATTCCTAAATGGATTTAGCAAGCCTATTCAAGCTTCTTCAAAATCTAATTTTGTTCATACAGATGGAATTCATTTTGCATTACAAGGAAAACCGTTTTATTTAAATGGTTTTAATGCTTATTGGTTAATGTATAATGACTTCTTATCCATCAACAAGGAATAAAGTTTCCACCATCTTTCAACAACCTTCAAAGTATAAAATGAATGTTGCTAGAACTTGGGCTTTTACTGATGGTGGTTTTAGACCCTTACAGTGTTCTCCCGGTGTTTATAACGAGCAAATGTTTCAAATAATTTTATAAATATTTAAGAATTATGATTTTTTAATATGTTTTATTATTTTTCCGTATTGTATTATTTCTTCAATAATTTACTATACGAATAAAATAGATAATCTTTTTCTTAGTTTTTTTTTTTTTTTAAAGTAAGAATGGACGTCAATCTTACTCTTTGTTATCAGATAACAAAATTGATTTCCCCTCACATAATAGTTGATTTTGCCCTATATATTTTATTTAATATTTTTGGTATTATATCTTCTTCATCTTTTTAAGCTTTTTTTTTTTTTTTAATTAAGGATTGGATTTTGTTATATCAAAAGCCAAGAAATATGGCATTCACTTAATTCTTGGATTGGTTAACAATTGGGATGCTTTAGGAGGAAAGAAACAATATGTAGCATGGGCAGTGCAAAAAGGACAGAATTTGACAAGTGATTATGATTTCTTCAATAATCCTAAGGTCAAAAATTTCTACAAAAATCATGTTAAGGTAAATATTTATTTTGATAAACTAATGAGATGTTTAACTTATTTGTTTCGTGAAATTATTATATTCTAGTCCGTTTTTTACTTTATGTGGGAAATTAAGTGTAAATGGACCTAGAAAGTTGATTACGGGTTCACGTAAACTCTATTGGTCTTTATTTGTACTTTTGATATCTCAATAATTTTAAGATAATTGATTAAAAAGAAATTTACTCATCTAATCGCATAAATTTGTAATTGTTGTCGAGATTTACATCGTGTGTATATCAAGTTTATAATAAATGAATAATCAAATTATACATTGCACACTGACTAAAATATTTATAAACCAAAAATTCAGTTTTTTTCTTTAATTTTTCAATTTATTATTTTTGTTATAATTTTATTTATTTTTGTATAAAGGTTGTGCTTACAAGAGTGAACAAAATAACCAAAGTGGCATATAAAGATGATCCAACCATTCTTTCTTGGGAGTTAATGAATGAGCCTCGTTGCACATCTGACCTCTCTGGAAAGACAATGCAGGTAAAATATATTTAAGTAAAGTTATATGCTTAGTCAATCTGCCAAAATAATTATATTCTCTGATCAAATATACATATTATACGTTATTATGTATTATTCATATATATAGAGAGAGAGAGGAGTTGGGGGTTGGGGGGGGTTCTTTATATTTTCTCCCTCTCACCCTAACAAACACATTTGATTAATGACCAATTACATCTTAAAGATGAAAATACAAATAAAGTTGATAGTGTTATTGTGCAAATTTGTATTATAGTACAAACTTTATAATTGTTTGAAAATATTTACTTTTAATAAAAGAGCGAAAGTTCATGAATTATAATAAATATCTTTTTTTGTTGAACTTCTACTTTGCAGTATTGGATTACAGAAATGACAAGACATTTTAAATCAATAGACAAAAATCATCTTTTGGAGATTGGACTTGAAGAATTTTATGGGAATAACAGGAAGCAATATTACCCAAAATCTCTTGAATTTGGGACTGATTTCGTCTCCAACAATCAAATTAAGGGAATTGATTTTACCTCAATTCATATGTATCCTGATCAATGATATAATCTCTACTGCCCTTTTCCTTCATACATATATAATTTTGTACCCTTTCATTGTATTTTATGATTTTTTTAGACAGCATTTGTTTGGTATGATGGAAAATATTTTTTCCAAGGAAAAATCTTTCTTAGTTATTTTATAATGTTTGTTAAGTAAGCAAAAAAAAAAATGTTATCTCAAAAACATTCATATTTATATTTAATTTAGCAAAAAAACTATAGAGTTTGGAAGGGTGAGGTGTGGGGCCTCTGGGATGGTCAAGGAATAGGGATTTGGGGTCATTGGGTAGGGGAGAGGATACAATAAACATTTTCACTTGTTTTTCCTACTTCTATTAAGTATGTTGTTTTCCTCTTTTTTAAGAAACTTATTTTTCGAGAAAAAATATTTTTCAAAAATTTTGTCCAATCAAACATGAGAAAATAAGAAAATATTTTCTTACTTCCGTTAAGAAAGTCATTTTCCTTAATTTTAAGAAACTTGTTTTTCTACAGAAAATATTTTTCAGAAATTTTGTCCAATCAAACGTAAATAAGGAAACATTTTCCTGAAAATGTTTTCCCCCATATCAAACACACCCTTAATGTATATAGAGGAAAATATTTTTCAAATAAATATATTTTATGTTTTAATGTTTGGCTGATCAAGTTTTGAGAAAACGTTTTTCTAGGAAACTAGATTTCTTAAACACGAGGAAAATGACTTTCCTGGTGAAAGTAAGAAAGCAAATGCCACAAATGGTATTCCGTATTGATCATATCCTCCCCAACCTCAACACCTTATCTTCACCCTCACGACCCTAATCCACACAACCCAACACCCCTATATCTCCACCCACCTCTCTCAAATACTTGTCTAGATTATATATAACTAAATATGAAATTCATTTATTTTTTTAAAAAATATTTTTCTTCACACCGAACAGTAACACACCTTCAATCTGAAAACTTTAGTAAATCATGAATGGAAATCTATATTTGTCGTAAATATTCATTAATTTAGAGACTACAGGTGTATTTTCTCATGTTTGGATGGACAAAATTTTAAAAAAATATTTTCTCTAGAAAACAAGTTTCTTAAAAATGAGGAAAAAAAATTCCTTAATGAAAGTAGGAAAAACAAGTTCTATAAGTGAAACTCTATGTATATTGTATCCACCTCCCATGTCACGACCCAAAAATGAGGGTCATGATGACACTTGTCGCGGCGTACCTTGATGTAATACCCCAAGCTTTCATGTCATAAACCTCTCATTCTTTCTTATGAGATCAGATCCAATGCAAAGTAATGGTTACTCATAAGTTGACAGTCTCATTTCTATCTTAGCCATATAGTTATTTTTTTCTTGAGGATTCATGCACTTGCAGACCAGTTCAGTAGCTCATTATTCTTGAGATCCAGTGATTCAGTTCTATCAGTTACACATGATAGCTTGAAGACTAAGATTCCTCTGTGTTTCAGGTTAATTATCCACATTCAAGGAAGAATGTTCCCATGGGGGAGATAATGTAATACCCCGTACTTTCGTGCTAGAATTATAATCGTCGTTCCTGCGTGTCTAAGCTCCAATCCAAGTGATTCTCACGTGAATACAAGTTACATGATTATTATCCTAGTCTATGGAGTAGTTTAGAGGTGGAAAATATTTATAGCAATGACCTAGAACAAGGTTGAGCTAAGACCAATTGATTCATCCAAAGTTTGACATTTGATTCTACAAGGATTAACTTCAAACGTAAATATATCTTAATATACATGGAATTTTTCATATCAAGACCTACTACATTGTAGATAATTGAATTAGCTTTCCAACGATACCAATTTTGCAAAAATCCGATACCCGAGCGAAGAGTTATGCCCATTTTCGTGAGAGGCAGTAAGGGTGTGCGATGGGCAATGCGCCGCCCAATCAAATGTGTACGATTGGGAGTGAGAGGAACACTTAAATGTCTACTATTTGCACACCTTAAGGTCTGCCATGGGTTGTGCGCCGCATACCTCACTTCCAAGTGCCAAAAACGCCTCTATATATGTCTATAACATGGAATTAAACTCCCATAACACCAAAATAAGTTTACTTTCTCTCAAAATCACCAAGAACATTCAATAAGGTTTCAACCTAAAAATTCAAATATCTCAAGATTCAACCATGAGTTTTCAATAATTCTTTAAGATTCGGAATCCCCATTCCGAGGGCTACAAGAAACACTCATTATTTTTACGAATAGAGTCCCAAGGTCAAGAGTTCATTCAAAGCTTCAAGTTTAAGGTATGTGGGGTTTTTTAATAAGAACACCCTTTTGTTCTTGTGCCTAAAATGATTTTTCTTTTATAAATATAAATGATTTTACATGTTTTGATATGAATTTGAAGCATAAATTTATACCCTATATGATTTTACATGAGATTATGATACTCTCTATGTTTTGAAAGTTGAATTGAATGAGAATGATGACATTTTTGTACAAAAAGCTGAATTTTCTAGATTTTAAAGTAAGTTATATATATTTATGATGAAAAGCATGAATCTTGAGAAAATTTAATATGATTTTGATGTATGAGACCTTGAGTCCTAATTGGGATTGTACTTTGAGAAATTATGTGCTATAAGCACAATGAGATTTGAATCCCAAAGCTAATTTTTTTTACCAAGATGTATGATTATAAAGCTGAAATTTTAAGTTTTAAATGATTATTTTTGTGCTTATGTCATAAAGTATGAAACTTTGGAAGGTTTTATGGTGATATTGATGTATGGGTTTTTGAAACCCTATTTGAGATTATTATTTTGAGAAAATCATGTGTTATAAGCACCTTGAGTTTAAATAATTTGAGATGATAAAGAAGCTTTGACCTTTTGGTCGTAAAAAGGATTGTTTTTGAAACCGAGATGAGAAAAGAAATCCACTTTTATTGATTTATTTTAAAAGGGGTAGCATGATGGCTCCCATTGTGAATTGTTGAAATATTTATTAGTGGATTTTCTTTTGAAAAGATTTGAGCTAAGTCCGGGAGTAGTCTTTAGCACCGAGCGGGAGGTATAGCAGGATTGGTACTTCCCTAGAACTATGTGCCCCCATATTTTGTGAGCCTGAGGCTGATTTATATATAGTGATCACTAGTGAATAAAAGATTAAGGTCCTACTCCGATGGCAAAGATAGGACAGCTCTCCCCAACGTGGGTTGGACGTTGGACTCTATGTAGCTCACATGGTTTATGTCATTTATGAGAGACTCCCAATGTGTGTGTGTGTATTCTCCTATCTAATATGAAAAGTCTTATTCTTCACTATGAGATGAAAACATATTTGTTTGAAAGACTGAGTTTGAGAAAGTCATTGTTTTCAAAAGATTTAATGAACATATATTCCAAAGAGAATTGTTATGAGATTTGATTGCTTTGATGATTTGGAATTGAGATGGAAGTGAATTGAGATTTATTATGATGACTCACATGTTTCACCCGATATATTTTACTCGCTTATGATTATGATGATTTTAATTCGAGCTAAGTAAGTCATTTATATTAGCAAGCATAATTTTATAAATTGTGATGATATTAAGATATTAGTTTATATATGCATTACACCCCCATATGCTCGGTACATCTCCATGGTACTGACCCACATATTCGTATGTGGGCTATATTTGCTTGGAATGTAGGTACAAGGTATAATGTACATCTTCAGATTCAGTCAGTTCACGGCAGCCAGTCAGCAGGTGATGAGTCCTTTTGATTCAAGGGCTTGAGTTAGTTGTACAGTTTGAAAAATGTTGTATTTTCTTTATTCAGTCATATTGAGTTGGGTTAGTCATGATTCATGACCCGGCTACCTACAGTCAGTACTAGTAGAGGCTTCATAGACAGTCAGTAGAAGTTGATGTATTCTGTTTCAGTTTTGGTTGTAAAAGCAGAGTTATAATCTTGTTAATTTAGTTTTGTATCTATCATATTCAAAAAAGAGTTATTTTTCACAGATTTGTATAGATTTATACTTTTTATTCAATTGCTTATGAGTTATGCCAGTAGAAGGGTTAGATTTGGGTCACTTGTGATCCTAAGCACCGTGTGACGTCTCGAGACCCGATTTTGAGGCGTTACAAACTTAGTGTCAGAGCACAGAGTTCAAGTGTCCTAGGGTGTCTATGAATCTGTGTCTAGTAGAGTCTTGCGGAATGGTACAGAGACGTCTGTACTTTTCTTTGAGAGGCTACAGGGCATTTAGGAAATGTTTCCATTCTTTCAAGTCTTAAATCGTGCTATAGAAAAGTTCTCCAAGAAATCTATATAGATTCCCAGCTTACTCTATTCAGGCCATCTCTGTCTTATTTCCAAGGTATCAGAAACAGTTGAGATTAATTCTCCATAGATAGTTATGGAATTATAAGAGAGCTACAAAAGTATCCTATCAGTATTTTTGACTTTCGAAAATTAAAGTGCTTTATCAGGCTTGTAGAAATCGTACACTAAGCCCGAGTCAGATATACTTTTAAATTTCTCCTCAGAATCCACAATGATAATTTATACTTCCTTATCTATGTATTATTCTTGAGACAGCATGATCAACAAGTTCCAGTTCCTCTCCAGATAATGCTCTTATATTTGCTAGCGAAAGTTTCAGAAGTTTCATAAAGTGGCTTGAGAGGAGCCTTCTAGTGTGTTATAAGTCCTTCAAATTTAAGTTATGCCCTCTTTCTTATGAGTTATTTAATTAAGATAGAGTAAGGTGTATTCATAGATCGTTGAATATTGTGTGTCAAGTTTCTATCTCTTGTATTATGTAATCTTGTTATCATTATGTTTGTGAAAAATCAAAGTCTAGTGAAGCCGTGTGAGGCCTATTTCGATTCACTAGCATAGTTTATTTGTTATTCATATAATTTTCTTAATCAAAACACAAAACCATAGTCCAGTGAAGCCGTGTGAGGCCTATTTCGATTTACTAGCAACTTGTTGTTTATCTTGTTGTTCTAGTGTTAGTTGAAAGTGTGGGTTTCTGTGTAGTGACAGAATTAGTAATGTTTAGTTGAAAGTCTTATGTTAGTTGAATTTGTGGGTTTAGAAGTGTAGTGGCAAGAATGGTGGTAAGGGCGATTTATTGAATATGTATAGCTGAATTTTTGCTTATAATTGAATTAGTAATGAAGTGATATACCCTTGTTTGTTAGTTTAGTGAAGTTAGAAAATGAGATTATTAGTTAAGGTGGATTGTTGTTTGCTTGAAGTATGAAAAGAGTTATTGATGGTATTTGTTGTGCTAGGAAAGTATAAAGTACTTGGTAGTTGAGTATTGTTAATTTAGGCTTTCCTGAGATTGCAAGAGGAAGTTTAGTTGAAATTTATAGAGCTATGAAAGTAATTTAAGTGTGAAGATGGGTAAATAGTAATGATGTGAAGAAGGAGGATGTGTTAACAGATTATGAATAATATAGGCCATATAATTATAATCAATTGTCGTTTTATGGGGTTCTAGTGTACTAGTGTTTCCTATTGTTGTGTTCTATAGTTTTAAGTGAGAATTGTGTGTGAGATTAGGTTGTAAATCATATTTAGCTCTAGAAATTAAGTTTGAACAGTTGATGGTTCAATTGTTGATGCTAGTTATATGGAGGTGATCTAGTAGGCCTGAACAATGTATGCAAGAGTGTAAGATCATGTGTTCGTAATTAAGTATGGTGTAGAGGTATGCCCAAGGTGCTATGGGGATGCATTATTTTTTGATAATTATTGCATATTGTGTGGTTAGTAGTAACGTTGAGTTGCTAGGTGGAGAAAGGCTAGTTAGATAATTTATGTTGTTCTTGATAGCTAAGTTAATGAGTTATGATTGAAGATGTTGGGTCTTTTTAGTATGATTTTATTTTCATGGTTTGGGAAAAATATAAGTATAGAAGTGTGATCTTGGTGGGCTATGATTATGTGATTAGAGATGTAGATATGGTTGCAAATGAGAGTGTAAGTCTTTGATGATGATTATTGAAGCTAGGAATTAAGGATGACATATGGATGGGCTGTTCAAGAATGAAGCCGGTAAGTTCGAAATTAGTTTATTCTTGTGAGTTTAGCATTTATGTGTAGATAATAGAATGATGAAATTATGGCTTAATCTCGAGGATATGGAGTAGACCATCATACTTAGAATAACAGCTTTGACCTAAGGGGGAGATGGTTAGTGAAGAACCAAATCAAGTTTTGAGAATTAGATTGTGATACATGTCAATAATGAGTTATAATGAGATAGTGATCCCTTCTTACTCTAGAGTATTCCTTGAATTTCAATCATTACAACACCAAATCCATCACTTGCTTGACAAATCTATGCCACAGGCCTATGCTTATACCTATCATGTGTGCTCAAGCCCATTCTCATCTTCTAGCAAGCATGTAACAGCTTCACTCTGTGATTTGAGTTATCTCTTATGAATTTATGAACTCTAGTCTTATGTTGAATAGCTCATGAAAAGTATAAACTCATGTTTCAGAGTATGACCAGTTTTTAAACTCATGATACTAGTGAAGTTCGCATTATATTATGCATGTCCTCAGTTTAGATTTCTTTAATGAATCCATGCCTTTGATATTTTATTCCTCAGGACAAAGATAAGTATTAATGTTATGTATTATAGTTTTCGTACTTCTGGTTCGTATGTGTTAGCCCTTCGGTGACCTATTCCTATGTTAAGATAGTGGTGATGATAGTGGTGATGATAGTGGTGATGATAGTGGATAAGCAATGGTTTATATGTGAGAGAGTTGATGACCCTCATTAAGAAAGATTATTTATGCTTTTCTATCTAAGGCTAAAGTGTGAAGTAAGATTGAGGCCAAGTCTTTGATACATGTCATGGTTAGTTAGAAATTGTGTGTATATTTTTAAGAATAGTGCAAGAAAATTGTTGTTGATAAAGGTTTAGAGAATATGAGAAGTATGCCTTTAGGGGTATTTGCCTTAAAGTTATATGTGATTTTTAATGATAGGATTTAACGTCATGTTGGGTGTAAGATGATGAATGCAATATGCACTAGTGAATTCATATCAAGAGTTTTAAATTAGTAATTGAAGTGGTAAGGCATGTTATGCTTAGGGTGTGAGCTCTAAGAAGATATAGAATATTGAACCTTGTGGTTTAGACTAGTATTGTGGTTTGGCATGTTGTATCTTATGATTTAGTGTTAGGCTTGATCATGGTGAGAGAACTTAGTTTAGTTTAGACCTTAGTAGAAAGATTTCGCAGTGCCAATATGAGAATTATAAGTTGAATCAAATGAGTATGGTATTTAAGGGGAATAGTATAGTTGAGAGAGCATTTGAGAAGTGATGTTAAGCTTGAAAGTAAGAAGTTGCGTTGCCTACGGCCTAGCAATCCTATCCTAGTTTATGAGTTATATAATTATATTCCATGCTATAAAGTCATATCAATGTTGTAATTCCTTAGTCAAATGTCTTGTTCAGAGCATGCCTAAAATTCTTTGCTCCCTAATGTCAATAGAATTTCATAGAAAAGTGCTAAAGAATTACTCCATTTGAGTATGGGTAGTCAGTATGCTCCAGTCCATATAGCCTATAATCTAGTTTAGCAAGCAAGGAGATAAGCTCCTATGGATTCTTAATTTTCCAGACAGTCTTACTATCCGCAGTCTTATACGTATGTACATTCCAAGAGGCAATGTGTTTGTGTCCAATTAAATTATGAATTCAGCTCAGTTCATGCATCAGTTTCAGTTTTAGATATTAAGGCATGATTCACTTCATAAGTATCCTGTGTAGTATCACAGTCTCTTCCTAGTATTTTCATCAAATTATTATCATTCGGGGATGAACGATCCCAAGAGGACGATATTGTAATACCCTGAGTTTTCATGTCATAAACCTCTCATCATTTCTCATGAGATCAGATCCTGAGCAAAGTAATGGTTACTCATAAGTTGACACTGTCGTTTCTATCTTAGCTATATAGTTATTTTTTCTTGAGGACTCATGCACTTGCAGACCAGTTCAATAGCTCATTATTCTTGAGATCCAGTGATTCAGTTCTATCAGTTACACATGATAGCTTGAAGACTAAGATTCCTCTGTGTTTCAAGTTAATTTTCCACATTCGAGGACGAATGTTCCCAAGGGGGAGATAATATAATACCCCATATTTTCGTGCTACAATTCTAACCGTCGTTCCTGCACATCTAAGCTCTAATACAAGTGATTCTCACGTGAATACAAGTTTCATGATCATTATCCTAGTCTATCGAGTAGTTTAGAGGTGGAAAATATTTATAGCAATGACCTAGAACAAGGTTGAGCTAAGACCAATTGATTCATCCAAAGTTTGACATTCGATTCTACAAGGGTCAACTTCAAATGTGAATATATCTTAATTTATATGGAATTTTTCATATCAAGACGTATCAAATTGTAGATGATTGAATTAGCTTTCAAACGATACCAATTTCGCAAAAATCCAATACCCGAGCGAAGAGTTATGCCCATTTTTGTGAGAGGCAGTAAGGGTGTGCGATGGGCAATGCGCCGCCCAATCAAATGTGTGCGATTGGGAGTATGAGACACACTTAAATGTCTGCCATAAGGTGAGCGACGCACACCTTAAGGTCTGTCATGGGTTGTGCGCCGCATACTTCACTTTCAAGTGCCAAAAACACCCCTATATATGTCTATAACATGGGATTAAACTCCCATAACACCAAAATAAGTTTACTTTCTCTCAAAATCACCAAGAACATTCATTAGGGTTTCAACCTAAAAATTCAAATATCTCAAGATTCAACCATGAGTTTTCAATAATTCTTCGAGATTCGAAATCCCCATTCCGAGGGCTACAAGAAACACTCATTATTTTCACGAATAGAGTCCCAAGGTCAAGAGTTCATTCAAAGCTTCAAGTTTAAGGTATGTGGGGTTTTTCAACAAGAACACCCTTTCGTTCTTGTGCCCAAATTGATTTTTCTTTTATGAATATATATGATTTTACATGTTTTGATATGAATTTGAAGCATGAATTTATACCCTATATGGTTTTACATGAGATTATGATACTCTCTATGTTTTCGAAGTTGAATTGAATGAGAATGATGACATTTTTGTACGTAAAGCTGAATTTTCCAGATTTTAAAGTAAGTTATATATATTTATGATGAAAAGCATGAATCTTGAGAAAATTTAATATGATTTTGATGTATGAGACTTTGAGTCCTAATTGGGATTGTACTTTGAGAAATTATGTGCTATAAGCACAATGAGATTTGAATCCCAAAGCTAATTTTCTTTACAAAGATGTATGATTATAAAGCTGAAATTTTAAGTTTTAAGTGATTATTTTTGTGCTTATGTCATAAAGTATGAAACTTTGGAAGGTTTTATGGTGATATTGATGTATGGGTTTTTGAAACCCTATTTGAGATTATTATTTTGAGAAAATCATGTGTTATAAACACCTTGAGTTTAAATAATTTGAGATGATAAAGAATCTTTGACATTTTGGTCGTAAAAAGGGTTGTTTTTTAAACCGAGATGAGAAAAGAAATCCACTTTTATTGATTTATTATGAAAGAGGTAGAATGATGGCTCCCATTGTAAATGTTGAAATATTTATTAGTGGATTTTCTTTTGAAAAGATCTGAGCTAAGTTCGGGAGTAGTCTTTAGCACCGAGCGGGAGGTATAGCAGGATTGATACTTTCCTAGAACTACGTGCCCCCATAGGTTGTATGCCTGAGGCTGATTTATATATAGTGATCACTAGTGAATAAAAGATTAAGGTCCTACTCTGATGGCAAGGATAGGACAGCTCTCCCCAACGTGGCTTGGACATTGGACTCCATGTAGCTCACATGGTTTATGTCGGTTATGAGAGACTCCCAATGTGTGTGTGTGTATTCTCCTATCTAATATGAAAAGTCTTATTCTTCTATCTGAGATGAAAACATATTTGTTTGAAAGACTGAGTTTGAGAAAGTCATTGTTTACGAAAGATTTAATGAACATATATTCCAAAGAGAATTGTTATGAGATTTGATTGCTTTGATGATTTGGAATCGAGATGGAAGTGAATTGATATTTATTATGACGACTCACATGTTTCACCCGATATATTTTACTCTCTTATGATTATGATGATTTTAATTTGAGCTAAGTGAGTTATTTATATCAGCATGCAAATTTTATAAACTGTGATGATATTAAGATATTAGTTTATATATGCATTGCACCCCATATGCTCGGTACATCTCCATGGTACTGACCCACATATTCGTATGTGGGCTACATTTGCTCGGAATGTAGGTACAAGGTATAATGTACATCTTCATATTCAATCAGTTCACGGCATCCAGTCAGCAGGTGATGAGTCCTTTTGATTCAAGGGCTTGAGTAGTTATACAGTTCGAGAAGTGTTGTATTTTCTTTATTCAGTCGTATTGAGTGTGGTTAGTCGGGAGTCATGACCCGTCTACTTACAGTCAGTACTAGTAGAGGCTTCATAGACAGTTAGCAGAAGTTGATGTATTCCATTTCAGTTTTGGTTGTAAAAGCAGAGTTGTAATCTTGTAAATTTAGTTTTGTATCTATCATATTCAGAAAAGAGTTATTTTCCGTAGATTTGTATAGATTTATACTTTTTGTTCAGTTGCTTATAAGTTATGCCAATAGAAGGGTTAGCTTGGGGTCACTTGTGATCCTAAGCACCGTGTGACATCTCGGGACCCGATTTCGGGGCGTTACACTTGACAAGTAAGCCTATCACCCAAACTGATTCGAAATGAAGAAAAGACAGAAATAGCCCACAATAAGGCTTCTAGAATGAAGTCGAACCATATATATAATCATAACAATGCAGAAAGAACTTATCCAAAATGCCAATCATGCCCAAAATCAGGAGTCAATAGTGTAAGAACTGCTACTACAATCCAAGAGTCAAATGCATCAGAAAAATAACCACAAACGAATAATAAATGTCTCCGAATACTAATAATTACATAACAACTATAGAAAGATAGAGGTGAACTTTGGATGTATGAATATCCAACCGCTACCTTGGAAGCTCCAACAATCGCCCGAGTCAATCACGCTGAGGCGCACTCGAGCTAAGACCTGCACCGAAAGGGAGAAGTAGGCATGAGTACGGTCCACTTGTAATCAGTAGGTATCATAGGCCGACCAAGCAAAGCAGTAAATAAAGCATACAAAATATACACTAGGGAAAAGTCACCTGTAATCAGAAAATGTCCCACATCGGTAGCCTACACTGCTTGTACTAACAATTCTAATATATCTCACATATATTACAACAACACACCAATATATTAAACACAAGTATATATTATGTCACATATAAATAGAATAAGAGAGAACATGTAGATACAAGATCATCAAATACAAGTAAAGAAAGGTAAGCCAAATACATAGATGAAAAGTCAATAAGGCAATACAACATAAATACAATAAAGTAAGTGCAATGTATATGATGATAATGATGATGATGCACGAGGTCGTCGCACAACCTCCGGGATCGTCGAACAATCCCCGTATACACCTATGGAGCTAAAGCTTCCCGATGTAGGACCCATGGAGAGTTCGTCAACCCATATACAATCCACATATCTCATATCTCCTTTCTGGCATATCCCTCGGAAAGAGTTTTATAAGGTGTTACAATATTTTCTTAAAAAGGTGTTGCCGGTGTTTCTCAGATGTTGCCACGGTGGTACCAATGTTTCATGAATGAGTATGATATGAGGATGTAATACTCACAACCAATCACAATGAATATTTCTACAAACAACTACATGATATATTTCCACAACCAACAACAATGCTACATTTCCACAACCACATGCTCAATATTCGCTCATTATTTTTGTATCATCCATGAATTTTCACATGTCTCATATGCCATCAAAGTATGAATATAATCACAATACACCAATGGTACCACATTAGCATTTTAACAACATAACACAATTATTCATATGTATTCAAGGCTATCAATATCACATAGGACCCCACACGGTCACACATATCACATAATATCTTAATTTCGACAATTACATCACATATAAGCCCTCACACGGGCACAACACATAGATAGCCATTTTTCATGATTAGTTCCCACTCTTAACATGCATTTTGCACCATCATTTACTACCCAACCCAGTCTGAATGAGTTAAGCTATAACCTACCTCGAAAGCCGAAATCAGTCCGCTACACTTGAACCCACGACCTTACTTTTCACGAACAATCCTGAACTCTACTAAAAACATCCAATATGAAATTTACGCGTCAAAACAAAACCAATGATACCCATATTGACTACTTATGATTCGGGGTCAAAACGGACCCCCAAAATGGGTTTTCAAAAAAGAAGGGAAAAATCAAAACTTTATTTCAAAAACATTTTCCCCATATTTTAGGAATCTACAGCTGAAAACCTAAGTTAAATTGAGTAAAAAATGGGGTTCAAATCGAAGAAAAAATATTTTTGAGCTTTACCGGGTAAAATTTTGGAAATCTGGGTTAAAATCAAGAATCAAAGTTGTTTTGAAGGTTAAATTGATGAAAAAATAGTAATTATGAGATAAAAATATTATTCAAGTAAAAAAAGTGAAATTTTGGTTTAAAATCATGCCCTAAGATTTTTAGGGTTTTGAGAAATTTATCAAGAAATATTAAGAAAAGGGGTGAATTCTTACCTTATATCCGTAATAAAATCAAGCAATAGATGTTAATCTATCTTCCCAAGCTCCCACAAGCTTCACTTTTAAGCTTCCAAACTATTTAGGGTTTAACTCTCAAGAGGCAAAATGAAAAATGAGTAAAATGACCCAAAAACTATTTATAAGTGCAAAAAATCTGCACTAAAATGAACCAAAAAGGTGCAGTTTTTTTTGTTAAAGTCCACTCCGGACTTCGACAGGGTACCCGAAATTCTTACGGAGTCTGATACATGCAAACAAACTATGCAACCATACTAAATTCGACGTTTCAAACGCGATGGCGATGTCAGATTTTTTTTAAAAAATATTGTTTTCACAAAGTTGACCCCTTCGAAACTTGAAATTACAATTTTCCAAATCGAGGATCGAAATGAGATTTAAAAATTGTAAAACCACACAAAATATGCTAACATCGTAAAATCGACATTCTGGATCTGCTGGCCAAGTCGTATTTTCCATCCAAGGTCATTTCGATCAAATATGGGTCCCACACCCATATTTCTAATTTTTCAACTTTCCAACCAATAGGTCGAAATGAGCTCGGGTGCACCGGGACCCGAACCAAAAGTCTACCTAGCCTAAAATCGATATTTCGGAGCTGCTGACATAGTCCATTTGGCCATCCATCGTACGGATTAAAATATATCCACATAAATCTAAAATAAGGCTCTCGAAGTCATAAAAAAACCACAATATTGCATAAATGATATCAAAATGCATCAAAAATCATGTCAATCACCCCCACCCCCCAAAAATGTCATAATAAAACTACGGAAATGGGTAAAACAATCAAATCACACAATTACAAATTTCACCTATTTCATCAAATCTTTACATCATTACATCCCAACTTCTACCAGTTGATCATTCCACCCATCACTTTCGAGGTCCCGCACCTCACCCTTTCCTACCTTTATAGATTTTGTTAGAGTACATATAGATACGCTTGAGATTTATTTTATTTTTAGTTACTTATCAAATATTAGAAATTCTAGTTTGGGTGTACGCGCCTTGCGTGTGTACCTCACTTTAATGATTTTAAACATTATACTAAATAGAATATTTATTTAAATAATAAAGATGAATATAATAATTAAATTTAATATCTTTTGAGTATGTAAAGATGGAGAATTTATTTATTAAATCTAACCTTTACCAGAAATATTTTTAAAAGTCAATCAACATTCATCTACCATTTATAAATTGAAACAAAACAATATAATGATAGAGATATCAAAATAATACAATTAAATCTAATCTCTACACACAAAAATTTTCTCAAAGTCATTCGACACTCATCTACCACCTGTAAACAATAATAAAATAATACGATAATAGAGATATCAAAATAATACAACAAAACCTAACCTTTACATAAAAAAATTTCTCAAAGCCGATCAACATTTACCTATCACCTGTAAACTGCAACAGAATAATACGATAAAAGTGATGTCAAAATAATACAATTAAACTTAAATTTTACACACAAAAAATTATCAAAGCCGACCGAGATTTATCTACGAATTGCAAACTACCACAAAATAACAAGATCTAACCTTCACACAGGAAATTCTTCAAAGCCAACCGACATATATAAAAACAATATAATAATGATCACAAATCTTCGATTTTGATCCAACTAATTTTTGTTTGAGCAAAAATTTTGACCATAAAGAATGATTTTGAATGAAAACAAAGAAGATATATATACACACACACACACATATGTTAAATTTTATTATGCTGATAAAAATAGTGAAGAAGTTGAGAGTTAGAAAATCAAGAATCCATCAATCTAGACATGCAATCGAATCAAGTTAGATGAGCATTAATCATATTCTCCCAATAGACAAAACGGTTTGTTCTCTAGTTTAACGTATATCTCAATACTTATAGAAGTATTTACTTTATAGAGTCCTATTTTAGGAGTATTTTTCTAATTGAATAGTAGAAAGGTAAAAATTAATTAATTCTCCTGCCATATATTTTAGGAGTCTCATATATTTAGGAGGTCTAGTTAATATAATAAAATATAATTAAATAATAAATTAAAAAATATAGTGAAAAGACTGTTTTGTCTAAAGAAGAGTCTTTTAATGAAGGACAAAAAGTTCAAATCACTTTTCTAAGGGTCGTCACATTTTTAATATATTAAAGATATAGATAGATTATAGATATAGATTATAAATGTAAGAAATCAATTTATTTCCCATGAAAAAATATTTTTCGTCGTATCAAACACACTATATATGAAAAATCACTTGTTAGAACACTTTATTTTTTCAAAGGCTAGTACATTACGCAATAATATGTATACCCTTAATTAGGCCTTTTGGAATGCCGGTTATCAGGTTTAACTCAAGCAGTCCAAGACAAATGGGCTTCCAAGTGGATCCAAGCCCATATAAATGACTCTAAATTATTGAAAAGACCTCTTCTTATTGGAGAATTTGGCTTGTCATCGAATACCTCTAGGTTTACTGTTACAAAGAGGGACAATTATTTTGGAAAAATATATGGAACCATTTTTAATTGTGCCAAAAATGGAGGTCCTTGTGGTGGTGGGATTTTTTCGCAATTATTGGATCAAGGAATGGCAAATTATGATTATGGTTATGAAGTGGTCTTGCAAGTCAGTCCATCAACTGATAAGAGTCATACTCTCACAACCTCTTAGGCTTGCCAAGCTACAATAAGTATTTCAGTAAAAATAGATGAAAATTGTAATAATATTTTAATTTATTCAAGCATCAAGATTATTGTAATTTGTCTAGCTTTGACTATCTTGGTCAAAGATAAAACTGTTTTATTGAAAAAAGTATGGAAGTAATTGGATATTTAAATATCTTCTCTTGTTATATTTGAATTTATTGTATGATGCATAGAGAATAGGTTTAATATCTTGAAAATTTCTTAAACCTGATACTAAATTTATTTAGACATTTGAATAACAACTAGTTTTATTGAGCACCTGTAAACTACAAAAAAAATGCTTATTACCTGCGAATTTTCATAAGGATAATTTGGTAAAATTACCGAGTAATTTGATTACCTGCGGATTTATGAAATTCCTAGGTAATTTAGCTGCAGAAATAAATTTGCAGGTTGTTTGCAGATTTATTTGCGCTTAACCATCAAAATTTTGCATGAATTATTTGTTAAAATTTCATAAAAAAGGATTTTACCTGCGTATCTTCACGAAAAAATTCACAAATTATTCCCCACGAAGATTTCCAAGTAAATACCTAGGTAATTTAGCTGCGAAAATAAATCCGCAGGTACGTTATTTGCGGATTATTTGCGATTAAACATAAAATTTTTGCATGAATTATTTGGTAAAATTTCATAAAAAAAGATTTTACCTATGGATTTCCACAAAAAAATTCACAAATTATTCCCCACAAAGATTCCCAACTAAATTCCTAGGTAATTTAGCTGGAAAAAAATAAATCCGCAGATACGTTATTTGCGAATTTATTTGCGATTAACCATCAAAATTTTGCATGAATTATTTGATAAAATTTGTTGCGGATATTTATGAAACTATTTTGCAAGAAAATTTGTATGAAATACCCTAAGTAAATCCGCAAGAACAATTTTTTTCAAGAAAATTTTCATGAATATTCAGCATGTACATTCCCATGAAAATTTTCAAGTAATAATTCACACATAAATTTCTAGAAATATTTCACAATTAATCAAAAATCTATTCAAAACCTTCAATAATTCTCAAAAACAACATTCAATACAAATCTAATGTAAACCATTACAGCTAACAAAAAAAACATAATTTAAAACATCCACATCAATAATGTATGATTCTTAAATAGTCCGAAACAAAATATTTTAAACTTGAATCCTCAATAAAACTACCAACTATCAGGGTCAGAATCACTTTTATTCACGTTATCAGGATTATCACTTTCATTCACGCCGTCAAAGTCACCATCACTTTCATCCTCATAAGCTTGGTTGTCTTCTTGGGATGGGCGTTCATCATTTGCAGATGATTTCTTGTATACATGCTTCATCAACAAGTCTAATTCCTTTCTCATCCTCTTATGTTTCTTTTGCTCATTTTGCAACTCAGCATACAAATCAGCATTTGAAGCATCAACCTGAGGCTTAATCATCTCATCAATTTCTTTTGGCAAAGTTGATGTTGAATTATTAGTTGCCTTTGCACTTCGACCAAGGGAGCCAAGACCTTTGACTCTTCCTTTTTTTCTTCCCATCAACAGATTGCACCCAGATATCCATTTCACTTAACTGAGCAAGCTAACTAGCTGAATTAGTTTCTCCATCCACAACTGATGCACTTTGAGCAACTAATATTTCTTGTTTCTTTATTTCAAACTCATTCTGCATAACGATTTGTTAAGTCAGACCATAAAAAATGCTAAAAAACTATATTATTAGCATAAATTATATTAAATTATAGACTAACTATTCTATGTTATTAATAGACTAACTTCTCATATTCATAGCACTTAAGCAACAATAAATTAACTTGGGTGTAGCTTTACTCGCACTTCAACCACACCCCCCAATTGGCACACAACATAATCACATAGACCATCAGGTTTCTGCTTCCAAAATACTAAAGAAGTAATACTTTACAAAATACTTTACTGCTTCCAAAGTAATTAATAAATAAATCAAATCATACTATCTTTATTAAAAAAAACTAAAATTGATAGTCCCACAAGGACTAAAACAAATATATTTTCTCTAGTGTCTATGTAACTAAGTTTTCATTCCTTTCAGCTCCTAGAAAATATTCCCCTATAAATTTTGAACATACGAATTGGACGCTCTCTAGATCAAATTATTTAATCATTTACCGGGGAAACGATAGAACAAAATACTTTGCAAGCCTCTTATTATGGTGACAGGTTGAAGACATTCTGTCTTTATTGCTATCAAGTTCTACATTATTGACCTTGATATCTGGTAGCTCATACAGATTTGATAAATAGATAAACAAGTGGGACACTGAATACATTGTAGGCGGAGAACTCTTGTATAACTTATACTTATGGACTCATATCGTGATCTCTCCATAATATCTAATCGGCCACTAAAGCTTAATAATTGAAGACCAACCATGCTTGATGAAATTGCTGTGATAGCCTAGAAAGTAAGGGTAATCCGACCTTTTTCTTCTTAGTCAGTGTTTGATCGCTAATATATTCATCAGGCAAATGCAAACAGGTTCATATCCCTTCTTTAGGGAAGAAATTCTATAAACTCCATTAATATCTAAATAGCTAGTTAGGTCGCAGATACATCTAGTGAATGAGCATAATTATGCAAAAATTATGTGGAAAAAATAATATTTACATCTTTTGACTTCTTTAATCTATTATTACAAAATTTACATCCCTGATATATTCTTATCTACTGATGCAGGTGTATTGTTGAGAACTCCACTAGATCAATGTAGTCCTATATAGAGGGTCGTTTAATTGCTCTGCCAACTCCTTTATATAGAAGGGTTACTGGAACTATAACTAATATTTAGGTGCGACCAACGTTGAGGGGATTTTTGTTTCGAATGAGAATGCTAATAGGATAACACCAGTTGAAGATATTGATACAAACAGTCTAAGGGTAGAGCTACTTCTATGGCAGGTAGTAAGGGGGTTACACGTATTTCAACCCCAGCTTTAACTTCTATAGTGCCTCCTCGGCTGTTGGTTTTTGGAATGGTTAGGGTGTCTTAGGAGTTCTTAAAATAGTATTGCTAGACACATGTTGAGACCTAGTTAGCCATATTATTTGGTCAGATCTAGCCATGGGTCTGGACCATACTAGAGGCATCTGAGGCAAGAATAGAGGCTAGGAAGTATTGAATATCTTTCATTGTCTTAGATCCTATCAGTATGTGAGGGATCATGCAGAAAAGCTTTCGGACTTGGAAGTCGACTAGTTTTTGAAATTGTTGCATTAGAGGGTGTAGATCTCATGCCTGTAGACAAACATAATTAACTGAATAATCATATAATTAATCACCCTTGGTCCTCCTACTTAGAAAAGGTATGGGGTAACACAATATGTTGTTGAAGAACATTATCGCGGATGGGAAAACCATGGGTTAAACACATATCAGTGTTAGAATTGTTACTGATAAATGCATTCATGGCATTATCAGTTCATATATGACCAAGTCTGTTACATCAATACATCGTAGATATGCTATCTATATCACAGTGTTAGAATTTTGTAAGATTCTGGGAAAGGCGGTAGATTTTGAAGATAATTTGTATATTTTTGATTGGAGTAGATTAGGCACTAATCTATAGGAGAACCGAGAACAAATTTTAATTGCAGAAGAATCGAGAACACTGAGTGCTAACAGAAGAAGACATGTAGCAGGTAAGCCACTAATCCTAGTGCCATAGTGTTATAATACTACGACATTTATTAAATAGAAAATTTATAGGAGCAACGTTTGGATACTAAGGCACTTATTATGCAGCATCTCTGCTTTACTAGAATGGTATTATCAAATTCGTGATTATTGTAAGACAAGTAACTTCCAGCTTATTAACAAAATAGTACAAAAAAGCTTAAGAGATGCTTCCCCCAACCCCTAAAGTAGAGTAAGACGCCTTTTGTTCTCTAATCTATTCTAGTTTATCTGACGTGGCTCACCATCTCTAAGATCTTAAAGAAATATATGATACTGCTACTTTTTAGTATGCTAGTTCTCAATCACACTTTTGCAAATTATCACTATTTTAAACAATCTAGTTATTATTTTAAACACATATCTTATCAATTTTGATATAGTATGTACATCGATATATCTCAAGACTTTCTTCAATTAATTTTACTGCAAGTTAATGCAGTCATCTAACTATATGAAAGTATAGGACACATGCCAACATATGGGCAACTGTTATGGAACTCTTTAGCTGGAACTAAATTGCAGGACCCTGAGGATATTAAATATGAATTTATACAATTCTATCAGAGTTTAATAGGATCATCAGATTCCTCATTACCAGATGTTCATAAACATGTTATGCAGAAGGGGCCTATACTCACTCAAGCTTAGAATTTTAAGTTGTGTTCTACAGTCACTGATCAGGAAATTTATAAAGCATTACAGAATATTGGAGATGACAAGACACCAGGTATTGATGGGTATAATGTTGTTTTCTTCAAAAAAGCATGGATAATCATTAAGGAAGATATTATAGTTGTTGTAAAAGATTTTTTTTCTATTGGCTACCTATATAAGCTTGCTAACTGTACTATTGTCTCCTTAGTACCTAAGATCTCTTGTCCTACAACGGTGAAAGATTTTTGCCCTATTGCTTACTGTTCAGTGCTATACAAGATTATTTCTAAAATCTTAGCATGTAGACTTTATGATGTTATAAGTTCTGCTATATGTGAAACACAAGCTGGCTTTATTCTTGGTAGAAAGATATCGGATCATATAATCCTTGCTCATGAGCTAGTTAAATCTTACAGTAGGAAAAATGTCTCCGCAAGATGCAAGATAAAAATTGATATCTAGAATGCTTCTGACTCTGTTGAATAGGTATATTTGGAACAAGTGATGACAAAGTTAGGATTTCCTTATAGATTTACTAGATGGATCATGACTTGTGTGAAAATAGTTAGTTATTCTATCATAGTGAACGGGGAAACTACTCAGCCATTTCCAGCAGCCAAGGGTCTTAGACAAGGGGATCCAATATCACCATTCCTCTTTTATATTGCTATAGAGTACCTGAGTAGGACTCTCAATGAGCTACAAAATGTCCCATTATTTAAATACCATCCCCAGTGTGCTAAGCTAAAAATAACACATCTATGTTTTGCCGATGATCTATTATTGTTCTCTAAAAGGATCTACAATATGTCAAGGACATTCAGAACTATTTTCAGCAATTCTCCTTAGCTTTTGGACTTTAGGTAAACTTGGGTAAAAGTTTAATTTATTTTGGAGGTATGTCACAAACTGTCAAACACCAGATTATACAATAATTGGGACTATCTATCTGGGAGCTTCCCTTTCGCTATCTTGGTGTGCCTTTATCTACAAAGAAAATGACTATCTTATAATGGATGCCCCTAATTGACAAGATCACATCCAAAATTTCCTCTTGGATAGCCAGGAAACTCTCATATGCGGGAAGAGTGCAATTGGTCCAGTCAGTTCTATTTTGTGTCCACTCCTAGTAGGCGCAATTATTTCCTGTTCCTATTAAAGTGCTGAAACTAATTGATGGATTATGTAGAAGCTATGTTTGGTCTGGTGAAGGACATGCTACAAAGAAATCACTTAAGTCTTGGAATAAAATGTTCTGCCCAAAATCAGCTAGGGGCTTAAACCTGATATTGTTGCAACTATGGAACAAAGCAGCTATAACCAAATTGTGTTGGGACCTTGCTCACAAAGAAGACAAACTATGGATTAAGTGGCTCCACCATTATTATATAAAGGGTAACCAGATCAATTCTTGTGCAACACTAAAATAGGCTTGTTGGATCAGAGCCCAGAATAGCATTAGAACATTTGTTCATAGCCTTAAATTCTAGTTTTCACATATGCTAGTCCTGAGTGTTTGTAGTTTTTCTTATTGACCTAGCAAGCTGAGTTAGCTTGCTATGCATTGTAATTATCATGCTGGTAATTAATAAAAAGTTTTAGTCACCAAAAAAAGAAATTGACAGTCCAAGCAGAAAATCTTAACACAACTATTGAAACCTCAGCATCAGATCCACTGATTCTACTGCTCGACTTCAATTACTTCCATATAAACTAAATAGTTCTAAAGAACTTATTCGAACCATAATAGAACATTTATGACTATGTCCCAAACAAGTTGGGGTCGGGTATATGAATTTTACCTTCATTTAAGCTTATTTCATATTATCATCATACTAAAACACAAAAATCACCCATAAAGCAACAATTATACCTCAATTACGAATAAGTTCTGATCGACTATATGAGTCCCGCTTCTTTATTTAAGCTCATTTTATATTATCATAATACTAAAGAACAACAACAAACCATAATACAACAACAACAACAACCATCACCATGTCTCAGTCTCAAACAAGTTGGGATTGGCTAAATGAATCCCATTTCTTCATTTTAAGCTCATTTCATATCATCATCATACAAAAAAAACAGGAAACCATAATACTACAAAAACAATTATGACTCAGTCCCAAACAAGTTGGAGATCAACTATATGATCTCATTTAACATCATCATCATACTAAAATAATAAACAACTATAAACCGTAATATCAAGCAGAGATAGTGTATTGTATCTAAATACACGAACCAAAGTACAATGGCAACACCACAAGATTGAAATGAACTCAACTAGTAAATAGAGTAAATGGAAACTTACATAAGTAGCTTCAAATTTCTCATTTACCCAACTTTCATCATTTTTCTTGCGATGAATTCAAAAATAAAATTCTGAAATAGAAGGATCTTTTCGAATAGCTTCTTTCTATATTCAAAAAAAGATATTTATGTTATTAACATTGAATATGATATTATTTTCTTTAAAGAAATATATTTAAAAAGATTTATAATTACCATTCTCTTATAGATCAATCGATGAGGTACACAACCACCTGTATGAAGTGATGCAACGACATTTGAATCACGATTGTTTTTATTTTGTTCAGACTTTGTTTTGAACTCATCAGACTCCCAATACACCTTATCTCCTTGAATACTGCATCTCCCATCCAATGTGGTTTTAGAGGCAATTTTTTTTCTAATATCTTGGAAAAGTTGGGTCATTTTTAAGGTGCCTTTTTATTAAAATTAGACCATATAGCATCATTATAGTGAGGAAACCACTTAAATTTCTTCTGCATATATAAAATGAATATCATATTAGCTATATAGTCCCACAATTATATTTATACATGAATCAGAATGTATAAATTTTTTACCTTGAATTCCTCAAACCACATCTTGCGAGTACTCTGGAAACTTCTTCCATGAAGGTCTAGCCAATTCAAACTTACTCTGAATGCAATTAGAAATACCGTCAATAACTTCTTTGGATGGATCAAACCTACATAACATACAGTAGTTATCAAACATGTGCACATATAAATAGTCCACCAAAATATATGTATTATTAAACATTAGTCGTATTACCCATCCCCTTCAGTTACAATTCATATTTGATTATCATCGTCTACATTGTCAACTATATTAGGTGAGGTGGCTGGAGTCGTATTGGCCTGTGGTGACATTAATGGTTCAGAATCCTGATTTGTAGGTTGGGACCGATTAGATTAAGGT
The DNA here is from genome assembly GCF_002878395.1 of Capsicum annuum. Taxonomy (NCBI): domain Eukaryota; kingdom Viridiplantae; phylum Streptophyta; class Magnoliopsida; order Solanales; family Solanaceae; genus Capsicum; species Capsicum annuum. The sequence continues at coordinate 58,682,173 of NC_061111.1, read as the reverse complement.
GGAGATTTAATAATAGCAGGTTGTGGTTGGTTGATCCCAAGATTAGGTTGAGACTCATTTACATAAAGTAGACTACTATGGGAATAGAGGGGTTGTGATGGTATTATGGGAGGCACAACAATGTTATAAGTCTAGGATTGATTGACTTTAGGATTTGGTTAATGTGAGGAAGAGTTATTCACTTGAGGTGAACCAGTATGAGATTGAAGGGATCCTGACGAAATTATGGGAGGCAATTGAACTGTTTGTCACTCTATTGTCTGTTTTTTTTATTATTTGACTTCTCTCCTTTTTCATTAGGCAATCCAGCTCTTTAAGATCCTACACCTAGCATCTGCAACAAATAAAAATAGAAAAAAAAATAATATATTAGTGATTTAATTGATGAACAACACATGAATAAAGGTGATCGACAAACATTTTGAGTATCAATATCCATCCCAAACTAATGATGTAGTAGATATGATTTGGCAGGCAGTTTCAAGAAAGGTGTCATCTATACACCTGAAGGATCACCGTAACAACAGATACCACAGGTTGCAGCTTTTTCTCAAAGACTAGAGTTTGTGATTATTTATGTGAATTGAAACATTCATCCTTTAGTCCTAGGAGATCAGATGACAGGTTGAGCTATTTTCTCTATTTTGTTATATGAAAATATTTCTGTTGTAGCCTATTTTTGAAATAATTTGCAACATAAGTCAACCAAGCCTCCCTCTTCAATGTCATCAGGTAAGTAAACAAAGCAGTAAAAAAAAGGTATAGTAGCACAAATAACCTAATTAAACGATACCGGCAAGTACCAGATTTGTATTTAGTATTAGACTTGTAGAATTTTTTGTTACCAGATTTGTATTCATCTGCTATAAACCAAAATCCTGAAAACATTTGAGTTAAGAATTTGGTTTGGTATAAACCTTTTTTTCATATGATTAGATATTTGAATGTTTGTAGAATATAAAGAGAACGATCTTATTAAAGCAATAAAGAAAGGTGTAGTAGCACAAATAGGCTGATTAAACAATACCGACAAGTACCTAAGCGAGATATTTCTACTAACAACAGAAGTGCAAAACACAAGACTCAAAGCAGAGATCTTCATAAACTGAGCCCATAGATCTTATAGTCTGCATTGGTACCATTTTCATCCCAGCAATATGTATATAGCTTAATAAAGAGCAAGAAGTCATATGGCTAAATACATTGATCCAACTAATACCCAAAACCCAAAATCTCACAATGAACAAAACCCACAAAGGATTTCCCCTATAAAACCAAATTCACTGATATACTCAACACCCACAACCCAAAATTTCACAAATAACAAAACCCACAAAGGAAAAACTCTATAGACTTCAAATAATAAGGGACACTTTCAACTGAGAAACCAACAAACCAACCGACTTTTTAAGACACACAAAAGGAATCGACAAGCTAATATTCTCAATCCTCCTCATATTTATCTTCTTCTTGAGTATGAAAGTGACTTCCTGAATCTTCACTATAAAAAAAGTCTTCCTCTTCACTTGTTTCCTCCTCTTCATCATTAGTTTCTTCACTTGATGTCTCCTTATCACCTTTATCTTTTTCATTTAATATATCCTCATCTCCCTCTTCAGTTATATCACATTCATTTTCATTAACAACATCTTGAAAACTACTTCTATCAACCTCTTCACCATCAGCTTGATCCTCACGTAAGCAATCAATTGGGTCATCCTCTATACTTGCACTAAACGTGATTGCTCCTCTTGGTAAGAAACTTCCAAATTGTATCTGGTATCTACAGCTCCTCTTAGCTTTCTCTTTATAACCACCCACCAATCAGCCTTATTTCCTTTTCTTTCAGGATGATTTACATAATAAACTTGAGTTGGAGTTTGTGGAAAGATAAAAGGGTCAAATTTAGAATATCTTCCCCTTTTTCGAACCTCGACAATACCAAATTGACTATCAACTTTCATGCCATATTTTGAGAGATCAACTAATCATAATAAAATAAAACTAACTTTATAAATGATGTGATTGGCCGTTCGAATTCGATAATCTCCTTAAGAACACCATAATATTCACTTGTAATACCATCTTGTCCAACGCCACTAAAACACACCCTATTGTTATATGTACTTTTTCCTTCACCCTAAGAAGAAGTATGAAACTTGTATCTATTCACAAAATAAATAGGCCAAGACTTTGGCTTTCTTAAAGGTCCTATTGCTAAGATTTGCAAATATGAATTCTGCAGCATCTCTTATGGATTACTATTTACCTATCAAATAATTGAAGCATATTAGATATGCATTTTAAGTGATATATTCTTTATTAAAATAATTGATTCATACATAATCTTTGAACCATCGTGGAAAGTCTTCTTCAATTTGTTTATCAATGACATCGTCAGTGAGATCATTGTAAGTATCTCTCAGGATTTGCTCATACAAACTGTATGTACTTACATTAGCACATTAGTTTCAATCCGAATATAATAATTAAATGAACAACATAGCTGATACTTACTTGAGAAAAGGCTTAACTTCATCATAGTTTATAAGAACATGCAATTGTGTTAAAACAACTTCTTTACCATCTAGCCATCAGATATCACCATTCTTTTTGCCATAACTTCGGCCAGGATAATTAAAGACCGATAGTGTTGGGTGAGTTATATTTTTTTCAAAGACATCATCATTATGCCCAACTCTTTTATTGCTACATAGGACATGAGATTCAAAATAATAATGGGAAGCAAAGTATGAGATTTCTTGAGCCAAATATACTTGACAAATAGATCCTTCAACTCTGGCTTTGTTTTTTTATAGTCTTTTAATTTTGTTTAGGAACCTACAATTGTTTTTAGGAAATAAATAAATATGTATTAAAATAATGATTCAAGTAATAAAATTTTATACCTTTCAAATGGATACATCCATCGATATTGAACTGGACCACAAACTCTTGCTTCTTAAGAAAAATGAATCGATAAGTGCTCCATCGAATCAAAAAAGCTAGGTGGAAATATTTTTTGAAACTTACACAAGATTATACGAATATTTTGTTCCATTTACATAAGATGATCCACCCGTAATACTGTTGAGCACAAATCTTTAAGGAATAGAATGAGTTCAGTTAATGACTTCCATATAGGTTTTGGAAGAGCGCTAAAAGCAACTGGCATAAGATATTGCATGAAAATATGATAGTCGTGACTTTTCATCCCAAATAACTTTAAATGTTCCATGTCAACACATCTACCCAAATTAGAAGTATATCTATCAGGCATCTTTAGTTGATCAACCCACTCACATACATCTTTCTTTTGACCATCATTTAATATAAACTTTGCTTTCGTTTTAATCCATCTCCCATTATCATTCAATTTCAAGTGAATCATTTTGCCGATAATACTTTTCCAAACCATTCTTGTCTTCTCATTATCCTTTGTCCTCTCCTTGTTGTCCATGACAGTATGAAAAACATTATCAAAGAAGTTCTTCTCTGTATGAATTACATCAATATTATTGGGAATTGGATGGGTCTTCCAATATGACAAATTCCAAAAAATATTTTTTTTGGTCCAATTATGTGATTTTCCATAGCCATAAAATTTCCCTGGACCAAATTCAATGATCTTAGGAAACCCTCTCACTTTTTCCACACCTGATCTCCAGTTAACCTAGGAGGATGCCTAGACTTTTCCTCTTTTTTTTTATAACAAGAATTCTTGTTTCTTCTAAATTTGTGATTGAGAGGCAAGAATTGACTGTTACAATCAAACCAAGTAACTTTTCTTCCATTTTTCAAAATAAAAGTTTTTGTTTATTCCATGCAAATTGGACATGCTAAAGTACCTGCTGTACTCCATCCCGACAACATGCCATAAGCAGAAAAATCATTAATTGTCCACATCAATATTGCTCGCATGAGAAAATTTTACTTCTTCGACATGTCATAAGTTAGTGCACCATCTGTCCATAATTGTAACAACTCATCTATAAATGGTTGAAGATACACATCAATTTTATTCTTGGGATTGCGAGGACCTGGAATGATAAATGTTAAGAACATATATGGGACAGTCATACACACATCAGGAGAAAGATTATAAGGAGTAACAATCACGGGCCAACAAGATTATGGTAGTGCTGATTGGCTATAAGGAGTAAAACCCTTAGAACAAAGATAGAGATTGACATTCCTAGGATCTAAAGCAAAGTATGGATAAGTTCGATCAAAATGTTTCCATGCTTCTCCATTTGAAGGGTGACATAAAACACCTTCTTCCCTGTGATTTCCAGAGTGCCATCTCATGTGAACTGCAGATCGAGCTGAAGCATATAGCCATTGAAGCCTAGGAATAAGTGGTAGGTAATGCATAGTCTTGTGTGGAACCTTTCTGCTACCTTTTTTTCCTACGCATTCTTTATAGCGAGGTTCTTTACAAAACTTACATTCTATCATCTCTTGATCAGCCTTGTAATACAACATACATCCATTAACACAACAATCAATCTTTCGGCTAGTTAAACTAAGCCCTGCCACTAACTTCTTTGCTCGGTAGTAATCAAGAGGTATCTTATTATTCGGATGGCTTGTATCCTTTATCAATTGTGCCATTGCATTAAAACAACCATGAGACATATTATATTAAGATTTAATACTCATCATTCTAACAGCTGCAGACAACTCTGAATATTTACATTTGGGACATAAGGGTTCTTGAGTTGAATTCAACATTTCGTAAAATTTATCAGCGCCCATATTTGGAGAATTTTCTACAGTAGGCTCAATATGATGATCAAGTTCTATACTAGCAACATCATAAACCATACCTTGATGCCTATTTACGTGTTCAGAGTTTTCCGCTAGAATGTTACTTTGACTGCTTGAAGACATGTCAAAGCTACATCCTTGATAACTAGTTGAAGCACTTGAATAGACATGTTCATTCAAATTAATTGAAGGAGCTTCCTCTCCATGTGATGTCCAATACCAATATTCTGGAGTGAACCCTTTCTTGAAAATATGAACATTAACTTCATTGGGCGTAAAGTGCTTCATCTTCTTTCAAATTTTACAAGGACACTTTATGACTTTCTCGAACAAGTACTTCGGTTGACTACAAGCAATTTTTATGAACTCTTCTATGCCTTTTATATAAATTCATCTTTATATGCCAATTTACCAGGAAGAAGTCTATTTATCATCCATTTTCAATGCTCTGAAATAGTCATTTCTGAATCAAAAGATACCATATATAAAAACACATAATAATAAAATTTAAAGAATTTTTGGTCTTAATTTCTACTAAAGAGTTAATGAGCCAATACATTCAACAAAGACAATAATATATCTCAATTAAAAGATAAATATAAAAGGAATCGAGAAAAAATAACAATAATAAACATTAACAATGAGACACGATTCCTACAGCTAGAGTAATATCTCTATGTAAATCAGTAACTTCCTACAAACTTAGATCTCAGTGGAAGTTAGATGTTCTTAGATGGCTAAATTCTTCGCATGTTTCTTTATAAGCCTATGAATGCCCCCTACCCCAACTTATATATTCTACCCTACACTTATCATTGGCCCCTTTACAACAATGATAATCCTGACTCTAACTGAAAAAGCATTTGTAGGATCACTATCATATTTCAAAGTCCTTAAGAAATTACAAAATAGATAAGGAAACAGACAAGCATAACTTAACTTTAATGTTTCAGGAAACAAATATCTGTCAAGAGCACTGTAGCGTAACTCATTAACGGTGCTTTGGAAACTTAAGAATCAAATGGGCAATAAAAAGTACACCACCTAACCACTAGAATCACCTTTAATTGAAGGGGGGTCAACTGAATTCCCTTCATCAAAAGCATACGTAGTGAAAAATCTTTTTATCTGTATACGTTTATATAAATATTTTAATTGTCTAGAAACAACATACATAATTTTTTCAAATCTCCTTGATGAGAAATTCCTATCCCTGTCATAGCGCTAAGCTAGTTATGATAAGATATTTTCACAAAATTCTGCCATTACGATGAAAGAGCCCACAGGACCTCCGGGAACTACTCTCTCGTTCTCTGATGCAAGTTAAAACCTTTGTCATACACAAGTTAAGGTTACAGTTGTTGTGGAGCATAATTGTCAGAAGGGATTCTTAAAATTGGCAAAAACAACAGACTTCAACATGTGAAATATTATATATTATGTGCAATACCGCTTCTTTGATAAGAAAGTCGATTTTTATTTCTCTTTCAGAAACTATATTCAGTGATGGATCCAACTAAAAGAAACAAAAAGAAAAAAGAACAAGTTCAACAATCAAATGCTAAGTTGAAAACCCTTCGTGCATGTTGATGCACAGTATTGCAATACGCATATCTGAACTTTATGAGTTTGAGAAAACATGCAAAACTATTTCTTTGGCATCCAACCTCATATTGTGTTCTCTCTTTTGAATAAAACCACAAATCAACCACATGCTAAATTTCATGCTCTTAAAACTTAGAAGCACAAAAGAAGTTTACCATAACCTGTTCTACATAATATTTACAAAAACATCCATGACTATATGCAATTTCAAATATATACAAGGTGAGGACATTATCAAATTCAATCTTCCAATCTTGGTTTGATAAATATAAAGACATATATTCTACATAAGACATTGCATATTTACTGATAACAATTACTGAAACATGAATGATATACTTTAAGAAACTAACTAATGCTCAAAGAAAAGGTTTAACGATATGTTATTCTATTCTGGTTTGAAGGATTCTAGATCTAAAGTTAGTAATAAATGTGAGGTCGTGCAAAAAAGTTGTCATCATTTCAATATTCCCTTATATTTCAATGTTTTCGTGTTTCCCAGTAGTATATTCAAGCTTACCACAATGTTGCCATGTAAAAAAGCTTACCTTTGCATTTTAATCTTATCGGCAGACTGATGCAACTAAAATTACTGGATCAAAGTTGTCCAATTTTAGGTTATTTAGATTCTGTTTGGTTAAGAGAATGAGATATGGTTGGTTTAGTTGTGTTTTAGAACAAACTAGGAATCATTTAGTTGTCTCTTTTTCTATTCTACAAGCTGCTCCTGTTCAGTGAAAATATAAACTAGATAGTATTTTTTTCAATTTCCTACCTTGCAATCCCCTTCCCCTACCACTAACCTATTAAGAAAAAGGATATCTCATACCGGATTATGAAAGTTTTCAAGACTCTACCCTATACAAATCCGGCATGAATTTATCTCCTCCAGTTATCAGAGTCTTGGAACATAAATATGGGACACATTAACATCATCAGAGTCTGGTTTTGTGTGAAAAACTAAGTAAAGCAAGACCAGAGTCTGATAATAGCTCTTTTAATCATCCATTTCCTTCATTTTGTAGCCACAACATATGCAACAACCTAGACTTAAATCCCCACCAGATAGAGCTACAACACTGTTAAAATCAATTAGAAAATTAGAGGAAAGCAAATCTTGAAAGAATTCACAAACTCCCAGTTAGTATATTTCAAACGTTAGTGTCAACCTAGCCAGCCTAGGTTTCCAGTGTCAACCTAGTCACCACAAAGAACCCATTCAAGCATAACATTCAATCCATATAATACATAATCATTTTAGCTCAAAATTTGATCAAACCACAATAGAATTGATCAAGAACTCACTGCCAAAACCACAATAGAATTGATCAAGAACTCACTGCCATTTTAAAAGCGTCTACAAATAAGATTAAGAAGTACAAAAATAAGAAAATAAAAAATATGCCAAAATAGAGTAATCCAAAGCAGTAGGAGATTGTCTACTCACACCACCAAGCACAACAAAGTAGAGCAATGAAAGTCAGCATACACACAAAACCAGAATTATCACTTTAAAATGATCTATTGGGACCTTTGCAAATGAAAAAAATTATGGAGTTTAAGAAACTAAACCTCTGTTTTTGAAAATATCTGCAACCAATTGACAAAGTATCAATGAACAAGGAGAAGACCTCTGATTTTCGAATATCCCCAAGCTTACCTTTGATTTTCGAATATCCCCAAGCTTACCTTTGATTTTCGAAAATTCCTGTACTTGAAATATTGAGAATTGAGAGTGATGCTTAGAGAATTGACAGGAAAAGATGGAGAGTCAGGATCGAGAATAGCTGTCAAGGGGAAAAAATGGAGGGAATGAATTATATATATAAATATATATATATATATATATATATATATATATATATTATTTTGTATATTTAATATAAATAATATTTTCCGTTATTTCATTTCATTTAATCCATGTTGAGTTATTTATATTTGGAAATGAAAAATAGATTTGAAAAAAGTTATTTTTTCTAAACAAATCACCAATTTTAAATGCCCGACCATGACAAAGAAAGACTCACTAATACTTTAATCTTCAAAATCGAAATACAAAACTGAAATAACTAAACTAAATTTGTAAAAATTGAACCAATTCGAATTTATTTCGGTTTGGTTACTATTATCATTTTCGTCAACCCGAAAATCAAAAAATCGAACCGATACCGAACAAACAGAATGCACACCCAATTATTTTAAATAGACACATAATATATTACTTTAAAATCAATGATAACAATAATTTGAAATAGATACTATAAATTATGAATACAAAATTTAAAATTGCCGATAATAATAATAATAATAATAATAATAATAATAATAATAATAATAATAACAATAATAATAATAATGATAATAAAAATAATTTGTAAATATTTAAATCATAAATGTGATATGTTGTTATTTATATAATACGAGAATAATGTGTAAAAATATTAACATTTAAAATTAAATAATTTTGATAAAATAGCAGCCTAAGAGAGCATCGGGATGTCAAAATTAGGTATCAATAGTAGCTGAAGCAGACATGTTATAAATATCTATTTTTTTTATTAAATATTGACTTATAATAATTAATTAGGGGATAATATAGTAAAATCATGGATTAACTGAAGCAGGCATGTCGATGAAGTCCTGTCTGCTTCTTCACACTTATTAATAGTAGTAACTTATCTCTTGGGAGTTGTTTAGCTTATACTAATAGTTTTGAGATTAAATGCAAGATTATTTTACGTGCATTTGGGTAGAGGTGTTAGTTGATCTTGAATTACTTATCCGTCACTGATGACCATTAATTTCTCGATCTCAATAACGAGTCAAGCTAAGATTGATGATCAGCTCAAATTCATCTTTGATATCATATTCAGCTGCTTGATCAACTCGTGTGAGCTTTACAAGTATTTTTAAAATTGAGTCAAGCTAAGGTTTATTTAGCTCGAATAAATATCAATTTTGACTTAGGTAGCTATTTAATAAATGTAGGAAAGACGTAATAATAATAATAATAATAATAATAATAATAATAATAATAATAATAATAATGCATAGAAAATATCAACATTTAAACTTAATAAGTTTGCTAAAATAGCAGCCTAAGAGGGCTATCAGGAGGTCAAAATTGGGTCTCAACACAACTAACCCGTAGATTTATTCTCACAAATTGGGGTCCGTGGAGGGTACAGTGTACGCAAACCTTATTGCTAAGGTAGATAGGTTGTTTCCAATACACCCTCGGTTCAAGAAAAATAGTCTGAAGCAGTCCAAGTTCAAGAAAAATATTAGTAAAAATTGATTTAATATTGGTCGTTAATCAAATATGATAAACGATTGAGATTAGAATTGAGGAGATGAGTCAAATTGGGATTAGATATTGAGTTAAGAAAATTGAATTGAGGATTTTGATTGAGTCAAATTAAACTCAATTGACACAAATTGAGTATAAAATTGTTGGAACTTTAATAAATTAGGCAAATCGAATTGAATAGGTTGATATTTAATAAATATAGTGACTATATAAAATTAATATTAAAAATAAATATAATAATAATAATAATAATAATAATAATAATAATAATAATAATAATAATAAATAGATGTTGATCAACGGCTGAGATCTAAAGATTAAGAATTTGGTTAAAAAAATTGAATGAAATTTGAAATTAAGTTCAATTGGACACAATTTGGGCTAGGATTGTAATAAATTGGATAAAATTAGGCTAAAATTGTTAAAAATTGGCAAAATCAGACTAGAAAATAAATAAATTGAAAAATTAAATCGACTAAGGTTGCGGATTAATACAATAATAATAATAATAATAATAATAATAATAATAATAATAAAATAATTAATATAATTATTCTCAGATTAGTTATGAATAAATTGTGTAACTAAAAATACGACACATAATATATTCTTTAAAATCAACGATAACAATAATATATATATTTTATTATATATATAACTTTTATATTTATATATATATTTTTATTTTATATATTCAATATAAATAATATTTTCCCGTTATTTCATTTCATTTCATCCATGTTGAGTTATTTATGTTTGAAAATGAAAAATAGGTTTGAAAAAAATATTTTTTTCTAAAAAAAAATCACAAATTTTAAATGTCCGGTCATGAAAAAGAAAGACTCAGTACTTTAATCTTCAAAATCGAAATAAAAATTTGAAATAACAGAACTGAATTTATAGAAATCGAATCAAATCGAACTTATTTTGGTTTAATTACGGTTGTCATTTTCGTCAATCCAAAAATAAAAAAAATGAACCAATATTAAACAAGCAAATCGAACAAACAGAATGCCCACCCCTAATCTCATCATATATATAATTTTGAAACTACCTAATACTTTCAACTCAATGTAAAATAAATTAAATTTTTATTTTATTTCGTGATTATTATACCTTATATATCACACCAAACGACTCCTAAATATACATTATATTGATCTATTATATTGTCGTTCGTAGTATGATGCCTTACAATTATATTTAAATTAACCAATAGTAAAACACACTCTATTTGGTGATAACGTGACGAGTCAAGCTAAGGTTTATTCGTTTCCAATATATTTGTGATACCATCTATGTCAACAAACTAATTTTAATTTCTTGAGCATATTTTGCTTGATTATACGTGTCTACCGATTTAATGTCTAATTTCTTTTTATTTTATGTTTTTTATTCTTCAAGTTTATCCTTTTCCTATTTAAAATTTTAAAGTCATAAAAATCCTACCTAAATCCCCAAGAAATAGTTTCAGCTAAATTTGTAGCAACACAATCCCCCAATAATTTTTCAAGTAATAATTTCGTAGGTAAATCCCCAAGAAATAATTTCAGCTAAATTTAAAAATTCCCTAATAATTTCTCTAGTAATAACTTCGAAGTTAAATCCCCAAGAATAAATCCCCAACAAAATTCGCAGAACAAAATTCCCAAATAATTTCTTAGGTAATAAAATTCATTACATAAATTTTCACCAAATTATCTCTACGTACATCCGAAGGATAAATTATCTAGAAATTTTTTATGAATTTAAAAAATATATATATTTGTCCATATACCAGCGGATTTACCTATACATAAAATACCCACTGGTACATTTCCCTAGATAAAGTCACAAGTAATAATTTCATAGGTAAATCCCCAGGGATAAATTCCCTGCAAAATTCGCAGAACAAAATGCCCAAATAATTTTCTAGGTAATAAAATTCATTACATAAATTTCCACCAAAATATCTCTACGTAAATCCATAGGATAAATTACCTGGGAATTTTTCTTTGGATTTAAAAAATATATATATTTGTCCAAATGCCTGCGGATTTACCTAGAGATAAATTACCCACCGGTACATTTCCCCAAATAATGTCGCAAGTAATAATTTCGCAGGTAAATCCCCAAGAATAAATCCCCAGCAAAATTCACAGCACAAAATCCCTAAATAATTTCCCAGATAATAAAATTCATTACATAATTTTTTACCAAAATATTTCTACGTAAATCTATAGGATAAATTACCTAAAATTTTCTTATGGATTTAAATATATATATATATTTATCCATATACCTGCTGATTTATCTCGAGATAAAATACTTGCCAATATAATTCCACAGGTAATATCGCACGTATAAAATTTGTCCAATATGATGCCAAATTTATTTGCGAAATTTATTTTAAATAAATATTTCCCAGGTAATATACTTTAATATTGACGAATTTAATATTTTCGTAGGCAAATCCACATATATTTTCTGCGATATTATTCCTTAGGTAAATTTTTCATGTAATTTACAGTTTTCTAACAATGGTACACATCATAAAGTGTTCTTAATAAACACTTTTAGTTCAACTTTTGAAAACACATTTGCATGTTTTAACAATTGTCCGTTAAACAGTTAACCTCATAAATTATTGTACAAAAAAGTGAAAATTGATAAAAAGCCTCAATAGCCACTGGTGCATATCTGATCATATTTATCTATTTATATAGCACTTTAAAAGCATGAAATCTAAAGAATTTAAAACGAAAATACTAAATTATCCTTATTATTTAACTTAATTAAATAAACTCTTTCATTAATTTATGTTTTTTAAACCTAGCGCTCCACAAGTGAAGCAAGCTTCAGTTTTAGCTTTCATATGCCACTTTCTACCGAACAGTTGTCATCCTCCTATCAATACTCCTGTCCTACAATTCTAAATTCTTACAACTTTACAAGGATAACAATACATTAAACCGTCCTTACTCGTAATTGTAAATATATATTTCATTCTCAAATTACTGCTTGAAACAGGTTAGCATTCTCATTTGTATGTCATCATTTTCTTCTTCTTCTTCAGTGCTTTGATTTGGAAATTGAAGAGGCAGAAAGGAAAGGAAAGGCAAGATAGAAGAAGAAACGAAAGAAAAAGAGAAGGAAAAATTATTTCTTTGTCACTTTCGTTTCACTTGAAAATTAAAATTACTCTAATTTGTTAAATTAAAGAAAATAATTTTTTAAGCAATTAATTCAAAGTGAAATTATTGCTCTCTTAACATGCCACGTAGCATAAAAATGCATTGTCCTGTGTGAGTTGAAAAAGTATTGTTAAATTTATTATTTTCCGATTATATCTTAGAGGACATGTTCCTTGATAAAAAGGTGTAGGGAATGAGAATTAAAATAGAGGGTTAGTGAGTAAAATTGCTTCCTTAATAATAGAAAAGAGTGCTTTGTATGTAGTTGTGTCTGTAGTCTTTACTTTACAAATAAAAGTTCCAGCAAAAAATTATGCTAAAATATCAGAGTGCTTCACTACTATTATTTCGGATTTGGAGGTAAGATACAATTAGAGGATGGAAAACTTTATAAATCCAAAAACAAAAATTGGTTTAAGAAATTCATTAGATTTGGTCAAAATTAAATCCATAGTAATTTGTTATTTATTAATTATGAGATTGACTATAATTTTGAAATCTTATCTGTAAGAAACTTTCAAGTTAATTTTTTCTCACCTATATAAACACAATACCAAGATATTAGTATAACACCAAGCACAAATTAATTTCTTCCTTTTGTTCTTCTAAATTATTCTTTTTACATTATTAAAAAGGTGTTGATGAAAAACTCATTAATCTTCATTTTGGTAGCTATTTTATCAATATTCCTAAATGAATTTAACAAGCCTATTTAAGTGTAATGACCCTCTAGGTCATTTTCTGCATTTTCACACTATTTTACGTATTAGAGCTTTCCCATAGTTGCCCCAAGTCATTTATGAATTGTCAGAGCTGATAGTTCAGTTACTGGGCATTTCGTTTGATTTTTAGAGTCGATTTCCTATTTTGAAGTTTTGGTTGTTGAGAATTGGGTATCAGGCCTAAACTTCAAGTTAACGATCTCGTATGTCGATTTTAATAGTTTCGTTAGATTTGAAACATCGCTTTTAGGTTGAGAGATCTTTCGTTTGGGTCCTAAGGCTTTCAAACTTATTTTGGCTATTGGGTGGATTTTGATTAAAATGACCATTTAGGTGTAGGGCTCATATTTCATTGAAACGACTTTGGATAAAAATTTGAATGGAGTCATTGATTCTAAAATATCGAATTTGGTAGGGTAGCATAGTACATTTGCATTCATGGGATTCCGAACAAATTTTGAGAGTCCGATCAAAGACTTGACAACTGCCAAGTTTGCTGGTGCAAACCAAAAATGGCCATTGAGTTAGTGAGGCTCTTGGCCGCGTTAGTGAAGGCCAAGGTGAATAATTGTGATGACCTTGGCTGTGTCAGTGAAGGGCAAGTTTGTTAGCCATCGTGATCGCAGGCTGGTCTCTGCATTTGCAAAAGCTAATTCAGGCTGAGGGTCACGTTCGCACTGGGGTCCCCGCGACTGCGGTAAAGGAAGCCCTGGTAGTATATATAGCTGTCAAACTCGATTCTCTTCTATTTTTATAAGTCCCAACTTTTATTAAATGCCCAAAAAAGCTAAGAGAGTGAGCAGAATGATATGTGGGTGTTCAGGATGAGTTGGAGAGTTCATGGGGATGTTTTCACATCAATGATTAATATAAGTTTCAGTTAATTTCTCAATTAATTCTCCTATTTAAACTCAAAATCTCTAAGCTTTGGTGGGCTGATTTGATGGTGTAATTTTGCTCGAATTTCATCCATTTTTCAGGGTAAACGATCCTTAAGCCTAAAGGGATGTTTTGACAGTTTTCAAGTTATGATTTCGCAAGCAGGATCCATATGGAATTTTAGCTCAATTTTAGATCCAAAGTATTTATACGCAATATGAGTATCTTTATTCTCGTATTAATATATAGATCATTATCTTGATAGCGTGACATCATGCAGAGTCTTCTCGAAAGGGAAATCTCCAACTTAGTATACATTCTCGGGCATTCATCGACATCCAGGTAGGCTAGGCTTAGCTTCCTCATAAATTGAGCTTTATCATGGTATTGGTATTGTATTATTCTATATTTGGGTTGTGATTTACAGTTTGATCGCATGTTTAGTGAAAATTTAGAATATTTAACTGGTTAGAGAGCCATTTTAGGTAGAATTGACCCATTCCTCTTTCCTTTGAGTTAAGTTGTTGCATTATGTCTTAGTTAGACTTATTTAACACCTAGGAGCAGAAATTGGAAGCTTTAGATTAATTTTTTGATAGAAGTCACCTTAGTATGAACTTTCAGAGTTTTGTAGCAGGCCCTGCTGACCCTCTTTAAGGTTAAGAGTCTTAATTGGCTCCTTGTATATCTAGGAGGCCCTCTTTCATCATTTTATATATATTCTTGGTCCTGGGAAGATTTAAACATCTTTTCAATTCTTGACTAGACTTAATAACCTATAGTTACTTTAAAGACCGATTTGAGTCAGTCAATTGCTATTCATTTATGATATCTAAAGACCGGTTCGAGTCCGACACTTACTATTTATTTATACTATTTAAAGATCGATTTTAGTCCGTCATTTACTATTCACTTATAATATTAGAGTCCAATATTTAAGGTCCACTTATGAGGGTTAAAGATTCGGTTTGAGTCCTGTGTTTATGGTATGAAAAGATTCACAAAAATGATTTAATTGTTTAGTGACTTTATGATTATTATTGTCAGTGCTTCTCTTTTTATTGCATTCATCAGGCTTATAGGGGCTCAATTGGGTTATTTCTTTTTGTCTGTACTTTTTGAGCTTATTAAGACCTAGTTACGCTATTGTTAACTTGTATTTTTTTGATATTATCTACCTTATTATTTATTATCTCTCATCCAGAGCATTATTTTAGGTTTTCGCTTTCATCTCGGACTTTAGTTTACATTCTCGTATCTTATTATGCTTTTATTTTAATTTAACCTAATCGATCGATTATGTCTACTAAGTACCCGTTGTTTTTGGTTTCTGAAATTTACATTGTTTTACTTTTTCATAGATGGTCAGGACATGAGCTGTGATGATTGGAGGTGAGGACCCCGAGTCCACGACTATGACTCCTGCTAGAGGTCGTGGCCGACCTAGGGGTCGAGGTCAGGAGAGAGATACAACCCTAGCTAAGGGTCTGAATAGGAAGCCTTCCCTAGATCATGTTATTGCTTCCACACCAGAGGTTTCTCCACCCTAGCCACTGGCGGACCAAAGTTAGCCCAGGCTCCATCGGGTTTATTTCTTCTTCATTGCTTAGAGATGACTTGGTTTAGTTATTGGGATTGTTTGGTAGTGCACCATCTAATGATGCTTAGTTTGCATATTCGAGTGGTACAAATGCAGGGGCATAACCTTTTGCTATGGATCCTATAGTTGAGGTATCTCCAGCAGCAGTAATTGCTTAGCCAGTAGTTGCCCAACCAACAATGTCTGTTAAAGAGCAAAAGATGTTTGGAAAATTTTTTAGATTGACTCTACCTAAATTTGTAGGGGATTTGAGTGAGGATGTATTTGAGTTATTGATTTTTTGTGAGGATAGGCTCCTTAATTTGGTCCTAGTTAAGACTTATTGGGTTGACTACTCTACTTTTTAGTTAGACTTGGTAGCTAGACATTAGTGGAGAGGTTATCTTGATTTCAAGCTAGTTAGATCCCTTTCTTCGACATGGACTCAGTTTTCCAAGGTTTTCTTAGAAAAGTATATGCCTCACAAACTTTGAGAGTGTCTGAGAGATAAATTCTTGAGATTGGAGTAATGTTCTCTGACTTTTTTAAAGTATGCGACACGATTCCATAAGTTGGCCATACATACTATTACTACCCTACTGACTAAGCATGAGTGAGTTTGGTGCTTTGTTATAGGGCTGGGGCTTTCTCTTCATATGGCTATTAAGAGTTTCGTTGCAACTGGCAGGTTTTCATCTGAGGTTTTCGATTATTCCTAGACTATGGAAAAGATTCATCACGAGGCCCAAAGGGGTACAAATTAGAGACCACGTTACCGGGATAGTTTCAATGGTAGCCAGAGTGGCTTACAGTCTAGATTTTGGGTGTGTTTGGCATGATGGAAAATATTTTTCATGGAAAATGTTTTCTTGGAAAATATTTTCCTGGAAAATAAGTTGGTTTTCTACTTATTTTCACATGTTTGGTTGGTGAGTGGAAAATATTTTCGAAAAACTATTTTATGGTGTTTGGTTGGTGAGTAGAGACTATTTTTTAGAAAAATATTTTCTAGTGTTTGATTGGTGAGTGAAAAAATATTTTTTTAAAAAATACTACTAACTGTTAACTAGTATATCAGTGCCTCTAACAACTCAACAATTTGTAAGAACTATAAGCATAACAAATAATATCAATATCGAATACTAAAATATTACAATCACTAAATTTATGCAACTATTAATTAGCAAATATAGAAGACACTTTTCAATATTTTGTCAGGACAATCTGAAGATACTACAATACATAGAAATATAACGAAATGACAAGCTTATTCAACCTCATGAAACAAGTTACATCGATGACAAAATAAAATATGCAATTAGCAAAAGTAACATAGGTAAGTCTTCCTCTATGCATATGAAAATAACAATACATTCAACGAACATTAGAAATGGAAAAAGTTTGGGCTTCACTATTTTTTATTTCAAGCAGTGAAAAATTGAAGCAAAGCACAGTGAAAATATTTTCGAATAATGTAAATTTTTGAGAAATGTGAATTTTTTGAGTCATGTGAATATGAGTGTTGTTGGGGTGGGGAAGAGGGGTGGAGGTGGGGTCATAAGTCACATTTGTTATTTTCTAGAAAATAACTTCCCTTAGTCCATGAGGGAAGTCATTTTCCCTCAAATTGAGGAAAATGAGTTGTTGTGAAAAATATTTTTCAAACATTTTATTACAACCAAACAAGGGAAAATAGGAAAACATTTTTCATCATACCAAACATACCCTTTAAGGTTCTTAGTATAGGTATCTTCAACATTTGTATTATCAGTATTAAGGTCAGTCTAGTAGACACATTTATGCCACACATCAAGTTGCTGATAGGGGTCAACATAGTTATAGTGATTACAGTTGGACGAGCAACGATCAGTCTTTGAGAGGTACACATTTTGGGTTTTCTAGTCAAGGTGGCTATTTCAAATTATCTGAATCTTTTGAAAAGAGTGTGGAATGCAGGGGATGCTATGATTGTGGAGCCATCGATCATTGTTCTTGAGAATTTCTCCATTGTGGGGTAGTTGTTCCTGCAACATAGAGCGTTTATCTGTTTAGAGTAGTGCCGCCCCAATTAGAGCAGGTATGTAAGGTCGTAAGGGTGGTCCTTAGGGTTCTCGAGTAGGTCCTCAGATAGGTAGGGCAGGTGGTCGATCAAACACCTAACTAGGTGGTGGATGATATTATTATATGTCGTACTTAGTAGGTCAAAGATAGAGTCTTTAGATGTTGTTATTATAGGTACAATTTTAGTATGCCATCAACCAACTATTGCTTTATTTGATATGAGATCCACTTATTCATATGTGTATGCTTATTATACATTGTGCTTAGAGTTTTCTTGGGAGTCTTTATCTATTTCATTGTGGGTATCTACTCCCGTGGGTGATTCTTTAGTGATAGATTGAGTTTATAGATCATACAAGAATCAAACTTTAAATTCGAAGTCATGATCATTACAAATTATTGTGATTTTAAATGCGATTTAAGCCATGAATCCCTATGAATCTTGATTCTATACCATGTTTACATGAAATTGTTATCGTTATTAAACCCCACGTGTTTTAATGATGTTATTCGCTGATTTAATTCATAATTAGTGATGTTAATGTTGAAATCATGCTATTATTACAAGCTTTAAACTATTTTCATGCTTAGCTTACATTATGCATATCAAGTGTTTGATGAAATGCCTACAAGAATGAATTTTGAATAAATGCTTTCATATTATGTCCCCAAGTGTTAGTACTATTTTGCTATTATTGCTATCGATTTTTGGGGGTTATGAATACCCGAAAATATAATTATTCACTTAGTCGCAATATCTTTTGAATAGTTTCAGATAAATCATGAGTGCCACCAAATCATAAGTGCCATTAGTTTAGTCAGTTGTCATAATTAGTTAAACTTAGAACAGTTCAGTATTTCAAGTCAATTCAGTTTAGAGTAGGATTTAGCACTGAGCGAGCCCAGGGATGGGGGCTCACCTGCCAGTTGAGGGTGTGACTTTTATAGCAGTCCCCGCGTTCCATAATAACGTAGTCAGTGTAGGTTGAGATGTTAACCTGCCAGTTGAGGGTTAATCTCATACGGGTACCTACCAGTTGAGGATAACCCTTAGTCCTTCGGGACAATACTTTAGTGGATCCATATAGCTAGTGTTAGTACCCATGGAATGGTACTGACACCCTTCCAACTAGGGTCACAGGTTGGACCCCAAATTGCTCATTGGGGTATGTCGGTAAGATGATAGCTCTCACAGTCTCAATTCAGTATTTAGTATACTTCAGTTCAGGCTTGTATTGACCATAGCATACAGATATCAGTTATTTAGTTATCAGATTTTAGTATTTCAGTTTACATATTATATTCAAAACATGCTTTATGCTTGGTCATGCATTCTCAGTATTTACAGATTTCATGCATTCTATATAGTACTTCATGCTATTATTTAGTCAACTATTACTCTTGTACATGAAACCATGCATATCAGCCTACCTCATTTTGCATACCAATACATTCAAAGTACTGATCGCATACTCGTTTCTTGTTCTATGATGTACCATGCTTAATTATAAATATAGAGCAGAATATTAAATAAATTAACTGCTCACTTTTCTTTCTTATTAAGAGACTTCCCTTTTCTTCTTTGGTTTAAAGTGTGAAGGGAAGTTAAAGTTCTTAAAAAGTTCAAGTTAAAAGAATAAGTTACAGAAAATTGAGGTAAGGTACCCTATTTTATCCTTCTTATAAATAAATTTGGGTAAAGAATTATGGATGTGTTGTTATTAAGAACTCAACAGATGATGAGTTCAATATTTGGTTGCTACGATAAAGAAAATTTGGGGCTATTTTGTGGACTATTTTATGTGTATATGTTGGGGAAAAGTATGAGTGGTTTGTATTGAAATATTGAAGAAAGGTATAGTGGTATCCCACCAAACTAACTGTTGTATATGTTTATAGTCTGTTCCACTTTATCCATTATTTTGAGAGTGTAACGAAGCCAAAGTTGTTTCAGGGGATCTTATAAGAATATGTATGGTATGTGGATGTAATTGGAGGAGAAAAGGGTTAAAATAACATCCTTGATTTGATAATTATGGGCTTACTACTTGGCTACTATTTGGGTAAAGTTAAATAGCCCTAATATGTTAGTTAGTTACTAATACTAGTTTTACCATATACTTTATCGTAGATAAGTGATCCAAAAGGCAGGACGTTAATTTGGGTTAATATCGAAGTTGTACAGAAGATATGTAAGGCATACTCTATTTCGCATTCTTTGGCATGAAATCCAACACTTGTGTTATAGAGTAAGCTTCTAAAGTTCTCTTAACAAATGATACATAGTGGCAGCACATGATCTCCCATATAGCTAACGACTTTGTCTCCATTCTCTAATGTGTTAAAACACCTCAATACATGTTTATTATCAAGTCCACATGTCTACTTTCACTAGCAAGTTTTAGGAGTTCTCCTTTAAGTCAAATAAGACCCATGTGATATATTTAGCTCCTAAACATTTCATTCGTGTACAAATTGCTCCCTACCTGATTATTATTGCATTAAGTGAGTGTTCACATGTCTCCTATTGGTAGATTATTGTTTCAAAGTACAATAAAAATAAACTAAGTAACGCAAATCTAAATTGAACAGGTGGCAGCTCATAGGCGTAAGCCTAGCATGGGCCGATCCTAATACTTTTATATGTGGGTGGCACCTTAGAGACGAAATCCTAGCATGGATTGATCCCAATCTGTTTATACATAGGTAGCATCTTGGGAGTGTAAGCCTTGCATGGGTGAATTCCAATTTATGTATTTACCACTGAACAACTAATCATTGGTATCATATGGCTTACAAAGATTATTAAGTAAGAAGCGTAAAATACAGAAAAAAATGTTATGTACCTCATCCTACAAAAACATGTAAAGGTGGTCTATAAGCACTACTTATACATTTGTCTGATTTCAATTGAGCTCTTGTATTTTGTGTAATTAGTATATATTTTTGTATTGACGTTCCTCGGGGGGCCTACATTTTATGCTGTAGGCATGTCAGGATCTGATCTCGAGCCTAGTCACGATGGGTATCTCAAGCCCACTAAAGGACGAAGACCACCCCTATCCTGTACATTCCGAACATACTCCAAATAATAACAAGCAAAAAACTAGAGAATAGAGCTAAAACAATTCATGTAACTCAAGAATAAGCTATAAGAGTCAACAACACCATCCAACCCACACATGTCCACAAAAGTCTCTAACTAATCTGAATATCAAACTAGGTCGGGACATGTATCGACCATGGACAAAATATGAAAATAAATCGATGGGATTTCAGTACTTATAAGAAAGCAGTGAAATGTTCAACCTTCCGAAAGATGAAGGCTTACCACTTCAACACAGACTATCCGACAAATCAGAATCCCCCTAACGCTGCACAGGGGTAAAAAAGGTATCTTCGAACCCTACATTATGAAATAATGTAAAGTTCTAGGACAGTTAGCGGGGTGAGCGCTAACATGTAACTCGAGATAAAGGGTGATATAATGCCAATTTCCGAATCAAAATCAAATCTCAATAAATATATATATATATATATATATATAAGATGTCGGGATAGGGAACAAAGTTTAGCATGAGATTTAAAATCATTAACCTGAACTATATAGCTCTAATCGTCTTAGAAACACTTACGGGATATATAGGTCCGGTTCCCCTCACCAAAGGGTCTCAGTGTGTGTTAGCAGCACGAACCGGAGAAACACAAGGAAGGCCCAAAGCCACCAAGGCTCCAACTGGGTTTCTCCGATTCGTGCGGCTAACACACACTAGAACCCTTTGGTGGGGGAATCAGACCCATATAGCCCGTGAGTGACTAGTATAGATGTATACTAGTCAAATGTACGTGCGTTGCACGTGAGCTTCATGTCAAGCCATATGTGGAGTATTAATATCTTAATTGTCTCCTACGATGTAAACTATCACATCATGGATAATAACAAAAATAATACTCCCTCCGTTTCAAAAAGAATGACCTACTTTTCTTTTTAATCCGTTTCAAGAAGAATGGCCCCTTCACTTTTTTGGCAATACTTTAATTTCAACTTTTCACATGACATGTTTATGACCACAAGATTAAAGGACATT
This sequence comes from Capsicum annuum, assembly GCF_002878395.1. Taxonomy (NCBI): domain Eukaryota; kingdom Viridiplantae; phylum Streptophyta; class Magnoliopsida; order Solanales; family Solanaceae; genus Capsicum; species Capsicum annuum. The sequence continues at coordinate 58,659,986 of NC_061111.1, read as the reverse complement.
TTGGTACATTTGACACTACTTTAATTTAAGGCCACAAAATTCAAAAGTCTTCTTTATTTTCTTAAACTTTGTGCCAAGTCAAAGTAGGTCATTCTTTTTTAAACGGAGAGAGTAGATAGTAATAGATCAGAATTACAAGAAAACAAATTGATTAAACATAACCTTTACATAAAAATTCCTCAAAGCTTGACCGAATATTTATCTATCACTGTAAACTCAACAAAACAATACGGTAATCTAGATATCATAACAATGCAATTAAACCTTAAAAAAAATCCTTAAAGCCTAACCAAACGTTAATCTATCACTTGAAAAAACAACAAATAGTAACAAAACAGAAATTATAGTATTCGAGAATATTATAACAATAAACCTAACCTTAATGCAAATTTCTTAAAGTCCGACGAAACATTCATCAACAACATAGACTTAACATAACCAAAACTACAACAAAATAATACGATAATCGAGATATTAGACCAATAAAATTAAACCTAACCTTTTGTGATTGTTGATGACACCTTTAGAGCTCACAAAAAAACAGTTATTAGAATATCTCTGTCAATAAATTTTACATTATGGATGTTATTATATTATAGTAAAAAAAAGAGAATTCTCCAATATTTTCCTACAAAAAAGAATTATCTAAATATGGAAGATTTTTATTTTTATGTTGCGAAAGGATAAAAAAAACTAATTATGGTATCAAATTAATATTGGAGTACAACACAACTTTAGGAAATTGAATTTTTTTTCCTAAAATATTTAAAGTAACGTGTTTTCATTTTTTTTTCCTTAAAAATTTAAAATAACTTATTTTATTAGAAGTTTAGGGTAATTTTTTCAAATGATATATATTTTTTTATCATATTTTATAGGAATTCTTAATTTTAAATATTACAATATAATGATATGATAATTGAAGAAAAATAGTAAAAAGACGATTTTATCTAGAGCACAAATTTTTAATAAAGGGTAAAAAGTTCAAATCACTTTTCTAAGGGTCTTCACACTTTTAATATATATATATATATATGTGTGTATAAAGTGTGAATTATGCACACGGCCACCAAGGCCCCCACGCCGGCAAACATGGTTTACAGTATCAGTCCCCCAGGACCTCCACCTTCCACGACGAGCTACACAATCCTTTGTAAGCCCAAATTAAAACCTTTACACATTCACATCCATTAACCAAGGAGTCATCCATTTAGGCATTTACCATTGGTATTGTCATACCAATTAATTATGCCTGCAACCTTATAGATTTATGTCATTCCAAATCAATTAGCCAAATTTATTCTAAAGTTTCAATTTAGAAACCAATCCACGGCCACCAAGGCCTTTTAAAACCGTTTTTATATTCAACTAATCTTTTATGCAATGCAAGTTTCCAAAAGTAAAGTAGATTATGTATATATCCATGTTTCAAATCAATTTCACAAGTTGGGTTAAGGTTAACACAAATTCCAATAACAAAATCCATAAATTTAGGGAAATCCACAACACCCATCCCATTCACCATGCTCATGCATCCAATTGGTTCAAAAACCACTAGTTAAAGCATGAATAATAATTTCAAAAATCATGGAAAAATCAACCAAGTAACAATCATACAAAACCACTAAGTTGCTCGGACTCGGTGCGGGTGTCCGATACGGGTATTGATCTAGAGGTCGGATCCTTCACGACTTCAATTTAAAGATTTGGGGATATAGATCTAGGGATGGATACGAGTGCGGGGATTCCGCAAAAAATAATTTAAATATCTAAAAATAGAATTATAAAACATAAATTATGAGATATCACGTGGAAAACTTGAGGAGAAAATATTGTTCAAGAAGAAAATCCAGAAAGGAGATAAAAGGTAAAGCATTAACATAGAAATTTCTATATATAAGGTATTCCATTTTCTTCGATTCCACCTTAGCTTTTGTTTTGACTAAAGAATTTATTAAATCTGTCCGGACTTTCCTAGTCGATTTTGGTCAAAGTACCCAAAATTGGTTGACCAGATCAGATACGAATCCCACACCCACACCCATGTCGTATCGACATGGGTGCGGCACCGAAAGTGAAGAGTCCGAGTAACTTAGCAAAACCCACCAACCATCATTCAAAATCTACAATTTGAAACCACATAAACAATAATTAAACACATCCCTTTATGAGAAACCAAGTTAGGTAAGAGATACATACCTGAAAACGCCAAGAAAATTAGAAAAGAAACCACAAATTGAGTCTTAAATGAACAATCCCTTGAAACCCTAGTTTTGTTCTTGACTTGGGAATTTGAGAGAGAAGAGAGTGTTTATGACTTGTTAAATGATGAAAAATAAGGTCCCTTAGGGTATTTAGGTCGTGGAAGGTGAGTGTAGAAGGGAGGGAAATGACCAAAGTGCCCTTAGTTAGAAGTGCAGAAAAATGTCGCCAGTTGCTACGAGTCAGGTGACGACTCATAATGACTGATTACGATTCATTGCCTGGACTCATAGTTTGGGTAGTGACTCAAGGCAACCACACTATTGCGGTCACGAGCCACCAACCACGACTCGTGACCTCAATCTATGACTCGTAGTTCGTGACCCAAACATAAACTTAGGGAAACCTCATTGGTCAAACTACGACTGGCTCCATACGACTCGTCACTTGAGTCGTACCCTGGACAGTGACTCGTCACTTGAGTCGTACCCTGGACAGTGACGACCAAACCCAAAAATTTTCAAAGGTCAAAACCTAGGGTATACAAGGCATAGGTGCTTCAGCTAATACACCTCCCTAGGAGTACAAGATATCCAACAGCTATTGGTGAGCTCCTGATTGATTCGAGGCTTTTCGAGTGTGTTATATATGTTTTGACATTGTACAATAGTTAAGAGTAAGGCAAGGGTTTGTCACATAGTTTTGGGCTTACTGTTTACTCTCATCGATGCATTATATCCATATATGCAGAACCTTTGGTTATCATAGTTACATGCAAGAGAAGTACAAGGTTAAAGGTTGGTGCTCTTGGGCCTTTACGACTACGGGTGCCTGTCCCCTCAATGGGATTTGATGACATTAATAGTGCTTCAATCCTTTGATAAACCAGATAAAATAAAATTGTACCAAAATAATGGCCTGAACTATCTGTGGCTAACTGCGACATTGTATTCAATGAAAACATATCTGGTTGTTTGTGAATGTGGATATTTTGGAGTCCTTGGCGCTACTTTAGTTGAAACTGTGAGTTTTTGACAGATTTGATCGTCTTGTTTCCCCAGTTCTAGAACCGAAGGATCCTCCTCGACCAAGACAAGGGCTTTCCCCTTTTATTTCACTAACGCGAGGACTGTATACCTTGTTAGAAAACCTTGGGCTTTGGATGCTAACAGAATCTCTGGCTGGTGTGGCATTGCAGCTTGTAACCTTTGAACTGCACATACGTCGAATCTCACCTCGGCTTCTTGTCATCATGCCATCCATATTCTCCCCATCATCTGCAAATGAACCTTCATTTTCCTGCTAAAAAGTTATGAAGATATCAACTGAGCAGTAATCACTTCATCGAGACATTTTATGGCATCAAAACATGTCACACAAAGAGTTATATCAATTATTTATACCCTTTTCCTTCAACTTTTGTTGACAGACACAAATGCAGATAGAAATGGGTGAAGCTTACTCTAGTCATGCTGCATGATGATAATGGTGGTGCTTCTTCATACTCAGCAGCATCTAATTCCTGAAGATGTGCTCCTTTGAAGAACCTAGGTAGTAGGTACTGTCTGACAGGAACTAAAAGCATGATCATTAATGGGAAGAGAACGCCAGCAATGGGAACCCATGTGATCCCAAAACAGATTAGTAAGTAGATGCTCTGGAAAATGGTGAAGAACGCTACTGTCTTGTAAGGTACAGTTTCAATGAACACAGCGTGATACTCTTCAATTACTCTGTCAAAGGAAAAGAAATGTTCATGAGATCATACTAATAATTTGTGCATATTCTTTACTTTCAAATACAAAGTGCAGCACAGCCAGAAAGCAAGTCTGGAAGGATGGAGTTACTTGTATCTTCTGCTTGGAGCCGTGAATAGCAATAGGATCCTTTCCCAGAACTGGTTTCCTGGTAAGCTTTCAATCGCCATGAAACCAAAGTAGCCCCAAAGGACTGATGTCGGAATCATTTTGAGAAGAGGCATGGCGGCCACACATCCTCCCACCATGGTAGACTGAAGCAAGTTGCTCAACCTTTGTTCTTTTACTTCAACGGGCAACAAGTCATCTATCTCCTTCTCAACATCAAACATTGTCTCATCAATAGGATCATCCCTGTTGCCTATCCTTGAAGCCAAGTGGATGGTAGACTCTTTTAATTCTTTTAACCCCTGTTCATGAATTTGATATTTCAGGATATTTCACTATGACTGGAGAGTCCTATAATTTGCAAGATCTATGAAGGAAAAGCAGTTGCGTAGAACGAAAAATGAGAAATGTACTAAATCATACCCAAGATGATTGTTCTTGGTGAAACAGTGGACTCTGCATCTGTTGATAGGCTTCTTGCATACCTCCATATACTTCAGCCAAGTTCCCATTCTCAGTCATACATTTACGTGCTTTTGCAACTAGTCGGTTACGAAGCAACTGTACAGCAAAGAAACATAAGTCAAAGGATAGCTGGTTTTCTTTCTCTCTCATATATTCAAAAACCTGATGATTTTGACACACAAGTTGCTCTCGTCAAATGGGCATACCTGATGCTTCAGTGTGGCCAAACTCTTTGTATGCATTGGAGATTGTGGAATGACTCCATTCGCCGGGGGTATTCCTAGAAGACCACAAATGATAACCTGCCATAATAATAGCATTAGCCCATATAACTTGTTGACATTCAGGGAAGTAAAAGGCCAATTGATGGTAGGGAGAATCTAACTGCATACCATAACTCCCAATAAGAGCAGATCATAATGGTAGGAAGATGGCTTTCTCAGGTTAAATTCCTTTTGCTGAGCAAGTTGAGATGCCACACTGTGATCAAAATAATACAGGACTGCCACCATTGTTGCTGGAATAAAAGCACCAATTATGTGAAGAACTGGAACGTCTAGCATATCCTACAAATTTGAGGATCAAATAAATTGTCAAGAGATGGAAGATAAATTTGCTAGATACAGAACAATTGAAATTGGTACACATGCCTTTATCACTGTCCAGTTCTCATAGGCACCAGGTGACCATGGATTTGGACTGAAGAGTCGTCTTGGAATCCCAGTTGGGACATTTTTACCAGGAATGTAAGACACAGCTGTCCAGATTAGAACCATCAGTGGGACTCCATAATCTGCTATGAAGCCCCGTAGCCAGCCTGGAAGAGGAACAAATACTACAACATCATGTCTTGAATTAAATGAACATTTCAATCTTGTCCTATTTAAATGAAACTATAGTAGTTAGCTTTAGAAAAGATCTGACCGGAGCCGTATCGCCAAGATCTTGCCTTTCGGCTCCTTAGAGCTGTGAGTAGAAGACCAAATGACAAAACCAATGCAAACATCCCATTTCCAAATCTCCATGAAGGTTGGAACTCTGGCAGATTTGGATTTTCTCTCTCTGGTACACGAAATTCATCTATCAGTCCCTACAATCCACCACAACTCAAATCAACTCCCATCGTAGAAACCTTGTGTATTTACAAATGAAGTAGGTATGTCTTACTTTGATTGCTTGCTGCGTGAAAAGCATTGCAATTAGAAGGCCAAAGAGTTCCCCTGCAACACGTGTAAACCTGTTGATAATGGAACAAGCTCCTAGGACAGCCAGAAGGAAAAGCAAGATTGCAGTCCAAACACATACCCTGATGGAAATTATTCATGAAACCAATTACGCAATGAAGAAAGATAATGATTTTCTGTATCTGAAAAAGTAAATGTTACCATGCGGTCCAAGCTAAAAAGAGTTTTGGTCCAAGTTCTGGTCTATCTTTCGCAAAGTTATACATGAATGTATACATAAGCACAGTTGGTTCTGCAACTCCAAGAATTAGCAGGGGTTGGCCTCCAATTATAGAGTGCATAATCCCACATAATGCAGTTGAAGCCAGAGTTTGAACTGCAGTTATTAACCCATCTGCAGGTGTTCTTTGTAATATAGGTCAAATCAACTCCATATATAATTATTTCTATACACAAAAAAGAAAGCATACCAGTACTTCTTTCCAACTGTTCACCAAATGATATGACTGGAATTGCTGAAGCAAAAAATATGTAGGTAGTGGGAGCTAAAATCCTACAGAAATCAAAGTTAGTCAATGAACTTACTATGTAGGTAATGGCATCTAAAAATAGGTTGTACCTGAAGCCCGCAGTGAGACCACTAGTCCAATCTTGTTTAAAGCACATTAATCTCCCTTTGAGGTCATTTTTAATTCCACTAAATGGCACAAAATTATCTTCCATTCTACAAACTACTTCTCTTCTTCAATCCAATAGCTTTCACACTGGAGTAGAAGGGGAAACTTGATGAGCACTAAATCAGAGATAATTTTGAACATGAAATAAAAAGATGAAGTTAAATCTTGATCAATAATGCACTACATTGCATCAATATGACTATTTATGTTGAAGAAGCATCCTAGCAACAACTAGTATATATATTTTACCCTTTTGGGATAATTCCGCTTGAAATGGACCCTCATCAAAAGATCTGACCATAACAAAAGGGTATTGGAGAAAAAGCCTAGAATATACAAAGCTCTAAAATCTTCACCTCCAAAAAGCAGTGTGGGGTACTCTACTGTAAAGACTCTCAACAGTAAAGTACAAAAATAAAAAAATAAAAAAGGTGCTTTCATTTTGCATGAGAGAGACGAAAAGGGATTGACAGAACATGACAAGCTGGCCTCTTACCGTGTTGTTTTACTCCTTGAGTCCCTTGCTTCATTCTCCGTGTCCCACGTGACCCACAACAACAACTTTGTTTACCTACTGATTTAGTGAGTTAATTTTTTATATTGTGATTGAATTATTGATAATATTACATAAATGTTATTTTTATTTTTTTATGATAAAAATATCATTAAATTATTACTTTATTTTTTTTGTTGTCATTCTAACATTTTAAATTACTAAATTTATTTAGTTAAAATTTAAATTTAATGACAATTCATTAAATTATACCAATCCAAGTATATAACAAAAAATGAATCTAATATAAACAGCAATAAAATCCACCAAAATGAAATATACATATTTAAATAAACAATAATTAAACATATTGAGATATTTAAAAAAAAATACTTGAAATTTATAGAACCATTTAAAAGAAAAGTATACTCTCTCCATCTCATATTATTTATAGACTTTTCTTTTTACATGTTTCACTTATGGAATCAGAATTTCAAGTTTATGAATTCCTAATTTTTTATTAATATGTATACTTTAAATAAATTTCTAAAATAAATATAAAACTTTTAAAACATATACATTAAATTATCTTAATTTATATTTTGCTTTTGTTCACTTATTTAAGAATAAGAAGAATATTAACTAATCTTTTTGTCCCATATATTCTAAGTTACTTATCGATTTATAGGACTAAAATTAAATTATTATTTATCCTTATATTAATTAATTTGAAAGTATAATATAATAAAGTTCTCAAAAAAAATCTTATATTGTTAATTTTAGTATTTATGAAGACACTAACAGAATGTATTAAAAAATTATAAGGTAAATTAGTAAACTATCCGTCTTATTTATAATTTTTTATGGAACGTGTAGAGAAAAGTGGATAAATAATATGAAATGGAGAGAGTGACTCCTTAAAATTTTTTTAAAAAGGGTCCTATAAAATCTAATATTTTCTTTTAATTTTTAAAATTATTTTTACCATGTATAATTTGTCTTTATTTAAAATTTATTTTATTTTGGTGAATTTTATTACTTTTATAATAAAATTTGATAGATTTATCGCCTTTATACTAAAATTATTTTTTGTTATGTATTGAGTTGTATATTTTAATGAATGTGTCATTAAAATTGAATTTAAAATGTCACTTATGAGAATTAAGTGAATTTAGTAGTTTAATAAGTTAGAATGATAATATGAGAGACAAAGTAACAGTTCAATGACATTTTTGTCATAAAAAATACAAAAATGACTTTTGTGAGATATGATCAATAGTTCAATGACAATATAAGAAATTAACTCGTGATTGTTTGGATGGTAGTTTCACAAGATACGGTATGGGATGGTTAGTAATATTACCATCTTTATTTCGATTATTTTTTAAAATATATGGCATGATATGATTTAATTTCATGGTTAGGTATCATGAAAATCCTTAATTTTTTGAACTACCAATTTGGTATTATTCAATGATTATCTAATTTATTTTTTCAATTATGCTCTTACTAAATCTTTTATAATCTTATTTTACCCTTCTCCTAATTATGCTACTTCTTCTTGTTGGAACTTCTTTGACCACCTTGAACTTTAATTTTTGTGTCTAATCCGAACTTCATCACTAACTATAGTTACAGTTTAGTTACCAATAAGTATTTTTGTTGAATTTTTATCATCTCTTTGTGAATGTAAGTGTGCAATCATGGTTCAAAAATATTCACAATTTTCCTGATGAACGATATCTGCCTAAGATTGGCAAAGCTTGATGATTGATTTTGGCAGGCTTTCTTTGTCAATTGCTTAATTCATCTTTGTAACTGCATTTTTCATGAAGTCTACGGAATAGTTTATTGATCTTTACTTTTATGATGCAAGTTGAGATTCCATATAAAGTCACTCTTTATCGATTACTGTTATGCTCGTCTATTATTTGTTCTCTTTGTGTTCTTAGCTTTGTTGGCCTGATGAATAGATAAATTGATTGTGATAAATTTAATTTATTAGTAATTATTGATAAATTTAATATTTATAATAATTATGGATATTTTAGTAAACTTATTAGTTACGATATAATACCATACAATCAAATCAAACAATAAAAATGTTATTAAACAACAATGAACGATACAGTCTATCCAACGTTATATTGTACTATATTGTACAGTAGTATACCATACCATATAGTCATACATCATGAAACCATGTCAAACCACCATTCAAACACAGTGTGAGTGGGCAACTGAAATATGCTCTCAAATTATAAAAGTGACACAACGCCCTCAAAGTAGGATGTAACAAAAATATGCTTAGTGTAATTATTTTGTGTACTATATTTTTTATTAACCACTATATTTTTTAACAAATTGAATTGACAGAGGTTAAAAGTAGATAGTGCATTTTTTTGTGCACTATCCATCTTTTTTTCTCATATAGTGCATAAATTTTGTGTACTATTAATTATTTTTTTATATAGTGCACTATTTTTATGCACTATTCATTCTATTTTATATAGTGCACTATTTAAAATAATGCACTATTTTTATCATGTGCAGACCATATTTTCTTTTCTTATATAGAGCATTATTTTAGTGCACTTTTTTTTCTTCATATAGTGCACTAATCTTTTTTTTTTTGTATTAGTGCTTCATATAGTGTACTTTTTTTTTAATATAATTGTAATACCCCGAAAATTCAGACCAATATTAGAATCATAATTCAAGCTCATGCAAAATAAATTACAGTGCTTTGGTAGTTTTATGAGTGAGTTTTATGTATATTAAGACCTCAAATAACTCCAAGCATTTAGATAAATCAAAATATACCTTATCGATGGAGTTCTTGGAAAGAATATTGCTATAGTCAACTTCAAACAAGCATAAATTTCATATTACTAAAAATTTTTGAGCTTATGACCCACCAACAGATTGATAATTGAATTATCTTTCCAACGCCACCGGTTTCGACTTAATCCGATATCGGGGTAAAAAATTATATTCGTTTTACTAGAGAGGTGTCTGTCTGCCAAGGCGCGACAGCCAGGGTAACGTCCCTTCGCGCCAGACCATCGTCCTTAGGTAGAAAGGTCGATCTCTGGTCATCTAGTGATAGTTGGAGTGACGGTCTGTCACTAGATGGTTCGTCACCCAGACCGTCACCCGAGATAGTTCAGCGCTGAAAAGATGTTTTAAAGGTTTTTTTGGTCTTTTTCCACTTTTTTAACCCCAAAACAACGTCACTTCACCCTTCAAATAGCATTTAACAAGCGTAAATACTACCCTAATATATCATAACTCAAAAATCATTCATCACAAAGAAACGAGGGGTGGTTTTCTTCTCTCCAAAACTAACTAGGGCTCATTAAATTCAAGTTCAAGCTTCAAGAAAATCCTCAAGAACCTTAACAAATTCATCACGTGAGGTATGTGAGATGTTCATCCTTTGAGGAAGAGTTTTATCTTTTATTCAGTTATTTCAGCAGTACTGTTATCTAGTCAATTGGAGTTAGTTGGGGGTTTGTCCCATCAGATCCACAGTCATTCAGTTAGAGGCTGTAATGACCCGAGACTATCCATAGCCGTCATAAGGTGCTTAGGACCACAAGGGAAAGCTAACCATTGAACTGGCATACTGTTAAGTAACTAATTTAAATTTGTATAAAATGACTGAGTTTACTGTGCGAAAATAAAATCATGATGAAATCTGAGAAAAATACAATACCGATATAATTTTACATTTTGATAAAACTGAAGAGCGAAATTGAAATTACATGACTGACTCTGACTAGCATCTAAGATGCCTCTACTATACTGACCATAGATAGCTGGGACGTGACTTTAAATACTACTAATCAATACATATGAGTAAGAAAGTAAAGTACATAAATAACATCTAACTGGAGTCCCCGAAGTAGGAGGACTCATTATCTACTGGCTGGATTATGTAATTGTCTAATCGTGGTATTGGACTACAATTGAACTGGTACCTATATCATTAAACAATATAGCATATAGACGTATACGTGGATCAGTACTTTTGGAATGCACTAAGCATGTGGGGGTGAATGCATAGGTAAAACATTATCTCAATTGTCTATATAGCTTGTAAAGAATGCATGTTAAGTGTAAATGACTCATATTGGCTTGAATAACTGAAAGTTGAAAATCATAAATCATGAATGATAAATCATATTGTATAAATCTTGTGAGTCGTAACACTTAGTTCTAAAATATATACTTTTACTCTTTCTGCTAGTGGACTAGGTAGAACTGAAGTTAAGTCTGTTTTCAAATCATGCAGGCTAAGTGTAAAAGGACTCACCTTTGTATCTGTAAACTAAAAGTTGAAATCTCATGGCTAATGACTTATGTAAAATAATATTTGATTAAAATCGTGAGTCTTTACACTTAGTTTCTAAAAGTTGTTCTGTTATTCTATTTTAGGACTTAGGGAGTTTTTTCTAAAAACTTTTCTGTTAGCAAGGTTCTTCTAATCGACATACACTATGTGAGCTATCATAGTGTCCAACGTCTAGTTCCCCTTAGGGAAAAACCTCACGATGGGGAGAATTGTCATACTCTTTCCAAGGAGCATAACCTAAGCTAAGTGATCACATCTATAACTGTCATTCATATAAAAATGGGATTAATCTGAATCTGTACTTATGTTGGCTCGTAGTTCTAGGGAAGTAGGGTGCACTAAACCCATACGTCCCGCTCGGTGCTAAATACTACTCTCTTTAATCTGTATCCTTATTCTATAGGAAATCTACTTTAAAAACTAGCATAAGGGTTTATAATGAAAACCAATTATGCATCTATCTGTTTTAAACTGTAATTAAAAATAATCAGTTTTCTATAAACTGTAATGAAACTGTAAAGTGGATTCCATATCTTAACTGAGGATCAAAAGATCAAATCTTTTCTGAAAAATCTAAATATAAGCTAGTCAAAGGGTGCTTAAAAGAAACATACTTCTTGAAACATCAATATTCAAACTAGGACTTGATATCCATTCTTTAACTCATGTCAAGTCATCATAAAGTTCATGCTAAATAATGAAAATCTTGATAATTCAATTCTAAATTTGGAAAATAATGTCACACGTATAAAAGTACGAAAGTAGACATAGAATTCAACATCTAAATCACTTGTAATATCATAATCTTCAAATAGTGATGAGTGGGTATAAACCTTAAACAGAAATTCATATAATTTTATGAAAAATTCAACTTTAAAACTAATTTTGGGCACAAGGGTGAAAGGATTATCCTTGTTCATAACCCCACAAACCTTAATTAATAAAATTGATGAAGACACTTGACTTTGAATCCCTATTTATGCTCTTGAAGATTGTTTCTTGAAGATCTTGAATTAGGAACCTTCAATTTTAGGTTATATTGGAAAAAATGGTGAAATTTTGATTTGTTGAGATTTAAAATTTGAAACTCTAGGGTTTCTTAGAGAGAAATTTTGATGAAAATCGGCGTATTAAGCTTAGAATAGGTTTAATCTCTTGTTTTACTCAATTTGCCCTTTGAAAAAATAAGTTCAGAACTGAAAATCATGATTTTGCACTGCGGCGCCATTGTGGTGTCTTACTGGAAAAGAGACGAGTGCCATTTCGGGCTTTGGCACGATACGGTGTAATTGCGTTGCATCATTGGAAAAGGACGACTGCCATTTTCACTCCACTGCGACACGGTGCTATGCTCCACTGTGATTTCTGGCATGATATTGGCCAATCACGGTGAGCTACTGAAAAGGCACAAATGGGATTTTGGTATTCACTGCGATGCGGTATAATGTTGTGCTTCACTGGAAAGAGGACAATTGCGAATCTACCCTCTACCGCGTGCTGTGCTATCGCGTTGGCCCACTGTTTCTCACTAAAAGTGTCATAACTTCTTAATCGGGTATTGGATTAGGGCAAAATTGGTATCATGGAAAGGTAACTCAATTTTTTATGATTTGGTAGGTCTTGAGATGATAAATTATACAAACATAAAAATTTATATTCATTCAATGATGACCCTTATGAAATTGATCACCAAAATTTAGACGAATCAAAGGCCCTTAGCTCACTTGGCTCTAATCATCACTTATGAACATCTTTACCACCTCATAATCTTTATTTACACTAGGTTAATGATCATGAAACATGGATTCAAGTATGAATCACTAGACTAGAGTTTACACCCATAGGAACGAAGGTTCAATTTCTAGCTTAGAAGCGTACGAGGTATAATAGAGGCTTTCAGATATTTCAGACAGTTAGTTAGTTGTCAGTCTTATCAGTCAGATAAGTTTCATATTTGTGGATTTAATTGTATTATTTTCAGTATTTAAACCTTATGGCATCATTCAGTTATTTTTGCGAATGTCTATTTTTACTATATTACTCAGTGCTCATAGTAGGTACCAGTTAATGGGTTAGCATGTGGTCACTTGTGAATGTAAGCATTTTTGTCACAAATAGAGGTAGCCTCGGGTCATGACAAAGCTTGGTATAAGAGCCTAAGGTTTTAAAGCATTCTAGGGAGTCTGAAAGTCGTATTGAGTAGAGTCTCGTGCATGGGTGTGAAGCGCGCCACACTTATGGACAAGAGGTTATGAGACATTTGAGGAAATTTTTCTTTTTTCAGTGCTCATATCATGTAAAAGAGCATAAGCTCTATTTAAACTCTCTTTCTAATCCATTCATCATTCCGTTTAAAGACTATGCCTTCCAGAAGAAATAATAGAAGAAGAAACAAGAATCTGCCTGTACCGCCACCTGTTCAAGAAGATCCCCTGAATGACCATGTTTCTCACACTGAGTTTTGGTCCACTTTCATAGCCTTGGACCATTCTGCAGCTGCTCAAAACAATTAGTAGTTTGTTGTTCCAGCAAATCCAGGGGCAAATACGGCTGTAGCTAGGATTCGAGATTTCACTCGAATGAATCCGTCTTTATTTTCAAGATCTAAGTTTGATGAGGATCTGTAGAAGTTTCTTAATATGATTCAACAAGTGATAGATATCATGGGTGTTACTTCAAGTAAGAGTGCAGAGTTGGATGCATATCAGTTGCAAGATGTAGCTCATACCCGGTATAAGTAATGAAAGGAGGATAAGGGTGCTGAGGCAGGGCCTGTAGAGTGGGAAACGTTTGCCATAACTTTTTTAGACAGGTTCTTTCCTTTAGAGTTAAGGGAAGCTAAAGTGCTGGAGTTTATTAATTTGAAGCAGGGTAATATGAGTTTGAAGGAGTACTTGCTTAAGTTTACTCAGTTGGTGAGGTATGCTTCTTTGATGGTGGCTGATAATAGGTCTAAAATGAGTAAGTTTATGTCTTGTGTAGCTAATATTATGGTCAATAAGTGTAGGACTGCAATGTTGATTAAGGAGATGGACATATCTAGTCTTATGGTCCATGCTCAACAGATTAAGAAATAGAAGCTTAAGGAGAAAGAGAGAGAATAAGAGGGTTAGAACAGGTAGCTTTAACTTTTATCAGCCGAGGTTAGAGGGTGGTAACCTTCCTCAATTCCATCAGAAATCTTCAGCCCATCCCCATCTTCAGCTAGTGCGCCAGTGCCAAATTTCAAAAATGATAATCAGGATAGAGAGCTAGGCTCAAAGTCCCAAAGCAGCGTCAATAGTGGCCGTACTAAACCCTTTGCCAGAAATATGGTAAAAACCATCTAGAGTGTGTAGGGCTGGCAGTGATATATGATTTAGATGTGGCAAGCTAGGCTACAAAATCAGAGAATATCCTAAAGTTGGTTCGTTAAGTTAGCATAATCGTCCATTAGCTCCAGCAGGTCGCCCGACTCAGCAGGACGCCACATCCAGTGCCACCAGTGGACAGCGCCAGAATAGGATATATGTACTCCAATCCTATCAAGATCAAGAAAGGTCTCCTGATGTGGTTACAGGTATGTTATAGGTCTTTTACTGTAATACCCTAAATTTTTTTTAGCTTAATTTCATTCCTAGTTAGTTAAGAGATGGCTTACAAAATAAATAACATCTAATTTATATAAAATTTTCTTGATTTCAACTTTCCATTGTTTGGAAAATTTAATAAGCTTTCCATCGATACTAAATTCGCCCAAAACCGACATTCGGTGAAGAAGTTAGGGCATTTTTAGTAAGTACTGTGCAAACTTGGCAGTCGACGCATCGCAATGGAGGCCAAATCTACATTCATTAATTTCTAGTAGATTATCGCAATTCCACCGTGTCACAGTGATGATAGAGATGAGAAGGACACCACATTGTGGTAGAGGCCAAATGGACGTTTGTCAAATTCTAGTGGGTCACCGCGATTGCATCGCATCGAGGTGAACCTCAAAACATCAATTCTCAATATCCAGTAAGTCACTGCAATTCTACCGCGTCGTGATGGGTAGTTTGGTCTTTTACCTACTCCGCCAAATTGTGAAAACAGACGATTAAAGGCATTATTGAGGAAAATATGCTCATTCTTCATCAATTTCTCTCAAGTAAAAACCCGAAGCTTCAATATCCAACTTCAAGAATCCTCAAAAGTTCACTATTCTTCTTCCAAACTAATTTAGATTTCCAAGTCAAAAGCTCCAAGAATCAACATTCAAGGACATAAATAGGACTTCAAAACTAAGCTTCTTCATCTAGTTCATCGTCTAATGTATGTGGGGTTTGAACAAGGATAAATCTTTCATCCTTGTGCCCAAACTTGATTGTTATTAAAGATTACATGATTTGCATGTTAGGGTTTACACCCAAACCATCTCATTTTAAGTTTATGAATTTACAAGTGATTTAAGTATTAAAGTGCATGTTGTCTCATTTAATTATGTTTTGACTTGAAGATTTCTATTATGAATTGTACTTTCCTATTGAGAATTGATATTATTGAATGAATTTCAAGATGATTGTTGGGAATGAAGCTTTATTATGAAATTCTGAACATTTAAGTACATATGCTTTAAAACTAAAGTATGAGTTTAGACATTTCAAGAAGAGTATATTATTAGCATGCTTTGACAAGTAAGTATTCAGATTTTAAAGAAAAATTGATCTTTTGATCCTAATCTAAGATAGGAATCCACATTATTTATACAGTTTATGAATTTAACCAAAGAAAAGCATAATTTGTTTTAATTACGAACCCTTGTGATATTTTAAGGTGGATTTCCTAAAAGTTCTGAGCAATAAGTATGGGAGTAGTATTTAGCACCGAGTTGGGTATGATTCTAAGGTCTCATGCCTCAGAACTATATGCCACTGTAGGTTTCTGATTTGCCTATAGTGGGCTAAGATAGTGATCACTTAAGTTAAGGTTTTATTTTGATGGCAAGGTTAGAACAGCTCTCCCCAATGTGGGTAAGACATTGGACTCCAGTTAGCTCACATAATATATGTCGGTTAGAAGAAACTTCCTAAGTCGTAAAGTTCCAAGTTTCCACAGCTCCCAAAGTCTCTAAGTTTCAAAGGAAAAGAATGATAGAACAACTTTTATAAGACTAAGTGTAAAGGCTCACATATTTTACTTAGATTATGCTTTTTGAAAATATAATAGTAATAGTTTTTAGTTTTCCGATTTTAGGTTCAAACGTGAGTTCTTTCCACACTTAGCTAGCATGATTTAAAAATAAAGTATAAGTATAACCTTTAGAACTAAATGTCATGGCTCACTATATTTGTAAATCTTGATTTGCCACGCATGATTTTAGATCTCAGTATTTTAGATATTCCAGCTTATGTGAGTCATTTACATTTAGCATGAATTGTCTTTATAAAGTATGATGATGTTTTCTTATGCATTACACCCCTCATATACTTAGTACATCCTCAAAGTGTTGATCCACATATATGTCTATGTGCTACATTGTCTTATAATGTAGGTTCAGGTGCTCAGTATCACAGCGTGAGTAGTTCGAGCATCTTTAGCTACGCTCCCACAGTTAGTGAGTCCTCATGATTTGAGGGCCTACTTTTTCGTATTTCCATCTTTCATAGTACTTGATTTATTATTTTTAGTTTAGTTCGAGTCAGTTTGGGGTTTGTCCCAACGACTCTCTAGTTCATTAGTAGTAGAGGCTTATCGGACTATTAGTTGATTTCTAGACTTTTAGTATTTGTTATTCAGACAGTGTTTTCAGTTTATTCTTGCTCAATTTTGATATAATACAGTATTATTGCTTGACTAGTTATCTTAAAATAAGGTCCAGACCTAGTAACAGGCTTAAAGGGTAGCTTGGGGATACTCGTAGCCTTGAGTACCATGTGACGTCTCGGGATTAAATTTTGGGGCATTACATTCACCTTTATGTTTATACTTTGTTAGATCCCGGAGTTTCACTTTCTAGTTATCTCTTTTCGACTAATGAATGCCCCAATAGCTTGCACAGACTTGATGAATAGAGTGTTAAAATAATACTTGAACATGTTCGTCATAGTCTTCATTGATGACATCTTTGTATACTCTCGTAATGAAAACGATCATTCAGACCATCTCAGAATTATATTGCAGACTCTTAGAGCCAATCAGTTGTTCACAAAATTTAGTAAGTGGGAGTTTTGGCTAAGATCAGTAGCTTCTCTTGGCCATATTATTTCTGGTGATGGCATTATAGTCCCTAATATGTTGGCCCTTATAGGACCTTAAGTATTTATGGGAAAATAGCGTATGAACTTGAGTTGCCTGCAGACTTGGCATCAGTGCATCCAGTGTTTCATGTTTCTTTATTAAAGAAGTGTATTGGTGATCCAGCTATAGTTGTTCCTTTAAAAAAAGAACAAATGTTCAGGATAGCCTCTCTTACGAAGAAATCCCAGTTGAGATTCTTGATCATTAGATTTGTAGACTAAGGAAGAAAAAAGTCCCCTTAGTCAAAGTTCTTTGGTGGAATCAGTCTATTAAGGAAGCCACTTCGGAAGCAGAGGCATATATGCATACCAAGTTCCCTTATCTTTTCTCCATAAACTCAGACTCATCTTAAGGTAACAATTTTTCTTAGATTGACTCATTTCTATTCTCAGTTCCATCTATATAATCATTCTCATATTATTGCATATATTCACGAATTAGTTCAGTCATGTATCATACTTCAGACTCAGTCATGTTATCATGTTTTTAGTTATGCATATTCAGTATGTGATCTTATTTTCTTCAGTACTCTCAGCTAAACCAGCCAAATTCGAGGACGAATGTTCCCAAGGAAAAGATATTGTAATACCCCAAAAATCAAGACCAATATTAGAACCATTATTCAAGCTCATGTAAAGTAAATTATAGTGCTTTGGTAGTTTTATGAGTGAGTTTTATGTATACTAAGGCCTCAAATAACTCCTAGCTTTTAGATAGAAATAAATACCTCTTACTAATTGAGTTTTTGGAAAGAGTATTGATATAGTCAAGTTCAAATGAGAATAACTTTTGTATTACTAAGAGTTTTTGAGCCCATGACCCACCAACAGATATCTAATTGAATTATCTTTCCAATGCCATTAGTTTTGCCTTAATATGATATCATGATATCAAGGTAAAAAGTTCTTCCTATTTTATAAGAGAGGGGTCTGTCTAGCAAGGCACGAGAACCAGGGTGATGGACCGTCACACCAGCGATGGCCCGTCGCGCCAAGGAAGAAAGCTCGATCTCTAGTAATTTCGTGACGGTTGGAGTGATGGTCAATCATCAGAGTGACAGTCCATCACCCAGACCGTCACCTGGGATAGTTCAGTGCTGAAAAGATTTTTTAAAGGATTTTTTATTATTTTCCCACTCTTTTAATCCCAAAACAATATCGTTTCACCCTCCAAACAGGGATTAATAGGCGTAAATACTACCTTGATCTATCATAACTCAAAAGTCATTCATCACAAAGCAAAGAGGGTCGATTTTCTTCACCCTAAAACCAACTAGGGCTCATCAAATTCAAGTTTAAGTTTTAAGTAAAATTCTAAAGAACCTTCACAAATTCATCACGTGAGGTATGTGAGATGTTCATCTATGGGCCCTTTCCATCCATGGAGTCTAAGAATCCATCTTTATGTTTTAAGTTATGAAATTACATGTGTATGATGAATTATCTTCATGAAGTTCTATGAATTTTAATTATACATTATGTTTGCAATTGTTTTTCGAGGGAATAAGCCCTTACATGTTGGAATGATGATATTTTCACATTAAATCCTTTATTCATGGTTTTTAGTATTAAAGCTATGTTATTACTACATGTTTCAAACCATTCCAATGCTTTAATTCATGACCCTCATGTGTTTGATGAAATACCTAAGTATTGAATTTGGAACGATGATTCTGCTTTATAGACTCAAAGCTTTCATGTGTTCCTATTGTCATTCCATTGAGTTCAGGAGGGTTATGAACACCCGTTACTTAGTTGTTTACATAATTTTTAGTATTTTTAGAATGTTTTCAGATAAACCATGATCCTTTTTATTCAATTAGTATCATGTTCAGTTGTTGGCTCAGTTAAGCTCAGTTTAGTCAAGTAGTAAGAGTCATTAAGTTGGAAGTAGGATTTAGCATCAAGTGAACCTAGGGATGGGGGCATTTGTAATGCCCCAAGTGTGTACCCCGAACACTTCACGGTGCTCATAAATTCTAAAGGACCACAAGTTAACCCATGACTGGTACCTATTGCAATAACTGAGTAATAACACTGTATAATGCGGAATAATGGGCTGAAATTCCATAAGGTTCAAAACTGTAATACTGGTGAAAAGAACATGATAATGTCTGATAAAACATCAAAATCTAAAATACTGAATACTATCTGAACATCCAATCTAAAAAGCCTCTAAACTGAACTATTTGAAGAAGGAGTTGATGGGACAACCCCCCAACTAACTTCATCCACTAAAATGTTGAATCTAATGAGATAATGAAATAAAAGAATATCCTCAAATCATGAGGACTCACTGCTGGTCTACTGCTGTTGGCTGAATGTTGGAATCGCTAAGAATGCTCTAGGGCTCGTATGTCAGAAACTATGGTATAAAGTATGCGTCAGCACGTGTGAATGTACTGGTATGCAAAGTGAGGTAAGACTGAATGTAAGGGTTCATATACATGAACTATAACTGACTGAATAACATGAATAAGACCGCGTGAGAATACATACATAAATACATGATTGTAACTGAAGTAATAAGGTTTCTGAATACTAAGTTTACTGATACATGGATTACTGATAAATGATATAATTGATAATTGATATACTATTTACAAAGTGACTGTGTCTAACCATCCTATTTTTGATGGAACTAGATGAGTTCCGTACTGAGCTGAGTGACTGTATTTGACAGTCCTAAAATCTGTAAAAATATATAAGTTCTTTACTGGAGACTGAGACTAAGACTGAGACTGTGGGAGGTAATCATCTAACCGATATGCCCATTTCCATAATAGATTCGGGGTTAACCCATAACCCCAGTTGGAAGGGTGTCAGTACCGTACGACGGTTAAGGACAAGCTGAGAGTTACCCTCATCTGTCAGGTATTCTAATGAGAATTGTGGGACCTCAACTGATAGGTTAAGACACCTCATCAACCCTCATCTAGTAGGTTTGATGTCTCAACATACGCTGGCTACGTAGTTCTGGAGCACAAGGACTACTTCTAAGGATCACACCATCTACAGGCAAATGAGCCCTCATTCTTGGTTTCACCTGGTGCTGAATCCTCCTCCCAACTAAATAAATACTAAACTGACTATATTGGATTGAACTAGACTGAATTTACTGAGTTTCGTTGACTGATGAAATGCTACTGAATTCTGTTGACTGACTGAGAGTACTACTAATTGTGATAGGACTGAGATGGATTCTGTAACTGACACTGGCTCTAGGCACACAACTAATTTATCGGGTATTAAATACCCCCAGGACTCGATAGCATAAAAATAATAAGACATGAAAATTCTTGAATACTTGACAATAGTCAACAACTCACAATACGATCCATGAGGCATTTAATCAATCACTTGCAAGTCATGAATTTGCACATGAATAGGAATGCATACTAACACATCATAATTTCATTGAATCAATCTCATGAGCAGTCTATCAAACACATACAAGGTATAGCTTTAACATGGAAGACATTGTGAACATGTGGGTATAGCATAAGTTTATCGTTTAGACGACCAAAGGATCACAAAAGCACCATAGTCTCAATTTTGCATTTTATCAAACACATGATAGGCGTAGCTTTATACTTGTGTATGATCAATAATGCTAATACATCATGACTTCATAATTCTAAGGTTTCAATATAAGAGAATCAAAATTACTCTTACATGCTATCATAATATCAAGAAACCATAAAGATTTAAACTTGGAACACATTCCATAACATCCACATGATTACATTCAAACCCATCACATAAAAATCACAATTCATGTTTTTGAAAAAGGTTTCTTGAACGCCAAGGGTGGAAACAACCCTTGGACGAACACTTTACATACCTTATTGAAGAATTTCTGGAAATAAATGGAGGAATCTTGAGATATTGATTTGAAATTTAAAAACCCTAAGGCTTGTTCTTGAGAGAAAGTGAGAAAGAATGGGTTTATTTGCTTCCTAAGGTATTAAATTTCATGTTTTGGGGACTGAGAGTCGGGGAAAAAGATCCAATACCCCCAATCACGTGGTCTTTTAATGAGTAAAGAATGGATTATCGACGCACAAGTCAACACGGTGCGTCAGTGGCACCAACGTGATATCCAATGCGTCGCGCCAAGATCATGCTAACTCATTGGAATTTGGCGCTGGTAGCTGGGGTAAATATTAACCAAAGCAATAGGACACGCGGCGCACCAAGATCACGTTGGTACACTATTTTGGGATTCCAAAGAAGCTTCAAACAAAGTTTGAAAAATCCAAAACTTGTCCGGAAACAGCTATTGACCTTCTTGATCATGAATTAACTAAAATATAGATATTTAAAGGACTTTAAGATCGTAAAATGAGATTACCAATTTTTGAAGGCCTAAAATAAACTAACTCTGAATACTTAGCTAGAATTGTCTAGGTCTGGGACCCCTTAACAAGCTTAAAAGGACAGAATTAAGCTAGGAATCTTGTGGGGTCTTACAATATCTCCCCCTTGGGAACATTCATTCTCGAATGAGACTGAATGAACTAAGAGTACTAGTAGGCTGAATCTACTTACTGGACATGAACATCTGGGACATGACTATAGGACTAATATTACTGATATACTGAATTATCACATTGAACATGCATATCTAATGCATGAGTACATAACTGAGCTAGTTCATAAATACATGACTGGGAGTACTGATAAGTTGAGTTTCTTATACTGATCATGCATATCTGATGCATGAATACATAACTGAACTGACTCCTGAATATATAACTGAATATGCAAAGGTAAATAATACCAAGTTTATAATGAAAATCTGAGCCTGAAATTGAATAAGCTTAAAGAAAGCCATTACCTTGGGCTGAGTCTAGATTAGTGGAGAAGAGGTAAGGATACTTGGTTCGCATGTCTACTTCGGCATCCCAAGTAGCTTCCTCAACGGACTGATTCTGCCAAAGAACTTTGACTTGAGGGACTTTTTTATTCCTCAATCAGCGAGTCTGGTAGTCAAGGATTTCAACTGGGATCTCTTCGAATGAGAGGTTTTTTTGAACATCTATGCCCTCTATAGGGACTAAAAATGTTGGGTCACCTATGCACTTCTTTAGAAAGGAGACATGAAACACTGGATGGACTGAAGCTAGATCTGAAGGCAATTCAAGCTCATAAGCTACCTTGCCAAAGCGATTGAGAATTTTGAAGGGACCGACATATTGGGGACTGAGCTTTACCTTCTTGTCGAATCTCTTCACTCCCTTTATAGGAGAGATTTTCAATTATATATATTCACTAATCTTGAACTCGAGATCCTTTCTGTGTATATCAGCATATGATTGATGTTGGCTCTGAGCTATCTTAAACCTTTCTCTGATAAATTGAACTTTTTCTAAGGTATCGAATACTAGGTCAGTCCCTACAACTGCGGCCTCACCCGCCTCGAACCAAGCAATTGGAGATCTGTATCTCATACCATAGAGAGCTTCAGATAGATCCATCTAAATGTTGGAATGCTAGCTGTTGTAGTATGCAAACTCAATCAAGGGCAAGTGGTCAACCTAACTACCTTTAAAATCTATCGCACATGCTCACAGCATATCTTCCAAAGTCTGAATGGTTTTTCTGCTTGACCATCTATCTGAGAGTGAAAAGTTGTACTGAGGTGAACTCAGGTACCAAGACCCTTTTGAAACGCCTTCCAAAAATGATATGTGAACTGGGTACCTCTATATGAGACAATGGATAAAAAAACACCATATAATTTGACCAACTCTCTAAAGTATAGTCTGGCATAATCCTCGACTGATTTGGTCACCCTATCTATGATAACCCAAACTGAATCGTCCTGACGATAAGTACAAGGCAAACCCGTCATAAAGTCCATGCTCATTTCTTCCCACTTCCAAGTAGGAATACTAAACTCCTGCATAAAACCACTAGGCTTCTGATGCTCAATCTTAACCTGATGACATATCGATCACTTAGCCACAAACTCTGTAATATCTCTCTTTATCCCACTCCACCAATAGATCTTCTATAAGTCGTGGTACATCATAGTATCCCCTGGATGAATAGAGTAGCGTACACCATGCGCTTCTGCAAGAATTTATTGTCTTAAGTCATCAACACCTGGCACACACAGACGACCCTAAAAATGTAAAACACTATCTCCCCCTTGGGAGTAATCCTTAACCTTTTGATCTCTGACTGACTTTTTCAACTCGACTAGACTGGGATCTCTATCCTACTTTTCTTTTATTTTAGAAACTAGAGATGATTCTGAACTTTTATGAACCCATTCTTTACCTTCGGCTGAATCGACTAAGTGGACACCTAGTCGAACAAGCTGATGAACTTCCTAAACTAACTTGTTCTTAAAATCCTCAACATAAGCAATACTACCATAGATAGTCTACTGAGAGCATCAGCCACTATATTGGCCTTGCCTAGGTAATACAGAACGCTCATATCATAGTATTTCAATAACTCCAACCACCTTCTCTGATGAATGTTTAAGTCTTTCTGAGAAAACACATACTGAAGGCTTATGTGATCTGTGAACATGTCTGCATGCACCCCATACAAGTAGTGCCTCTAAATATTTAAGGTAAACAGTAATGCTGCTAACCCGAGATCATGAGTTGAATAATTCTTCTCATAGGGTTTAAGCTGTCTGGAGGCGTAGGCTATGACCTTACCATGCTGCATGAGGACACAACCTAAACCAACTCTAGATGTATCACAATATACCACAAACCCATCTGAACCATCTTGAAGAGTCAAAACTAGAGATGAGGTGAGTCGAGTCTTCAACTCCTGAAAACTCTTCTGCATGAATCTGACCACTGAAATTTGACTTTCTTCTAATTTAATCTAGACATAGGGGATGCAATAGACAAAAATCCCTCAACAAACAACCTGTAATAGCTAGCCAAACCAAAGAAACTCCTGATATCTGATAGAGAGATGGGTCTGTTCTAGTTTCTCACCGCTTTGGTCTTTTAGAGATCTACCCTAATGCCATCACCGAAAACAATATGGCCAAGGAATGATAATGACCTTATCCAAAATTTGCACTTACTAAATTTGGCAAATAACTGATGATTTTTGAGAGTCTGCAATACTATTCTGAGATGGTCTGTATGTTCATGTTAACTGCGAGAGTAAACTAGGATGTCATCTATGAAAACTTTGATGAAAATGTCCAAGTACTACTTGAACACACAGTTCATAAAGTCCATGAAAGCTGTTGTGGCATTGGTAAGGCCAAAGGACATGACTAAGAATTCGAAGTGACCATACCGAGTTCTGAAAGCTATCTTTCGGATATCACATTATCTGACTTTGAGCTGATAATAGCCTAATCTAAGGTTTATCTTAGAAAAGTAACTAGCACCTTAAAGTTGGTCAAATAAGTCATCAATTCTGGGAAGGGGATACTTATTTTTTACCGTGACCTTATTGAGCTAATGGTAGTATATGCACATTCTGAGAGAACCATCTTTCATATGCAAGAATAAAATTGGTGCACCCTACGAGGACACACTGGGCCTGATGAATCCCTTATCTAAGAGATCCTTCAACTATTTCTTTAATTCTCTGAGTTCTGTAGGTGCCATTTTGTATGGTGGAATCGATCTGGGCTGAGTATCTGGGAGAAGATTAATTTCAAAATTAATTTCCTTTTCGGAAGGAATCCCAAAAAGATCTTTGGGAAATACATCTAGGAATTCACATACTATTGATACTGATTCAAGAGTAGGGATTTCTGAATTACAGTCCTTGACTTGCACAAGGTGATAGACACATCCCTTAGATATCATTTTTATCGCCCGAAGGTAAGAAACAAGATGACCCCTAAACGTCGAAGTACTACCCCTCCACTCTAGGATGGGTTTATTTGGGCACTCGAACTGGACAATTCTATTTCTGTAGTCGACTGAGGCATGGTAGGAATAAAGCCAATACATGCCGAGAATGACATCAAAATTAGCCATCTCTAATTCATCTAAGTCTGATGAAGTTATTTTCTGAGATACCATAACCGGACAGTTCCTGTATATCCGTTGGGCTATGATGGATTTACCCACTGGGGTAGAGACTAAGAATGGCTCTGCTAGAATTTCAGGACTGACTCCGAAATCAACTGCTATATAAGGAGTAATAAAAGACAAGGAAGCTCTTAGATCTAGAAAATCATAGACATGTATATGAAAGATCTATAACATACCAGTGACCACATTAGGAGAATTTTCCTGATCCTATGGGGACTGAAGATCATAGAGTCTGTTTAGACGTTGCCCATTGGTGGCATTGGATGAGGCACCCTGCTAATTCAGGTGATCGGATTGAGCTGAAGGACGGTTTCACTGACCTTAAGAACCTGACTAGGGATAATCTCTAACTCTGTGGCCTGGCTTGCCATATTCGAAACAAACACACTTCCAACTCTGTAAATACCCTGATGGTTCTTGCCATAAGTCTGACAAAGAGGATTGGTTCGGGCACTGCTGACACTACCCTGAGACTTAGAGCCTGGCGCCCTATCTCTATTGCCGTCTTTGAATTTTGGCACTGGAGCACTAGCTAAGGATGGAGCTGGAATTGAAGATTTTGGATGGAACTGAGAATGATTCCTACTCTCTGACTTAGGCTGAGCAAATTTGAAACTACCTGTTCTAGCTCTCTTGTTCTGCTTCTCTCTCTCCTAATTCTTCTTCTCCTCTATCTGCTGAACATGGATCATCAGCCTAGACAAGTCTATCTTACTAATCAACATTGCGGTCCTGCACTCTTTAACCATACTATCATTCAGCCAGACACAAACTTACTAATTCGGGATGTGCTATTTGCCACCACATGAGGAGCGTATCTAGCTAATTGAGTAAACTTAAGAGAATACTCTTTCACTGTCATATTTCCCTGCTTAAGATTAATAAACTCTAACACCTTAGCTTTTCTCAACTCTAGGGGAAAAAATCTATCTAGGAAAGCAGTGGCAAACTTCTCTCACTCTATGGGCTCTGCATCTACGACCCTCTCTGCTTTCTACTATTTAAACCAAGTGTGAGCCATATCCTTCAATTGATATGTAGCTAGCTCAGCACTCTCACTAGTATTCACCCCCATAATATCAGTAATCTTTTGCACCTGATAAAGATACTCTTGAGGGTCCTCATCTAACTTAGACCCAAAAAAATATGGAGGATTCATTTGGGTGAAGTCCCAAATCCTGAATGCTGTAGTATTGGCCTCACGTTTAGCCATAAAGGTAGCTAGACATTCATTATAGGCAACCACAGAATGATCTAGGGTGGTGAATGCTGCTATGAACTCGATGTGGGAGACATGTTCATCCAAAGGATTGGGCTGGTTGGGCTGAGGGACTGGCTGATCTCCCGTTCCTGTTCCCTAAGTCTTCTTTGGAGGCATTTTATATAGATGGAGGATAAAATTGTATTAAAAACGAGTTTATTTGGAGATCATGCTCACTCGCACGGCATGAATACTGAAAAAAATAAACTGTTCCTAAAACATCTCATAGCCTCCTATCCATAAGTTTGGCGCGCTACACACCCATGCACAAGACTCTACTAGATGTGGCTTTCAGACTTTCTAAGATACTGTTGAACCTTAGGCTCTGATACCAAGTTTGTAACTCCCCGATTCTGTACCTCGGATGCTATACAGTGCTCATAAATCTCGAAAGACCACAAGTTAACCTGTGACTGGTGCCTGCTGCAATAACTGAGTATTAATACTGTATAATACAGAATAATAGGCTGAAATGCCATAAGGTTAAAAACTATAATACTGATGAAAAGAACATGATAAAGTCTAATAAAACATCAGACTCTGAAATACTGAATACTATCTGAACATTTGTCTAAAAGACCTCTAAACTGAACTGTCTGAATAAGGAGTTGATAGGACAACCCCCCAACTAACTCCATCTACTGAAATACCGAATCTAATAAGATAGTGAAATAAACAAATATCCTCGAATGATGGGGACTCACTGTTGGTCTACTGCTGCTGGCTGAATGTCGGAATCGCTAAGAATGCTCTACGGCCCGTACATCTGAACCTATGGTATAAAACACCATAGAGCAAAGAAAAGTATGTATCAGTACGTGTGAATGTACTGTTATGAAAAGTGAGGTAAGGCTAAATACAAGGGTTCATATGCATGAACTATAACTGACTGAATAACATAAATATGACTGCGTAAGAATACATACATGAATATATAACTATAACTGAAGTCATAAGGATTCTGAATACTGAGTTTATTGATACATGGATTACTGATAACTGATATAACTAATAACTGATATGCTATTTACTGAGTAACTATATCTGACAGTCTTATTTTTTATGGAACTAGCTGAGTTCCGTACTGAGCTGAGTGGCTGTATCTGACAGTCTTAAAAACTGTAGAACTATTTGAGTTCTTTATTGAAGACTGAGACTGGGACTGTGGGAGATAAGCATCTAACCGACATGCCCCTTTCCTAAATAGATTTGAGCTCCAACCTATAACCCTAGTTGGAAGGGTGTTAGTATATTACCACGGGTAAAGACAAACTGAGAGTTACCTTCATCTATCAGGTACTCTAATAAGAATGGTGGGATCCTCAACTGACAGGTTAAGCCACCTCATTAACCCTAATCTGGCAGGTTTGATGTCTCAACCTATACTGGTTATGTAGTTTTGGAACACAAGGACTGTTTCTAAGGATCATACCCTCTACTGGCAGGTGAGCCCTCATCCTTGGGTTCACTTGCTCCCAACCAAATAGACACTAAACTGAGTATACTGGACTGAACTAGAATGAGTTTACTGAGTTCCATTGACTCACGGAATACTACTAAATTCTGTTGACTGAATTGAGAGTACTACTGAACGTGACATGACTAAGATGGATTCTAAACTGATACTGGCTCTGGGCACACAGCTAATTTATTGGGTATTAAATACACCCAGGACTCAATATCATGAAAATATTAAGACATAAAAATTCTTGAATACTTGACAATAGTCAACAACTCACAATACGATCCATGAGGCATTTTATCAATCACTCGAAAGTCATGAACTTGCACATAAATAGAAATGCATACTAACACATCATAATTTTATTAAACCAATCTCATGAGTAGTCCATCAAAAACATACAAGGTATAGCTTTAACATGGAAGACATTGTGAACATGTGGGTATAGCATAAGTTCATCGTTTAGACCACCAAAGGATCACAAAAGCACTATAGTCTCAATTTAACAGTTTATCAAACACATGGTAGGCGTAGCTTTATACTTGGGTATTATCAACAATGCTAATAAATCATGACTTCATAATTCTAGGGTTTTAATATAAGAGAATCAAAACTCAACATACATGCTATCATAATATCAAGAAACACATAAAGATTTCAACTTGGAACATATTCCACAACATCCACATGATTACATTCAAACCCACCATATGGAAATCACAATTCATGTTATTGAAAGAAGTTTCTTGAACTCCAAGGGTGGAAGGGACCCTTGGAAGAACACTTTACATACCTTGTTGAAGAATTTCTAGAAATAAATAGAGGAATCTTGAGTTCTTAATTTGAAATTTAAAAACCCTAAGGATTGTTCTTGAGAGAAATTGAGAAAGAATGGGTTTATTTGCTTCCTAGGGTATTAAATTTTGTGTTTTAGGGGATGAGAGTTGGTTAAAAAAGACCCAAATACCCCCAAGCACGCACTCTTTTAATGAGTAAAGATTGGATTGCCGACCACAGGTCGACGTAATGCGTCGATGGCACCAATGCGATATCCAACGCGTCGCACCAAGATCGCACTGACTCACTGGAATTTGGCATTGGTAGATGGAAAAAATATTAACCAACGCGATATGCCATGCGGCGCGCTAAGATCGCATTGGTAAACTGTTTTGGGATCTCACAGGAGCTTCAAACGAACCCTGAAAAATCTGAAACTTATCCGGCAACTCCTATTGATCTTCCTGATCATGAATTAACTATAATATAGACATTTAAAGGACTTTAAGGTTATAAAATGAGATTGTCAACTTTTGAAGGCCTAAAATAAACTAAGTCTAAATACTTAGCTAGAACTTTCTAAGTCTGGGACCCCTTAATAAGCTTAAAGGACTGAATTAAGCTGGGAATCTTGTGGGGTCTTACAACATTCCTGCCAGGTTAGGGTTTGACCCTTAGTAGCAATCCCTGAGTTATAGAACTACATAGCCAACGTAGGCTGACATGTCTTCCTGCCAGTTAGGGTTGACACATATCATATGAGTACTTCTGGCAGATTAAGGTGACTCTTTAGTCCTTTAGGAGACTAGTTCAGTGGATCCACACAGTCATTGTTAGTATCTGTGGCACGGTATTGACACCCTTCCAACTGAGGTTATAGGTTGGACCACGATTAACTCAGATTGAGACTTGTCGGTTAGATCATACCTCCCACAGTCTCAGTTCAGTATTCAGTAAAGAACTCAGTTCAAGTTTTCTTGACCGTGGCATACAATTTTTTTTTAATTTTCATATAGTTCCCTAGTTCTTGTTTTATTAGTGCTTCATATAGTGCACTTTTTTTTTTTCATATAGTGGACTATTTTAGTGCATTTTTTTTTTTCATATAGTGCATTAATCCTTGCATTTTTTTTTCATATAGTGCATTAATCCTTCTTTTATTTATTAGTGCTTTATATAGTGCACTAAAATAGAACACTTTCCTTTTATTTTCTATAGTGCACTATTTTAGTACATTTTTTTTTCATCTAGTACACTTATTTATTTCATATAGTCACTATTTTAGTGCACATTTTTTTTCATTTAATACTGAATTATTTAATTTATTTTATATAGTGCACTATTTTATTTCACTATCCTTTTATTTATTTTAGTAACCGTTTCTTTTTTTTATTGAGTACTAAATTATTTAATTATTCCATATAATTTACTATTCAATGCACTTTGTTTATAATTTCTGGAGATAATACCCAATTAACCCCTCAAACTATACCCAAAAAAGTTATGACACACCTCAACTTAAAGGGGGGTCCTATTACCCCCTGAACTATTTAAAGGTCTAATTTTGACACTCTTAGTGCCTATGTGGCATATACGTGACACAACACACTGAAGTGTCCATGTAGGCACACGTGTGTGCCACATAGGCGCTAAGGGTGTTAAAATTAAACTTTTAATTAGTTCAGAGGGTAATCTGACCCCCTTTAAGTTGAGGTATGTCATAGCCTTTTTGGGTATAGTTTAGGGGGGTAATTGGGTATTTTCTTTAATTTCTATTACCATTCTATGTGTCAAATTTCTCATCTAGTTTAGTAATCATGCTCACAACTTTCTTATCATAATTTTGGTGGTCGGATTAGATTGCATTTACCACGAATTTTTACGTACTATTTAACCTAGTGTACAAATAGCCCAAAAGGTCCAAGAATTATGTATTTTACGTGCTTTTTATTTTCTTATTTCATATATTTTGTTTAATCAAATATGAAATAAGTTATCCTAAGATTAATCTCAGATTCATTATTCCTTATTCTTCGTATGAAACGAGCCATAAGGGTGTTTGACATTATACGTGCTATTTATCCTCCAAAGTGTACAAATAGAAGGCCAAAAGAGTAGGGGTGTGCAAAAATCGAACCAATCGATAAACCGAACCGATAAAAATTTTATTGATTTATTGTTATTAGGTTATTGGGTTAACAATTTCTTAATAGTTTTATAAAAAAAAATTATTGGGTTATTAGTTTGGGTCGAATTTTTTCTTATTGGGTCATTGGGTAAACCGATAACCCAATAAAAATATATATTTATATTTATAACTTATTATATATTTCTCTTAATTTCTCTTTAATCTCTACAAATTAACAACTCTTAATTTCTCCTAACAACATTTAGTTCAAACTTGAAGATTCTTGTAAATTAAAACACATTATGAAGGATTTTTATTTGCAACTAAGATTCAGTTCTTTTTCATGTTAGTTACTACTATTTCTATTTTATGAGTATTCTCTTATCGATTAAACCAAAAATCGAACCGTTAAGGACTAAAAATCAATAAATCGAAAATTGATAGAAAAACATCGTATTGATCTGGTTATTGGTTTAGCATATTTAAAAACTGAAAATCGATAAACCAAACCGATAATATGTAAAACTGAATCGACCGATGCACACCCCTACAAAAGTGTACCAAAGATTATGGAACACAAACAAATTTCACCAAAGGAAATTAGTTTCTACAGAAATGGAGGAACATTACTTTGATCACGGAATTGTAAATGTAATCTTAGAACTTTTGCCTAAAGTATTTTGACATGTGAAATCCAGCTAGTTCATTCTAAAGCTCCATTAAGACTTAAAGCAAATTAAATACAATAAGAGATTTGCTAATAATAAGGGTATGAATAACTAAAAGTATAACATGGGGTGAAACTATTTTTTTATAACATAGGGTAAAATTAATGTAATTAATAAAAAATATTAAATAGTGCACAAATTTAGTGCACTATATAAAAAAATATAAACAAAATGCATTAAGTAGTGCACTATATGAAATAAATTAAATAATTTAGTGATAAATGAAAAAAAAAAAGAGGAAAGTTCACTAAAATAGTGCATTATATGAAATAAATAAAAGAATAATGCAATAAAATAGTACATTTTATGATATAAATTAAATAATTCAGTACTAAATGATAAAAAAGAAAAGTACACTAAAATAGTGACCATATAAAATAAATCAGTGTACTAAATTAAAAAAAAAAAGGAAAGAACTCAAATAGTGCAATGTAGGAAATAAAAACAAAGTGCATTATTTTAGTGCACTAAATGAAGTACTAATAGAAAAAAAGGAGGATTGGTGCACTATATGAGGAAAATAAAAAAGAAAAGTGCACTAAAATAGTGCATTATATGAAAAAAGAAGGAAAGTGCACTATTTTAGCGCACTATATGAAACACTAACTAAAAAAAGATTAGTGCTTTATATGAAAAAAAAAGTGCACTATATAAAAAAATATGGCATGGAAAAAAGTATAATGCAATATTCTAGTGCACTGTATAGAATAAAATGTATAGTGTACAAAATTAGTTCACTATATAAAAAATAATTAATAGTACATAAAAATAGTGCACTACGTAAAAAATGAATAGTACACAAAAAAAGTGCACTACCTACTTTCAACGTCCATAACCCCAATTCGTTAAAAAAATATAGTGTACAAAAAAAGTACACCATACCTATTTTTGTGGTATTCTGCTTTGAGATATATAATTTCGTCACAACTCTAAATTGAGAGCATATTTCAGTCGGCCACTCCCTTTCAACAAGGTGTAGTTTGGATAAAATGTGACCAAGGTTAATAATAATTATAAAATAAAATGCATCAAAACAATAAATTAAGAGAAGAGAAACTCAGCTTAAGATGTGTTGTCTGATGATATAGCCACCAACTTTCACATAAGTGTACATGGTTACAAGTATTAAAGTTATTGTGAAACAAGTAAAATTATTGATCCCACAAGGACTTGTGTTAACAAGCAAGAAATGCACTACTTCGGTTAGTTAAATAAGTGTTGTCGACTTTAGAGATGAGATTGTGGTTATTATTCAGCTCATGAGATGGGAGTAATTACAAAGTTAAAGTTAAAAGTTTTCACAGAGTTATTAAAACCTAAGGTTACGAATCTTGGCATATTTGTATCTCGTATTCATATAGTTGTTTAAAACTTAGGATTACGAACTTTGGCGTATTTGCATCTCATATTTCATATAGTTTTTTAAGCATGATTAAGATATATACCGAATTAATGAATCACAAAGTTGATATTACGATCATGTACTCTCGTCCCTTTAACCTTCTACCCGAATTGGACTCCTAATTACATTGTTGAGATATATGTGGGGATAGGTGAAATAATTCAAATGCATTAAGTTATCTTCATGAATTTGACCCAAGTGGAGCACTCGAGGTACATATCCCTTCTAAACACAATTCGTCCGTTGACGCATCCTACTGCTATTAAACCACATTCTATTTATGCCTTTGTCTCTCAATTTCTTCAAAAAATAATCTATTTATTTTATTAGTAGTGAAACAATTGCATAGTAATCACAAGGTTAAGAGATCAAATGTAATGGTAGATTCTACAAAAACAAAGTATATAAATACAACTATATTCATGCAATGCCACAATCCTAGAAAGAGTAAAGGTGTGCAAATATCGATTTAACTGATAAATCAAATCAAAAAATATTACTTGTTTATCGATATTGGGTTATCGAATTGATAATTTTTAAATATTGTTTTTTTAAAAAATTGTTGGGCTATCGATTTCTTTCGTTAACGGTTAAACTAATAACCCAATAAGATTACATAATATTATATTCTATCCCTAGCTATATATTAATGGCTTTAACTTTTAAATTTAATGATTTTTCTAAAGTATATTAAAAATTGAAGAAATCGTTTAAGTATCTTGTATAATAGTCTTACCCTAGACCTAAGGGTGGGTGTTCGGTTGGTTTAGTCTGATTGTTTAATATCGGTCCAGTTTATCAGTTTTCGGATGGACAAAAATGACATCTATAATCAAACCGAAATAAATTCGATTTGATTTGATTTTTACAAATTCAGTTTGGTTATTTCGGATTTTTATTTCAGTTTGAAATACTAAAGTAGTTAGCCTCTCTTTTTCATAACTAAGCATTTAAAATTGATTGGTTTTTTTAGAAAAATTATTTTTTAAAAACCCGTTTTCATTCCCAAATATAAATAACTATAAATAACTCAACATGGATGAAACGAAATAAAATAATCATAAGCTTAACATAATACATAACGTCATTAATCATTACATATAATATAACCTTGCATAAATAGTCTACAAAATAACACAAAACTCATAAAAATAGTTCATGAAACAACATGCTTTCTGCATAAATAGTCCATAAAATAGTCCAAAGTCACCAAAATAGTCCATAAAATATTTGAGTCACCAAAACAATCCATAAACAGCCTGCTGCGTATGCGAATTTGCTGTTAAATGTTAATTTGTGAATGTGAATTACTAAATATTATATATATATAATATAATATAATATATTATATATATAATATTATATTATATTATATATATTATATATATATATGATATATATAATAAAATATATATATTATTTATTTATTTATAAATTTTTTTCGGTTTAACCAAATTTTTAAAATTACAAACCGAAATCAATTCGAAAAACCGAAAAACTGAAACCAAAATTAAATTTTGATTTATTTTTTTGATTTTTTCAGTTTAAACTAAAATATGCCCACCCCTACCTAGACCCTAAGGATTTTATAATGATTGTCTTAGTATTGTTGCTGTGTTTCTATAGTTGTTGTCTTGGTGGAGTTTTATCCATCAGTGTAAACTATAAAGTGGCATTATTTTTCTTTTAGAGAGATTATTATTTTTGCTACTGCATTCAAGTTTACTACTTAATCAAAAAGCAAATAAGTTTGTTTTAATAATAATGTATTAAAATTTGCTTATTTGTAATTTGTGTAGGCTTTTATGCATGAAAGTAGCGTATATATAAATGAACAACTAAAAATACAAAAACAAAGCAAAAAATACTAGAGGACCATTTTCTTATAGATTAAACTAAAAATCAAATCATTGAAGACCACAAGTTGATAAATTTAAAACTATTAATATTTATCTTACTGGTTATTGATTTAACATGTTTACAAACTGAAAACCAGAAGACTGGACTGATAATATATGTAATCGAACCAAACCAACTAATGTACACCCCTAAGAAAGAGGAAATTTAGCTACTCATAATACCATTACAAATATAAAATGTAAAAATTAAGAATAATGAAAATAAGCTAAATAAAGTATACAGTAAACCCAATGGTAAAGTATTTAAAGATATCGATAAAAGAAGAAAGTATGGGTTAGAGAGAGAATGTCTCATCCCTCTCTAACTTATATACCCAATCTTACCCTTCTCATCGTCTCTTTTCTCTTTTCTAATTCCTCATCTATTTTTAATGGAAACTAAATCCACGTACAAAGATGTCACCTCCAATTTTATTCCTCCTGCTGACCAACTAATGGACTACACCGACTCCGAAGTTGATCCAAATGAGATAGAAAATGAATTAATCAATCTAACCCTGGAAGATAAGCATCGGATCTATACACCTTGACACTTCTTGGGTATCCTAAAAGTATTTGGGGGAAAGCTTACTCATCAATACCTAAAAACCAAATTAGATGCCCTATGGAATATCTCAGAGCCTCTCTGTCAGATTGATTTGGACTATGGTTTCTTCACTGCTAAGTTCAAGGCAAAGACAGTGAAGAGATAACTTTGCAACGTAGGCTATGGTTTGTGGATGGTAGCTTCATCTCGGTGAAAAAATAGGAACCTAATTTTGTCCTAAGCACTTCCAAAATAGATTCCATGGCGATTTGGGTACGCCTGCCCCAATTGCCCATTGAATTTTATGACCGAGCAATTCTAGAGTGAATTGTCCAGAAAATAGGAAAACTCCTCAAAGTCGATGCATGCACATCTTTTACAATTCGGGGTCGGTACGCTCGAATTTGTGTTCAAGTTGAACTGGGGAAGCCGATCAAGACCTCGGTGATCCTCGAAAACCATAAACAACAACTAGTATATGAGGTCAAAAAAATTCTCTACAAAGTATGTGGGTGTTTGGGACATGTCGCCGCCTCTTGCCAAGAGAAAAGTGCAATCCTTGATTCGGTGACTCTATCTTTCCAGACTGCTCCACCTCCCATAGTAAATTCGAGAGAGGAGTGGAAAACAGTTTTATTCTCAAGGAAAAGGTCTGTAAAAAAATTCGTTGTCTTGCCAGCTGCTTCAACAAATTGCGAATAAGGTAACAGAGTAATGATCTCTGCATTAGGTAAGTCCCCTAACTTTTCTCCCCTCAAAGAGGTGGCACCCATAGATGTCAGCAAAACTGCTCATCTAGGGCAATTTAGTTCTGCTCGGTCATCTCAGGTCGAACGGTCAACTGGACTGTCTCGGGCCTTTTTTACACAATCCACTTCTACATCAAATACTAACTTTAGGGACTCTTGCCCACCAAATGATATCAATACTAATATATCCTCTCCCTATTTACGATTAAACCTCTGACCTAATCTCTTTCTAAGCCCAATTACCTCCTTAGAACCCGATCCTAAGTTAAATTCTAAAATTCTGTTAAATTACTCCTCTTTTCCTATTATCTCCTATTCTACCTCTCCTTATTTAAGTAAAGAAAAGGAAAAAGATTTACCTACCGGGGCCCACTCCACTTTCTAAATGATTACTCCCTTATAGCCTCATAAAGCCCCCTTCCCCCATGCCTCCGAAAATCTCTTTATCTTCCCAAAGAGATTTGATAGCTAATAGCCCTTCTACAGACAGGGCATTTAATCCTACTGAGTTGTCCAAAATAGAGGATTTCCATATTTCTTCTTAACTCCCTAATAGTGACAGTAATGAGAAAGCCATGCAATGCACTTCAATTGAGCACAATGAGCTTCCCTCTTTTTTTGAATATGATCACTCTTACCTCAGCCTCTCTCCATCCTTCTCACATACCAACATCTTAGTTGTAAGTTTACCTAACCAATCAATCGACCCCTCTACACCTTCAATAGGAGGGGATTTAATTGACCATTCTCATTCAGGACCTAAGTCACTTGGCCCTCCTGGCCATGGAGTATCTCAGCCAGGGACTTCAGACCTTCGGTCCAAATATTTGGATGGCCACCCTCCTGCAAATCCTCCATCCATACTTTTAAGGAGACCTAACTCCATCGACTATAACAGAGATAATGAATCTCACCAGTTCGAGCCACTCTTCTCCCCCCCTCTAAACCCTCTACTCTCGTCAATGGGTCCTCTTTTTGTGAATCTCAGTGGGGAAGCCCTCTCTCACATGAATGTGACCCGTTACTGCCTACCCTTTCCAAACCCCCCTCTAAACCAAGAAGTCCAAGAAAGAGAAAATAACCTAGGAGCCCTAAGGGAGAGCAACAGGGAAATAGAAACCCTCTTAGCTTAATTAAGGATTCCCAAAATAGATGTTCTCACTTTGGAAAGAACTGTAAACCTGGTCTTCGAGGGGCCTACTCAGGAATTGATCATTATGCTATTTTCCATAGGACATCTCAAGAATAGAACTAGGCGTAGGACTGCCAAACCCTATGATAGGGGATCTCTATAAAGAAAAGATCTCCTCACTTTCTAGGTAAAGAAAGAGCATGGACCAACCCATTCCATTCATTCTATCGAGGAAAGAAAAAAACAGTCCTTCAAGGGAACCCCTAACCACCAAATCCAATAATGAAGAATTGTCTAATATGGAATGCTAAGGGAGCTACCAATGCAGAATTTAGGCATCACTGTAAATCTCTTATGGATATTCACCAACCCTTTATTCTAGCCCTTTTAGAGACTAAGATGTCTGAGCATAGGAGTTTAGCTAATGAGCTGGGTTTCCTTTATTTTCTTCAATCCTCTACCACTGGTTCCTTTGGAGGCATAGTTATTTTATAGAAAGATGATGTCATATCCATCAAGGATATTTCTATTTATTCTCAAGACATTCATGCTACTGTCAAGGTTAATTCTCCTCCATCATGTTGGAATTTAAGTATTATTTATGTTAGTAATATGTTTTCCATTAGAAGATCCCTTTAGGATCTGTTAATGTGTATTGCTAACTCCCTCTACTCCCTTGAAAGTGATAGCTGGCTAATAGGAGGTAACTTTAATGAGCTGTTGACAATATCTGAGAAATTTGGGTGAAATTATTTAAGGAACGCTAGGTCCTTCATTTTTTAGGGATTTCTTGAACCACTGCAACCTTATAGACTATTTTTTGTAATACCCCATACTTTTTCCTAGCTTAATTTCGCTCCTAGAGTGTCAAAGGTTCACTTTAAAAGTGAATAACCTTTGATACATGTAGAATTTTTTAGATGTAGATCCTCTATTGTATAGAAAATTAAATTAGCTTTCGATCAATACCAATTTCACCATAATTCGATACTCGGTTGAGAAGTTATGACATTTTTAGTATGGCAGTGTGCCATTTAGGAAACACTGCATCGCAGTGAAGGTTTAATTTGCATTCGTCAAAATCCAGTGGATCTCCATGATTGCCCCGTATCGCGTTAAATTTCCAGGTCCTGTTCGTCATTTTTCCAGTGGCTCACCGCAATGGTAGCGCGTCGCGATGATGGCCAAAATGGGAGCCGTCCCTTTTCCAGTGGCTCAATGTGATTTCACTGCGTCGCGTTGATGGCCAATTTCATAGTCTTCCCTTTTCCAGTGAACCACCGCGATAGTGGCGCATCGCGGTGGCATGGAAAATTGGAAAAAAATTTGACTGTTACTAGTCCCCATGAAAGATTTAAAAAGGGCAATTTGGTCAATTTTCAAGCCCCCAATTCATCCAAAACAAGGAATTAAGCTCATTCTTAAGCACTTTATACATGTTTTCGTTAATTCAATCTCTAATATAACCCTAGAGCTCAAAACTTAAGCTCCAATAAATCAATTTCCTCCATTGTTTCTCCAAGAAAACTCAAAATTGGGGATTCCCAAATCAAGATAATCAAGAGTTCATCTTCACAAGAACAAATAGAGATTCAAGTTCAAGCTTTCTTAGAAATTTCATCAATTAAGGTATGTGAGATTTATGAACAAGGATACTTCTATCATCCTTGTGCCCAAAATTTGTTTTAAAGCTGATTTTTGTATGAATTTACATGAGTTTTAAATTATGGTTTATACCTAATATTATTATTTACAAGATTATGAGATTTTGAGAGATTTAGATGTTGAATTGAATTGAATTTTTATGCTTATTGCTGAAATTATCAGATTTAGAATTGAATTATCATTATCTTCATTATCAAGCATGAATATTATCATATTTTAACATGTATTTGATGCATGGTTATCAGTCCCTAGTTGAATATTGCTATTTTAAAATTGATTATGCTATGGGCGCCTTTTGACTAGATTATTTTCAAATTTCTAGTAAAGATTTGGTCTTTTGATCCTCAGATAAGATTTGAAATCTACTTTACAGATTTATTACAAATTACAAAAATTAGATTAGCTTTACTTACAGATTGAATCAGATAAAAGCATAATTGGTTTAATAATAAACTCTTATGCTAGTTTTTAAAAGTAGATTTTCAACAGAATGAGCATACAGATTTAAAGGGAGTAGTATCTAGCACCGAGCAGAAAGATGGGTTTAGCGCATCCTACTTCCACAGAACTATGTAGCCAACACAAGTTCAGATTTATCAGATTATTTCCATTTCTATATGGATGGCATATACAGATGTGATCACTTTGATTAGGTTATACTCCTTGGCAAGATTATGACATCTCTCCCCATCGTGAAGATTTCCCTATAAGAGAATAAGACGTTGGACTCTATGATAGCTCACATGGTTTATGTCGGTTAGAAGAACCACCCTAAAAGAAAAGACTACAAAGTAATCTTAAAAGAAAAGCTTTTAGAAAACTAAGTGTAGAGGCTTACACATTATTCATATTACGCTTTACAGAAAGTGATTAGTTATAGATTTCAACTTTTAGATTTTAGATATAAAGGTGATTCCTTTCTACTCTTAGACAACATGATTTACAGACAGAACACTAGTATAACTTTTAGGACTAAATGTTATGACTCGCTAAATTCATAAAGAATGATTTGCTTCTCATGATTATAGATTTGAGTTTTCAGATATTCTAATTTATGTGATTCATTTACATTTAGCATGCATTATTTTACCAATTATGATGATGATTGATATTCTATTTTTACGTATGCATTTTACCCCCATATACTCAGTACATCCTCAAAGTACTAATCCACATATATGTGTATATACTACATTGTCTCATAATGTAGGTTCAGGTGCTCAGTTTCAGTAGTGTGAGTGATTTTGAGCATCTCCATCTATATCCCAACAGTTGGTGAGTCCTCATTGTTCGGGGACTTAGTTTTTTAGTTTTCATCTTATTAGATTAGATGATTCAGTATTCTTTCAGATAGATTAAGTCAGCTGGGGGTTTGTCCTAATGACTCTATAGCATTAGTAGTAGAGGCTTGTCAGACTGCTAGTTTGCTTCATATTTTCAGTATTGTGTCATCAGACCCCTAAGATTAATATTTTTCATATGTTATATTCAGACAGTTTTCGCATTCAGTATGATTTTGATATCTATATTTCCTTGTTATGAGGTTCAGACTTAGTAGAAGGCTGACAGTGTTAGCTTAAGGCTACTCATAGTATTGAGCATCGTGTGACATCTCAGGACCCCTTTTCGAGGCATTACAAACTTTGTATCAGAGTCTAAGTTCTTTAAGAGTCCTAGGGAGTCAGACAAACCACGTTACGTAGAATCTTAATCATGAGTGTGAAGCGCGCCATATTTAAGAGCAAGAGGCTATGGGATTTTTTTAGTAAATTATCTCTTTCTTTCAGGATCTATCATGCTTACAATGTCTCTATTTGCTTTTAACTCATACTCTTACGTGATAGTTGAATATGCTTCCTTATCGAGCTAACGCCCGTAGAAATGATAACCAGCCACCCCATCCCACTAATCCTCTGAATGAGAACGTATCCCATGCTGAGTTTCAGGCTGCCCCAGGTAGTGACTGCCAATGTTCTAGGAAACTATCAGGTTGTAGTCCCATTTTAGCAGAATAGGGATTTAGCAGCAGCCAAAATTAGAGACTTCGTGAGAATAAATCCGCCAGAGTTTTTTGGGTCGAGGCAGGTGAAGACCCACAACTTTATTTAGATGAGGTGAAGAAGATAACCAGATTATGCATGTTTATGAACCTGAGACAGGGCTCAATGATAGTGAATGAGTACTTTCTTAAGTTCAATCAGTTGTCTAAGTATGCCCCTTATATGTTAGCTGACCCTAGGGCAAGTATGAGTAAGTTTGTTACTGGAATATCTGTTTTAGTAATCAAAGAGTGTAGGATTGCCATGCTTATTGGGGACATGGATCTTGCTAGGTTGATGATTCATGCCCAGCAAATTGAGGCAAAGAAGTTGGAGAGAAAAAAGAGAAGTAATAAGAAGGCTAGAATCATTCAGTTTAAGTATGGCCAGACTAGGCCTAGAGGGGGAAATCAATCATAGTTTCAGAATTATTCATCTATGCTAGCCCCATCTTCAGCTAGTGCTCCCACTCCCTGGGCTAGGTAGGAGCAGTGGGGTAAGTATTCAATGTTCAAACCTCAAAATAGTATGAGTGAAAAGCCTAGTTATCCTTTATGTGCTAAGTGTGGTAAGAATCATTCTAGTGAGTATTTGTTGGGAAAGAAAGGTTGTTATAGTTATGGTAAGTTGGGTCATAGAATTAGAGAGTGTCCACATTTTAAGCAAGGAAACAGAGATGTTCACTCCCAAACTCAGGCTAATAGTGCACCAGCTCCTTTAGGTTGCCCAATCCCTCCTCAGGGCGCATCATCCAGTACCCGTGGTGGTCAGTGCCAGAATTAGTTTTATACTTTACCATCCCATCAGGAGCAGGAGGATTCACCAGACGTTGTTACTGGTATGCTTCATGTCTTTCATCTTGATGTTTATATGCTATTAGACCCAGGGTCAAATTTCACTTATTGACCCCACTAGTTGCAGTAAATTTTGAAGTAGGTCCTGAAAAACTTTCTAAACCTTTCTTGGTTTCTACCCAGTGGGTGAGTCAGTTATTGACGAATGGATCTATAGAAAGTGTCCAATCACTATTCTTCATAAAATCATGTTAGCAAACTTGATAGAACTAGATATGGTTGACTTTGACCTTATTCTTGGCATGGTCGGCTCCATTCCTGTTATGCATTTATAGATTGTTGCACTCGAGTGGTGAAGTTTCAGTTTTCAGATGAGCCAGTCTTTGAGTGGGAAGGAAATTCAGTGTCTCCCAAAAGTCATTTCATTTCTTATCTTAAGGACAAAAAGTTAATCTTTAAAGGGTGTATGTATCACCTAGTCCGAGTTAAAGACACTAAGTCAAAGACTTTAGCAATTCAGTCAGTCAATGTAGTTAATGACTTTCCTGATATTTTTCCTGAATATTTGCCAAGGGTACCTCTCGATAGGAAAATAGAATTCGGTATTGACCTTCTCCCAGATACTCAGCCTATTTCTATTCCTCCACATCATATGGTTCCCACCGAGCTTAAAGATTTTAAAGAGCAACTCAAAGATCTTTTAGATAAAGGTTTCATAAGTCCTAGTGTTTTTCCATAGGGCGCTCCTGTCCTATTTATGCAGAAGAAAGATGTGTCTTTGCGAATGTGCATTGACTATAGTCAGCTAAATTAGATTTGATCATCAGCTGAATTATGCGACACATCGCGGTGGCATGCAAAATCGAAAAAAAATTTGATTATTTTCAGTCCAGATGAAAAATTTAAAAAGGGTAGTTTGGTAATTCCCAAGCCCCCAGTTCATCCAAAACAAAGAATTAAGCTCATCCTTAAGCACTTTATGGACATTTTCATCAATTCTCTCTCAAATAAAACCCTAGAGCTCAAAACTTAAGCTCCAAGGAATCAATTTCCTCCATTGTTTCTCCAAGAAAACTCAAAATTGAAGATTTTCAAATCAAGATAATCAAGAGTTCATCTTCAATTAGAGATTCAAGTTCAAGATTTCTTAGAAATTTTATCAATTAAGGTATGTGGGGTTTACGAACAAGGATACTTCTTTCATCCTTATGCCCAAAATTTATTTTAAAGTTGATTTTTATATGAATTTACATGATTTTTAAATTAGGGTTCATACCCAATATTGTTTTTTGCAAGATTATGAGATTTTGAGAGACTTAGATGTTGAATTGCATGTCTACTTTTGTATTTTTATGCGTATTGCTGAAATTTCCAGATTTAGAATTGAATTATCATTATTTTCATTATCAAACATGAATATTATCATATTTTAACATGTATTTGATGCATGGGTTATTAATTCGTAGTTGAATATTGCTATTTTAAGATTGATTATGCTATGAGCACCCTTTGACTAGATTTTTAGTAAATATTTGATGTTTTGATCCTCAGATGATATTTGGAATCTACTTTACAGATTTATTATAGATTACAGAAATCAAATTAGCTTTACTTACAAATTGAATCAGATAAATTCATAACTAGTTTTTATAATAAACCCTTATGCTAGTTTTTAAAAGTGGATTTCCAATAGAATGAGCATACAAATTTAAAGGGAGTAGTATTTAGCACTGAGCGGGAAGTGTGGGTTTAGCTCATCCTACTTCCATAGAACTACGTAGCCAATGTAGGTTCAGATTATCAGATTATTCCCATTTCTATATGGATGACAGATGCAAATTTGATCACTTAGATTAGGTTATACTCCTTGGCAAGAGTATAAAACCTCTCCCCATCGTGAGGTTTTTCCCATAGAGGAATAAGACTTCGGACTCCATGATAGCTCACATAGTTTATGTTGGTTAGAAGAACCTCCCTAAAAGAAAAGATTACAAAGTAATCTTATAGAAAAGCTTTTAGAAAATTGTGTGTAGAGGATCACAAATTATTTTGATTATGCTTTACAGAAAGATATTAGTTACAGACTTTAGATTTTAGATTTCAGATATAAAGGTGAGTTTTTTCTACACTTAGACAACATGATTTACAAACATAACACTAGTACAAATTTTAGGACTAAATGTTATGACTTTATAAATTCACAAAGAATGATTTGCTTCTTATGATTATAGATTTAGTTTTCAGATATTCCAACTTATTTGAGTCATTTACATTTAGCATGCATTATT
This sequence comes from Capsicum annuum, assembly GCF_002878395.1. Lineage (NCBI taxonomy): Eukaryota > Viridiplantae > Streptophyta > Magnoliopsida > Solanales > Solanaceae > Capsicum > Capsicum annuum. The sequence goes on along the minus strand of NC_061111.1, from coordinate 58,615,580 downwards.
TTACAAATCATGTTGATGATTGATATACTGTTTTTATGTATTTATTTCACCCCATATAATCAGTATATCCTCAAAGTAATGATCCACATATATGTCTATGTGCTACATTATCTCATAATGTAGGTTTAGGTGCTCAGTTTCAGCAGCGTGAGTGATTTCGAGCATCTCTATCTCCATCCCGATAGTTGGTGAGTCCTCATAGTTCGGGGACTTAGTCTTTCAGTTTTCAACTTATTAGATTAGATGATTTAGTATTCTTTCAGACAGATTGAGTCATCTGGGGGTTTATACTAGTGTTTCTCTATCATTAGCAGTAGAGGCTTATCAAACTGCTAGTTTGCTTCAGATTTTCAGTATTCTTTCATCAAACCCTTGAGATTAGTATTTTTTAGATGTTATATTCAAACAGTTTTTTGCATTCAGTATGATTTTACTATCTGCATTTCCTTGTTATGAGATTCATACCTAGTAGAAGGCAGACAGTGTTAGCTTAAGGCTACTCATAGTCTTGAGCACCGTGTTACATCTTGAGACCTATTTTTGGGGCGTTACAGTTTTAGAGGCAGTAAATTTACTTGGTCTAATATAAGGTATAAAAATAGGTAAAATGTTATCTTACAAAGGCTAGATATGTGTTTTGCTAATGATCATTAGATCCATTTCTTTCCTGAAGCTTCTATCCTTCATCTCCCCCAGACTCACTTCAACCATCCCCCCTCCTCTTAACCTTTGTTAGAATCCCTCAAGTTACTCCTAAACTTTTTTGAGTCAAATTTATGTGGTTCAACCACCCATATTTTCCTATTCTAGTGAACCAATCCTTCCTTACAGAATACAATCTCACCAGAGCCACTTTAGACTTTGCTGACATTGCTAGTTCTTGGAACAAAAATGTTTTTGGTAATATTTTTCATAAGAAAAAGATCTTTTAGCAAGGTTGGAAGTATCCAACAATACCCAATTTCCCCACTAGCTCTTTCCTCCATAATTTAGAAATGGATCTTACCAAAGAATACAGTTTCATCTTAAAAAATGAGCAAGACTTTTGGAAGTTAAAATATAGAATAAATTGGATCATGGAAGTGGATTAGAATACTAGATTATTTCACTCCCGTACTCTTAATAGAAGGATAAGAAACAAAATCCATTCTCTCTAAGATCAAGGTTCTTGGATTCATGATCCAGAAGGCATAAAGGATACCATATTATCTCTCTACTCTTTCTTATGAAAAACTGACCACCTACAAGCCGACCTGAAGTGTCAGATTAACCCATCCCATTCAGGATCTATCTCCTCCTCTTCTTACTCCCTTATGGATTCCATCCCTACCTTAGCTGAAATTTGAGCTGCTGTCTTCTCCTTCTAACCTTTTAAAGCCCCTAGACCATATTACATACATTTCTTCACGTATCAAAAGTTCTGGGATACTTTTACCCCTTTTTTTAGATTTCTATACCAACATATTCACTTATGGTGTAATGGATGCCAGAGTTAATTCCTATATGTGCTTTATTCCTAAATGTAAAAATGTCACTACTCTCAAGAACTTTAGGCCCATTGGCTACTGTACAACTCAGTACAAAATTATCACCAAAATAATTGCCAATAGAATTAAACCCTTCTTACAATCCCTAATTGGTGATACCCAAGCCAATTTTTTGTCCAAAAGAAGAGCCTCTAATAATGCTATAATTGTGTAGGAATACATTGATCACTTCAAAAGAATGGAAGGGAAAAACCCTAAAATGATTCTAAAAATTGATCTAGAAAAAAACATTTGATAGGTTTGAATGGTCTTTTATTAGACAAGCCCTCTTTTATTTCAATTTCCCTCTTGGACTCTCCAAACTTATCATGTCCTGTGTTTCCTCCTCTACTATTTCTATCCTGGTCAATGGAATCCAAACTCCTAGCTTCCAACCTTCCATAGAAATAAGACAAGGAGATCCCCTCTCCCCTTATATCTTCATCCTTTACAAGGAATTTCTCTCAAGAAGGCTAAACCATGAAGTGGATACTCTTCAATGGCACCCCATCCAAATCAATATACGGGTCTAAAGATATCCCATATTTTCTTTGCAAATGATTTAACCCTTTTTGATAGGGATGATCAACTCAATTGTGCTACCATTGCCAGCACCTTATACAATTTTAGCACCTTATACAATTTTAGCACCTTTTCAGGTAGAAAAGTAAACTCAGCAAAATCTAAGGTGCTATTTTCTTTTAATTTCCACAACTCCACCAAAGACCTCTTCTCCTCCATTCTTGGCATTAAAACTAGCTACACCTTTGGATAGTACTTGGGTTTCCCAATCTTTCAAGGAAAACCAAGACTTTCTAACTTTTAATTCATCCTAGACAACATCAGTAATTAGCTTACTGGTTGAAAGTTAACTTTCTTAATATTGCTGGAACAACTACCCTTGCTAAAGATTATCTAGGGAGTATACCTAACCATATTATGTAATATATCCTACTCCCTAGGAAGATTAACGCCCGTATATATAGAGCCCGAAGAAATTTCATTTATACATTACCCAACCCAAACATTTGGAGGTTTGGGTATGCAGCAAGCTAGTATAAAAAATGACACATTGCTTTGAAGTCTAGCTTGGAGGCTTCACTCAAACCCCTCTTCATTATAGGCTAGATTTCTTTTTCAAAAGAGTAATCCTACTAGAAAATGCCCTCCTTCTTACTCTAGAACTTAGAGAAATATCCATAAAGCCTAGAACCTTTGTAGAGATCTTATTTAGTAGTCTGTCTATAATGGATAGAAGGTCAATATTTGGAAAGATAGATGGATCCACTATCATCCCCATTTTTTCTCTGTCATCTAAGGCCACCTCCCCAAGCCATGTCCCTCTCTTCAACTCTCCTCCTTTTGGCAGAATGGAATTTGGAACCTTGACTCCCTACCCTTTGATACCCCTAGGCCTCTTTAGTTAAGCATGAAAAACTCCTTTATTCCCAACTCTCACAATACTGCTGACACCCTTTCTCTAGATTCCTCTAGAAATGGAGTATTTTTCTACAAGTTTGCTTATCAGTATCTTGCTTCCCAAAGACACCATTCTCCCCACAATTCTACTCACCTTGGATGGATTTAGAAACTACAAAACCCCAATAAACTTATGTTTTTTCTTTGGCTCCTTCACCATAATAGTCTTTCCACTAATTCTACTCTTACCTATAGAGGCCTTCACTTAGGAACTTTCGGTTAACACTGTAGTCTTTAAACTGAAGACATCACTCACCTCTTCTTCATTTGACCACATACCAACTCTCTTTGGCATGAACTCATCCATCACTACTATGGAGATTCAATTATCAATCCTAATATATTCTATTTTTCCAACAGGAGCTCCTCCTGGAAGCCTATTAAGAAGTCCAACTATGACAAGCTTCTCAATTAGGAAAATTTTCTTCCTTACTGTCTTTGGAACATTTAGAAGAATAGGAATGCTAATGTCTTCAACCAAAAAATCTTCTTTCTCCTCTTTCAAATTTGCCTACTCAGAGGCAGTTGAACTCTCCCTACTAAAACCTACTCCCGCTTTGAAACTAACTAGCTTTATTCAGATAAGTTAGAATCCCCCCTAGGCATTACTTTAAGCTTAACACTGATGCTCTAGCCTAGGAAATCCTGGTATCGGTGGTATCGATTGTGTCATTTGAAATGCTAATGGGGATTGGGTTATGGATTCTCTCAAAGTTTTATTCACGCTACTAATTATTTCATGGAGCTTTTATCCCTTCGAAAAGGCCTCCAGCTTACACTTTCCCATAACCTCTCTCCTATCATTATCGATATCAATTCTGAAGATATCACAAAATGTTGAAATCTAGGAATGCTCTCTAACCCTTTTATCCATGAATGCAAGTTGATGCGAAAAATACTAGGAGGACCTTATTTCTAGCATAGCTATAGAGAATAAAACAAGGTAGCATATGCTCTAGCAAAGGAAGCTGCAAAAAGAGACTTTTTGGACAATTGGAAAGTTTTTGTTTCCCCACCTCCTTTTGTAGCGCATATTGTATGGATGATATGGAAGGCAGAGCCTCTACCAGAACTATCTTAAATTCATAGACACATGTCATGCGTTAAACTTTTTTTAGAGATAGATTGAGCTCACCCCCTTTTCTTTATTATTAATATATCTCTACATTACAAAAAAAACCCAATGGTGAAGTTGAAGCTCTAAACTTTGTTAGTCCTTCCTCGGCTTCTCCACAATATTCCTTTCTAAAAATTATGTTTAAAATGATCTAGGAGTTTATTTGTAGTATTTAAAAATCACCCAAGAGACCTCTTCAATTCAGACAAGAAAAGTGGGAAAATTTTGTCTGAGACAACAGCAGCTCGCGGCGTGAGCTCCGTTATCTTGCATTCTTTAGTTTTGACTTATTCAGGATGTAAACTTTAGAAGGGTGTACTTTTTACCCCCTTAGTTGTATAACTCTTCTTGTGAAGATCTAGCGTCACTTTGTATAATGATCCTTCAGGTCATTTTTTTTGCATTTTCTTACTTTTTCACTGTTTAGATCTTTTCTATAGCCGACTCAATTTATAAGTGACTTTCTGGAGCTGACAGTTTAATTATCGGGTAGTTCATTTGTTTTTTAGAGTCAATTCCTTATTTTGAAGTTCTCACTCTTAAAGATTGACTATCGGGCAAAAATTTCAAGGTAACAACATTGTATGGCAATTTTGACAATTTCATTAGCTATGAAATGTCAATTTTATACTAGGGTTACCATTGTTTTGAGTCCATGGGTCCCAAGGCTTCCAAACTCTTTTTGAGTTATTAAATGGATTTTGGTAAAAGTGGACTTCATGTGTGGGGACCATATTTCATCAAAACAACCTCAAATGGAAATTTTGATGGTGCAATTGAGTCAAAATATCAAATTTATGGGTTAGAATAGTTCATTTGTAGTCACGAGATTTCATAGAATAGGATAGAATAGTTCATTTGCAGTCATGATAGAATAGTTCATTCTATCCTAAAATATCAAATTTTATGGGGTAGAATAGTTCATTTGTAGTCACGAGATTTCATAAAATTTGATGTTTTGGACTCAATGGAAGTATCAAAATTTCCATTTGAGTCCAAAATTAGTTCCAGAATGGGGTAGAATAGTTCATTGAGTCCAAAATTGGTTTTTGCCAAATATCAATTTCTATCTTGGGATAAAAATTGCCATAGAATGGACTTTTGGGGATAGAATTGGGCCTCTCCAACCCAGTTTGGGTCAAGATGATAATTAGCCCCTTGTAGACTTAAGAGGCCTTCTTCTATCCTCCTATTTATATTCTTGAGCCTGAGGAGGATTTAGAAATATTCTGACCTTGTATAGGATTATACCATGGATTTATTAAGACTAGTTTGAGTCTGACAAATTAAGCTAGTCAGACTAATTTAATTTAGATTAATTATGATGTTAAGATCGATTTGAGTCTGGATGACATTAAGATAGATTTGTGTCTGGAATCTATGATAATATTATTTTTGGTTTGAGTTTATTGTTCAAGATACTATTTCCAATTTAAGTTCTACATTGAGAGGTTACCTATGAACATTAATAAAATGGTTCAAGTCTTGTGTTTATGGTATGGAAGGATCTACGATTATGGTTTCAAGGTTTAGATATCTTATGAGTATTATTATTGGTATTTCCTTCTTGATTGCATTGAGCAAGCTTCTAGGAGCCTAGTTGGATTATTTGTTATTATTATTTACGCCCTTTGGTCTTATTGAGGCCCAATTAGGCTACAGTTACTCAGGTTTATGATATTATTTACTCGGTTATTTACTATTAGTTTTAAAGCATTATTATAGGTTTGCCCTTCTACCCGACTTTAGTTTTCTATCTTGCATCTTATTATACTTTATTATGCTTTATCTCAGTTTCCAAATGATGCCTATTGAGTACCTATTGTCTTGATACTTGTACTACACTTCTGTATTTGTTTTATGTAGATTCAAGCACTAGCTTCCATGTTGACTTCTCTACTAATATTGGTCAGGGTTCGGAGATAAGGTGAGCTTTTGGGCAGAGCTAACTTTCTCTCCTTCTTCTATTTTGGATAGCCTTTCTATTTAGGACTATTGTATATTTAACACTTGTAGTACTATTTCTCTTTTGCTAGAGGCTCTTGTATCGACCTTACTAGGTCATGGGATATTTTTAGTTTTTTCTTATTTATCTTCATTTGTGCTATCATTCGTAATATATTTCATGGCTTATAATCTAATTAATTGTGTGATTTTGCTATTTATTCTATTTTCCACCAACTACCCTATTACTTGATATTTTGGGCTATGATTTGTCTTACCTACTTGTTGGTTAAAGTAGCCACCATCATGAATTGTTAAATCAGGTCATGACAAATTGGTATTAGAACCTAGGTTCACTAGTATTATTGGTACAACATCAAGCGTCTAGTACATTCCCATAGCTCAAACGATGACATTCATTCTTATTTGGGAGGTTGTTGGACATTCTTAGGAGATCTTTACTTTCTTCATTCATTTCTTGCTATAGTCCGAGTTGATTTATAAAATTCACCTTGTATCATTCTTTCAAAAATGGCTAGGATGCTAGCTATTGCTACTAGTGATGAGGACCCTGGATCTGCAATTAGGGATCCTATCAGAGGTCGTGGTCAACCTAGAGGTTGAGCACAGTAGAGAGCTACAACCCCAACTAGTGATTTAGATAGGTAACTTTCACTAGAACTTATTTCTTCTCTCACACCACAGATTCCTCTGCCCCAGCTAGTGATGGGATAAGAGGTAGCCCAAGATCCACCGAGGTTTCCTTCATTACTGTTTAGATATGGTTTAGTTTAGTTGCAGGGTAGAGTTAGTAGTGCACTATTTGACTACAGATCAGAGTAGTATAAAGGTAGGAGAGTAACCTGTAGGTGTGGCCCCCAAGGTTGAGATATCTCTAGGACTGATAGTAACCCAACTTGTTATGTTTTTGAAAGAGTAGAAGATGTTGGGTTGATTCTTGAGATTGACTCCGCTTAGGTTTTTTGGTGCACTAAGTTAGGATGTATTCTAGTTCTTGACTGCTTTTAAGGATAGGCTCTGTAATTTGGGCCTAGTTGAGACTCATGGAGTTGACTACACTACTTTTCAGTTAGACCTGGAATCTAGATATTGGTGGAGAGGTTATCTTGATTCCAAGCCATCTGGATCTCCTCCTCTAACATGGGCTCATTTTTTTGGGATAATTATATGTCTCATAGCCTTAAAGAGTATCTAAGAGACCAGTCCTCAAGATTTGAGTAGGGTTCTTTGACCGTCCTATACTACGAGGCTCAGTTTCATGAGTTATCCAAGCATGCTACAACTATTTTGCTGACCAAGAATGAGCAGATTTAATGTATTTTTTAGGGACCGAGACTTTCTCTTTGCATGGCTACTTAGAGCTTGGTTTCCAATAGTAGTTGTTTTATTGGGGTTCTTGGTTATCCTAGACCATGAAAGAAGTGCATCACGATTCCCAAAGGGGAAATAATAAGAGACTGTGCCACCAGGGTAGTTTTAATAGGAGCCAAAGTGGGTCACATTCAAAGGTAGGGGTTGTCAGGATAGGTACCCTCCACGCCAGCGTTATTAACATCAGGGTTAGTTTAGTAGGTCCATTTGTGTCACACTTTAAATTACTGATGGGATCAGCCCAACTACAATGATGATCATTCTAGCCAGAGTAACAACCAGTCTTAGAAGGATGCATATTCTAAGTTTTCTAGTTAAGGTGTCTATTATAGTGTAGCGAGATCTTCTAACATAATACAGTGCCTGAAACATGTTATGAGTATGGGGCCTTAAGCCATTATTCGAGAGACTGTTCCCGGTGTGGGATGATTATACCTACAACACAGAGTGACTATTAATTAGGGCAATGTCTTATCTAGAGGTGAAATATAGGGTTGTCTAGGTAGTCCTCAAGCAAGTAGGGCAAGTGGTAAGTCAGATACCCTACCAAGTAGTGGGTAAGGTTATTTATATGTTGTACCTGGTATACTAAAGGTAGATACTTCGGATACTATTATTACAAGTACAATCTTAGTGTGTCATCAACTAGCTTTTGCTTTATTTGATTTGAGATTCACTTTTTCATATGTGTTTGCTTATTATGCACTGCAGTTAGAGTTGTCTTGGGATTCTCTATCTGTTCCATTATGTGTATCTACTTTTGTAGGTGATTTTTAGTACTTGATTGGGTTTATAGATTATGTGTTATGATCATTTGAGAGTTTGACACTCAGACTGATCTTACTGTATTTGATATGGTGGTCATTGATGTGATTCTAGGAATTAATTAGTTATCCCACTATCATGCAGTCTTAGATTATTTTACTAAGACTGTTACCTTAATCATACTTGGTATACCCCTATTGTGTGGCGAGGATCAATTAGAGGTCCACCAATGAGGATTATTTCTTATGTACGGGTTTGGAGAATTATATGAGAGGTTGTAAATTTTATCTTTCTTATATTCATGATGTTAGTATGGAGAGTTCTTTGCTTAATTTTGTTTCTATAGTTTGTGATTTTCCTGATGTCTTTCTTGTAAACCTAGATGGACCTCCTTCTGAGTGTGATATTGAGTTTATTATTTATCTTGAGCCAGACACCCGACATATTTCTATGGAATCTTACCGTATAGCTCCTGCAGAGTTTAAAGAGATAAATTCTCATCTTTAGAATATTTTAGGTAAGGGTTTCATTATGAAAAATATGTCACCTTGGGGTTCTCCTGTCTCATTCATGAAGAAAAAAGATGGTTCCTCACATATGTGTTTAAATTACAGGTAGCTAAATAAGGTGATAGTGAAGAATAAGTCTCCTATGCGTCGTATTAATGACTTGTTTGATCAGCTTCAGGGAGAAATGATGTTCTAGAATATTAAATTTAGATTTGATCATCATCAGTCGAGTATTTGGGACTAGAAAATCCTAAAGACAACCTTCAGTACTTGCTATGGCTATTTATATATTCCTGGTGATATCTTTTGGGAAAACCAATGCCTCTGCTGTGTTCATAGATATAATGAACCACATATTCAGACCTTATTTGGGATCCTTCGTGACTGTGTTCATTGATGTCATTCTTGTGTATTCTCGGAGTAGAGTGGAGCATGAGCAACATTGAAGGATTGTGCTCTAGACTTTGAGAGTTCATAGGCTTTTTGCTATATTCTCATAGTGTGAGTTCTAGCTTGAGTCTGTTACATTCCTAGGAGATGTGGTGTCTAAGGATAGGATTATGGTGGATCCAACAAAGATTGGTCTAGACCTATATCTCCATCGGAGGTTTGATAGGTTTATTAGTTTGGTAGGTTACTCAGGCAATTTATTGAGGGATGACTAGATTGACTAAGAAGGAGGTTCTTTTCCAGTGGTCTAAGGAGTGCGAGTTGGGCCTTTAGAAGCTCAATAATTTTCTCACTTTAACTCCTATATTGGTTCTTCCTATTGAGAGAGAACACTTTGTCATATATTGTGATGCTTTTGGTGTTGATTTGGGTTGTATTTTGATATAGAAGGGCTAAGTTATTGCTTATGCACCAAGACAACTGAAGGTTTATGAGTACAACTACCCCACTTATGATTTAGAGTTGGTAGTGGTCGTTTTTACTCTTAAGATTTAGAGGCATTACTTTTATGGAGTTCATTATGAGATCTATTCTGATCACCGTAACCTTCAACACCTTATGACTCAAAGAGAGCTTAATTTGAGACCTTTTAGCCGCCTTTAGGTCTTCTTACCCAGATCAAATTGAACTTTGAACAATCATAAGTTTAAAGAGAAAGAATCTAACTTTAATCCTATTAGCTTTCAACTCCCAATTATACCTAGGAATGAAATCAATTAGACTTATACGGAAGTCAGACTGAGGAAATAGTTGCAATACTTTCTCTTGAGTTAGAGTAGCATAGATGGATGGAGTTGTTGAAGGATTATGAAATCTCTATTCGATACTATCCAGACAAGGTAAAGGTGGTGGATGGAGTTGTTGAATGATTATAAAATCTCTATTCGATACCATCCAGACAAAGTGAAGGTGGTAGCAGACATCTTGATCCAGAAGGCAGTGTGTATGGGTAGCTTGGCTTTTATTTTAGTTTCTGTGCGACCGATGGCATGTGACATCTAATCCTTATCAAACCTAATGGGTGACTTGATATTTCAGACTCTTGGAGTATCTTTGGTAGTGTATAGGCTAGGTCTACTTTATTTGAGTAGACTTAAAGTCATTAGTTTAAGGATAGTAGACTTTATGGCATCCATGATGAATTATTGAAGGGTGAGTCTCAGAGGACTACCATAGATTCTGAGGGTATTTTGAGAAATGATGGCCAAATTTATGTTCCAAGGATTAGAGATTTGATTCAATTCATATTGCGTAAGGATTATAGCTCCAGATATTCTATAGATGTATAGGAATCTTAGGTATAATTTCTGGTGGAGTGGAATGAAGAAAGCTATAGCAGAATTTATGGATCATTACCTATGTTTTCATTAGGTGAAGGGTGAGCATCAGAGGCCTGATAGCCTGATTACGAGGTTGCCAATTCCCGAGTAAAAGTGGGAGCCGATTAATATGGACTTAATTAGTGGTTTTACTTTAACCTCTTATGGTTTTTACGATATTTGGGTCATTATATATTGGTTAACCAAATCAACACATTTCTTTCCTATTCATATATCCTTAAATGCTGAGAGCCTCGCTCATATCTATGTTCGTAAGGTAGTTCACCTACCTAGAGTACCATTATCTATTATATTGGATAGGGTCTTGATATTTGCTGACGTCCAACCTGCACCTCCTCTCAGAAGATGATAAAATCGCTATCAAATATAGTAACCCAACAAAGGTTGTTGTCAAATCCCAAGGGAACACATGAAATCATGATTTTCAGTAGTTGTAATCAACGGGCATAACTGAAAAGTAAATGGGGGGGGGGGATTTGTGTAGTAATCTCGAGCAAGTAACTAATATCAACTTAGGTTGTGATCAGTCGTAGGTAAACACTAGGATTGTGTTCCCCCTAGCTTCTCAACATCGTAGGCTTATCGTGCTTTGCTGAATCAACCCGATACTTTGCATGCAGAATCGATAGGTTATGTACTTTCTACGGTCTTTTAGACGAGCAGAAGGATTTCACCCTTTATCTTTTGAGTCTTAGGATTTCGCCTTACTAACCCTTATCTTTATCCTAGTTAACTATTACCTTTTGAGTCTCAATCTAACCATCTTAGATAAAACCTAGAAGCGTGGAACGACATTTAAACTCCAAATTACTGTTATCTTTATCTTTTTCTATTCATTACTCCTCTTTTGGAGTAAGTAGCAATATCTAGGAGGGATCCTAACGTGTGCTCCCATTAAGAAAACTATTATAATAAAGTTAAAGCAATAAATGCATGGATATCGGTTCAGAAAAATAATAGCACTTTCCCTATTTCATCAATCCGCATGGGTTTCCATAACCCTAGTTATGGGTTTTTAGCAGCTCATGTTTGTGAAGAAATTAGTAACATTCAGAATTGAAAGCACAGATGAAATCACAGTGATAAACAATTTAAATACCCAAAACCGTAACTAAATTAATCAACTGAAGTCAATACAAGAGAATCCCAAGATCAAAATCGAATCTTGGAATCAAAATATGTTTATGAGTATCAAAAGGGCATAACTCCTAAAAATCACATAAATGGTATTTATCGTACATGAGCCTTAAAACCAAAGCCCAAATGAAATAGGAGAAAACAAGGTTGGTGGTCACTTATGATCTCTACTTGTACCTTGACCCTGGGCACAGGTAGCACTTGCGGCCTATAGGGTGGGTGCAAGTTATGGGAGCAAGTGACAGGACCTAAAAATCCTGAAGGTTAGAGCACGGGATTTTGAACTTTTGACACTTTATTTGTCCACTTGCGGTTCACATGTCCTACTTCCTGTCCACTTGTTGACTTAGTAAGTGTCGGGAGTCATATTTTCAGCTCTTATTCAATTCCCAACATTTTTTATCACGAACAAGCTGAAAAGTGTTTCAAACATCTATAATTTCTCCAACAAGTAGCAAAAAAATACCTTTTTAATCCTTTTCATGAACTTAGCATCCAAGACATGATTTCTTGCAAAACATACCGAAAATGCATCATGTCTAACAAAATAACCTCAGTAACTTGCATATTTTCCTTGTTTAAAGCATTGAAATTTCTATATTTCTATAGCATATCAACACCTTCAACTTAGAATGTTTGCATGTCCTTAGGCAACAAAACACAACAAAATAAAAACAACGCTTAACTAGGACAATGTAAGCTATTCAAGGCATCAGTCAAACACTTTAAGGTCAAATCACAATACCCCTCGTATCTAACTTTTCAAAACCATCTGTGTATGAACATGAAGCACAACAATGTGACATAATGGGATAAAGACATGGCATTACAAAAGTAACAGATAACAAAGCATATGTATAAATTACACTACCCGAGACAAGCAAATAGCTAGTAATATGGCTCAAGTGCCCTCAGAGGAAAGATGTCCCACTAACTCATATGAAATAATGCATGTCAATGTAGGGACGGTCTAGAGACACTCATACTCAGAAAAGTTCCAATCAATGTGCATCAAATACCATAGTCTTGCCCTTATTTTCTTTACCTTAGTATTCAGATAGTCAAGCTAGGATCACCATAGGACTTTTCTTGGCTTGTAATGTAGGCTTGGGGATGGTATTGTACATATGGACATATCCAAGGACTAAGCCTTCTTTTCACTACACTAACCTTGGGGTATCACTTACTAGACAATTTCCTTATTATTCGACTCTTATTTCTCCCTTTTTATCCTTATTGCACATTCAGGTTGGGTGTGGTCTTTTATTCTTTCTTTTTCATTATTTTCATAATTTTTCTTTTCTTTATTCTCTCTTTCTTTTTCTTTTCTTTTTCAACCACACCCAGCCCTACTTACCTTTCCTCTTATTTTACCCTTCTTCATATATGCTTTCCAAGATGCACCCCTATGATATCCACCCTCAACTTAGGCATTTTGCCTGAGTTGAGGTGTACAGTGTCCAAGGAGGACCAGGGTTAAAACTGGTTCATTGTAATATAAATGGGAAGATGACTGGTGAAATAAGAAAAATAGGCTTATAAGGCTCAAAACAGGGATCAAGGGATATCATTTACACATAAAAGGTCAATTAGGCTAAAAGTGGACTAAAATAAAAAATGACCCATGATCTTTTCCTAATCGACTATACTTCAACCTAGGCAAAACTAACCAGGCAAGTACTATATTCAGCACACAATAAAAACTAGGTAGTATCTCACACAAACATGACATAGAGTCAATATTACCAACTACTGCTTATCCGTTTCATGCAAATGTTAGCAAGTGGTTACATGTCCTTAATCTTAATGCCATAACAAGATTCATAATGTTCAAACATATATACATTCACACAGTTCTAAAACATAAAATTTTTGAGGGGTATAAAAAATCAATAAAAACATGACTACTTCCCTAAATACTTAAGAATCTCCTAATTACACAAGAATACAACACAATATGAAATAATACATAATATGACACAAATTTATACTAGACATGCCAGTTCTATAACCATACTGCGATCGACAGGAAAAGAAGCATGACAAAAAAAACCCACAAAAGCATGGTATGCCCACCCCCAACTAAAAACTATGTACTGTACTCAATAAGCTAAAAAAAGTAAATTAGAGCGAAGTGAGACATACCTGAGATGCACTAGGCGCCCGAATCATGAGCATCCCCAGATGGGGGCATATCACCTAGTGGAGGCGGTAGTGGTGGTGCACTAATAAAGGATGCACCAGTTGCTATAGATACATGCCACTTCCTATTAACAAATGCAATCTCCATAGAATCATGTTTGGACCTTTTAATGTCCTGGTTATATGGCATATCATGATCCTATAAATCTCTAACATGACATCTCTTGGCCCCAACAGTTGGGACCTCCTCCTCATTTTCGTAAAGAAATCAAATTATCTCGGTACGTGCTAAGGTGATATCTGGACCATAAGGGGTATAACTGAGGGAGTTCCTACAACATGATTTTTTGTGAGAGAGCATACCTCTTCTCATAATATATCAAAATTCACTCTCATCCGGGCTTAATTCGGCGTGTCTGTCCCTATGAATCGATCTATAACCCATCTTTCAAACTCATCGAGACATGTCTAGAAATCAACCCATAGCTCAGATGGAGAATCACTCTGTGCGGCCTCCTATTTGGCATTAGCCTACTCAAATATGGTTCAAATCTCTAATCTCATCTACTCGTAGAGGGTAGTCATCTCGGTCTCAACAACCCTCAACCTAGCATTAGTAGCCCTCTGGCTGTCTTCTAAGATATATAAAAACTCACTAGATATATTGATCATACCTGTAGCAGGAACAGTAGTGGATGGGCGAGTAAGCTCTAAAGATACACCAACCAGCTCTGAGCTCAAAGCCAGGGCTGATAAAGAAGTAACTGGTGTTCCCTCACCTTACGCACTAAAATCTGGAGCCTCTCTATACTCTCTTATCTCCATATAAAAACTAATACCCACATCACCTCCATGTATATTAGTAGGCTCTATGGAAATTACTGGGTCCATAGTCTTCACCTGAGGTACAGGGACTTACTCTGCAAATCTCATGGGAAGGTCTGAGTATTTCAGAACATTTATCCTCTTTATTTGTGTAGTCGCCATCATGAGTACCCTCTCATATACTTCAGGTATATCAGATAAACAAGCCTCATCGAATAGTCTTTGAATCATGCAAGGGAATGGTAGATTGGTCAACTCCCCAAATGCTCTGTCACAGATCTCATGTCGAAGGATAGCTGTCCCTCCCAAGTCAACAAATAATCTAAAGTAGTGGGAACAGTCGATATCTGATCGCCAACCACCAAAACATGGCCTCAACTTTCAACATACCCTTCTTGATCATACCATGACTCTTAATCCATGGGGTCACATCACCCAATGGTAAAATATAGATGTCTTTCCACCTAGACATCTCAACCCTCTATTATCTATGCTCAGCCTCTCGTATGATGTGTCGATCATGTGCAACTCTTAGTCTATAGTCACACTAAGTTATAGATGCTAGACTAATATAATCAGGACTGAAAATAACTCAATGGATTATCTCTACTGAAATATCAACTTTGACCCCTCTCACTAGTGTATGATCAATTCGTGGCTGCTCCACAAATTTCACTAGGCTTAGAGCTCTATGCATAAGATGGACTGCTGTGGCTCGGCAAGATACATAAAACTCGCATACCATAGCCGAGGCTGTAAGAACCAAGTGGTCTAGTCATCCACTCTAATTAATATCGATTGAATACAACTTATAACTATGGTACTTGACTCAGACCTAATAGATTAATCGAATGATCCTTACAAAATATTCCTCGTAGGTCTGCCTGCCTCCCAAGTACAACTGTCTATATTAAATATCTCCCCCACCCCTTCCACACACCGCCTCAAATTTGCCTCTTCAGGAGCTAACTTTGAGGCATGTAGGGTACGAGACTCTACCTCTGCTGTATTGATGCATCATGGGTAGCCTGTTCTTTGTACCCTCCTCAAACTGTGGTATCTCTATCTGCGGTACCTATGTGGTTGTACCATCCTTAGACTATGGTACCACTAATGACTCCTCCTTCTCAACATCCTCAGATGAGTCTTGGAACCCTTCTCAGACTAGAGGTCCTGACCTGTAATCTGTGGAGTAGACTCAGAATCTATCTGCTCCTCATCCTCTTCTTTATTATCAGGTGGAGGAGTGTGTGGAGGTGACATCCTTTCTGACTTTATCTTTTGTTGGGCTGCAGCTGCCTGGCACATTTGTCCTCTAGTAACTCTTGTGTCACCCTAGCTACCGCCTTTTTACTCCGCTGAATTAGGTACTCCTATACCGAACCACCAGGGTCGGGGGGCTCTTCCTATCTACTTGAGGTATCATCCTTCTTTGACCTATCTTTTGGTTTCATATGTACTTGGAAAAAGTAGTCGTTAGTCTCCGACAAGAATGATGGATAGCAAAAGTTGAAGAAAAACTCAAAATTTGAAAAGTTCAAATTTTCCTCAATTTTCACTCCCCTAAAACCAATTTGAAATCCCAATAAGTCCAATGTGCACACACTTATAAAATATCATGAATTTCAAAGCAAAAAAACTTGCTCAACTAGTGATATTACTCTACTCATTCAAGTTCAACTTTCGATTGGGGCCTAACTTTAGAATTTAGTTTAAAATAAGGCCCTACATTAAGACTTTAGGATACTTCAAGGCTCCTACATAAAAACATGATATATTCTATATATTTTAAAAAGGAGTACACATATTAACTTGTTAAACAATAAATAAATCAATATATAACCATTAGGAGCCGAGAAACTTACCTCTTTTATGAAGAATCAAAAGTGAACTATGAAGAAGTCAGGAAAAACCAAAGTTGGAACTTATTTTTAGTATGTTCGGACAAGTTGGTATCTCAAAAAAGTGTCAATTTAGCCTTTACTTAAGTGTGGGGGTTAGTTTGTGTTTTAAGAGGGAAGTTTGACTTCAAAGAGAAAAGTGAAGTTTTGAGGATTTGAATGCGTTAGAATAAGGTTAAATATGTTTAAATATAGGTGGGGGACTATTTTAGGTCATATATATGTGTTGGTAGACCTAAAATTTTAATTAAAAATTAGCCCCATAAAGACCTACCTGCGGTAGTCACTTACGCCTGCCATCTACGGCCAGGCATGGGGCGCAAGTGCCACTTACAGCCAACAGGTGCAGGAGCAAGTGCAGGGCAAAAATTTTAGCTCGCTTTCCTGCAATCCAAACTTGCTGTTTCAATATTTATCCAGCTACTTATGGTCACGTAACCTAAGTTTAAGGTCCCAATAGTACGATTAGATGCCAAAGTCCTTGAAACTTTCCATTTTGAGATAATACATACTCTAAACTTGACACCAAATTATAACTTTAACCTTAAACTTTGACAGTGCACAAATATGACCTCCGATCCTATGTGGAAAAATGTGTGTTCAACCCGCAAAACTGAGCGCGTCCAGCTTAAAATCTAAGGGCATAATAGATAAATATGATCCTAAACTTGGCGCCAAATTATAACTTTGACCTTAAACTTTGACAATGCATAAATATAACCTTTAACTATTCAAAACTACACAAATATGATCTTTCAATGACTTTTCCCTATTATTTTTTCATTATTTTCGGCTCAAAGATTAAAATGGCATCTAATTTCTTTTATCATTGCGAAAAAAGAGCAATATTAAAGATTTATTAATTAGGTGGGTCAGCCTCATACGAAAAAATCATGCAGGTATGTATATATATTATAAAGCAGAGGGTGAATTTAAGTTATATAATATATCTAAATATAATTTATTTAAATATTAAATTAAAGATGAAACTATACTAATAATAAAAAATTATAGTTTTAATAAAACATTATTAAATTAACGTTATTAAGGATAGTAGTAGTAGTATATTAAATTAACGTTATCAAATTAACATTATTAAAATGTTATTAAATTAACATTATTAAAACATTATTAAATTAACGCAGGGACGGACCTACGTGGTTGCCACGGGGTTTACCCAAACCCCCTTGGTAAAAAAATTACGTTATATATGTAAGGTAGAAAATCTTTATTTATATACGTATATTAATGTTGAACCACATGAAACAAGGTACTTAGATAGCCCAGTGGTGTTAGTTGCTCTTCTTGGGCGCTTCCTTTAGCCTACTGCATGGGTTCGATCCCTAAATAAATAAATAAATAAATAATAATAATAATAATAATAATAATAATAATAATGACTCCGTTTTAACACAAAAAATAAAACTTTGACAGTGCACAAATATGACCTTTAACTATTCAAAACTGCACAAATAGACCTCTTTCCAAGTCAGCCCTTTTAACGATGTGACACCGTGTGATTGGATTAGCTTTCCACATAGGCACGAGTGAAACTCATGCATGGTGGTTGCAAAATTAGAGGTCATATTTTTTTAGGTTTTGAATAGTTAAAGGTTCTATTTGTGCACTATCAAAGTTTAAGGTCAAAGTTATAATTTGGTGTCAAATTTAGGGTCATATTTACGTATTATCTCTTCCATTTTTCATCCTCAAAATTTTGACTTTTTAGTTTATTACTCAACTTACTGTACAGGACGTGTGACCGTGATGGGTTGATCACATAGTCCCCTTACCTGGAAATCGATAAATGTAGCAATTTTTACCATATTATGGGCAAGTCCAAGAGCTAAAAACCTACAAATAGAAAACAACAAAAATGTGAACACTAAAAATAATGGGTTGCCTCCCACTCAACGGTTGATTTAACATCACGTCACGATGGGCTATATTGGTTACTTAGACTTTACCAAAAAGCCCATGGGTTACCTCCCATGCAGCGCTTGATTTAACTTTGCAGCACGACGTGAGTATCTTGACTACTCAGAATTCATCAAGATACCTACAAGAGTATCCTCTAGGGTCATCAATACAATCAATCACCGAAACCACTCTCATATGAGTTGAATGCTTTATTGACTTTTAGATATTGAATGTATCCTCCTCACCATTGAAACTAAATTTTAGCTCACCTTTTTCCATATCAACTATAGATCTACCTGTGGCCATAAATGGTCTTCCCAAAATAATGGGCATCTCGCTGTCAACCTTATAGTCCAAGATGATAAAGTAAGTTGGAAAGATAATTTGATTCACCCTCACAAGCACATCAAATGATATACCCAAAAGTTTCTTCACCGTGCTGTCAACCATAAACAACTACATTGAAGTCGGTTCTAGAGGGTTCAAATACAATTGCTTGAATACGACCAGCGGTATCAAGTTAATGTTGGCTCCTAAGTCACAAAAGGCTCTGGTAAATCCGGATGACCCAATAGTATATGGTATAGTAAATTCTTTGGGATCACCTTTTTTTTGCACCAAAGACCTAGTTATGATTGCACTACAATGGTGCACACCATCAACATACTCAATTGTTGCTCCTTTCTTCCTTGTGACCAATTATTTTATGAACCTGGCATATCCATGCATCTGCTCCAATGCCTCATGAAGAGATATGTTCAAGCTCTTTCAACATCTCAATAAATTGCTTGAACTACCTTCCTCTTTCTTTTGCTTCAATCTCTGAGAAAAAGGTGGGGGTAGTCTCAAAACTTGTCTGACTTCTGGCTCAATGACCGAACCCTTACCTTTGTCCTAAGCAGCTTTACCTTTATCACTTGTTACCTTTTCAAACTTAAAGCAGGTGTCACATCATCATCAACTTCTGCAGCAGGTAGGGGGAATCCATAGTAGTGATACCATTTCTTTTGGAATAACAAGTACATGACCATTGTATTTCGGATTTTGCATCGTGTTGCTCGAAAAGTTACCTGGCTGCCTCTGGTTCAGAGTTGCTGACATCTTCCCAAATTGGTACTTGATAGCAGTGGTATATGAATCAACCTTCTGGGTCAATCCTGAAATATCGGCCTTAATCTTCTTAAGGTTGATATCATGATTTTCTTGACCCATCACCAGCATAGCCAATATCTGTTCCATTATAGATTTTGCATCTCGTCTACCAGGTGGAATGTACCAATCTTCCTTCTCTCTATAGTTATCCTTCTTCCTTCAGTCACTATCTCGCTCTCTGCTATGGTCTCTACATCTATCATAGTAGTTTTGACCTTTATTCCTTTGCCTTTGGGATCAAAACCTGCCATCTGACGATCCAAATATTCGCTTCCTCCTTTAATTTTGACTTGTATGCTTTGGAAATTGACCTCTGTATGGCTATTACATTCACTTTCCCAAAAGTCACTGTGGTAAAATGCTTTGCTAGAGCCCCTAGATCGGTTCTTAGCAGTCTAATTTCTTGTGCTACTGAATTATTAGCTATCTTTTGGTTGCAGGAGGCACAATAGTATATGTGCCAAATCCCCTCTCAACCTCCCAAGTTTTCCACCCTCGATTAGTGAGTGAGATATGATTTAGCATCATCAAAGCTATCTTCCAATGTCCTCTCATAAAAGATCCTCCAGATATGGTGTCTGCTATGGCACTGGAACTGATGGTCAGGGATCTGTAAAATATCTCTAATAAGCTTTTCCCTGACAACCGATGATTGGGAACTATGCTCAACTTCTTCTTAAACATAAACCATGCCTCATACTTTGATAATGCCTCCAGCTACCTGAATTATAGATCTCATCCTTAAGCTACAACACCCTTGATAGAGGAAAGAATCGATTTGAGAATTTCCTGCATAACTCATTCCATGTAGTGATAGAGCCTCTTGGTAGTTACCCTAACCATAAAGATACTTCTCCTATAAGTGAGAAGGGGAACAATCTCTATCTAACTACTTCACGATTTACCCTTGTAATGGTATACGAGTAGCAGATCTCGAGGAAATTAACAAGGTATATATTTGCTTCATCAGCAGGTAAACCCGCAATACACCCTTTAGATACCGGAGCTAGATCATTGCACTTGGTATGCCAAACAAGATGCCTAGTGGTAAACCAAGAGGAATTATGGATCCAGTCTCTGCTGGCTCAATGTATACCAATTCTTCTTCATCATCTATATATAGCTGCACATATAGATATGTTGGGATTACTCGAACATGGGCACCTCTAGCTCTGTTCTAGTTTTCACCGATTGCTGCTTGACGGCCTGCTGTTTGTCTATGCTTAGCTATATCTACCTCCCTAGCTACTCTCTGATCTTTTTTTGTTTCCCTCTATTGGGTTTAAGCTTGGTCTAATAGCTCACTAGTCTAACGATCAATAATATTCTGTACTCTTTCAGGAGGAGGGAGAGGTACAACATCATGAACCCCTTCAGGAAGATCACCTCTTTTCTGCTCTGATATCTTACTGGGTGTTTGTAGGATCCTCTCTGGATTCGAATTTAGTGGGAGTAAGGGATTGCCTCTACTCCATGATCTAGGAATACACCGGCGTATGCCTAACTAAGAACAAAAACAAAAAGAAAACCCAAAAACTGAATGACTTCAATTCACAAATAAACACCGTATTCCTTTGCAATGGCACTAATATTTGATGACGTCCAAGCTACACCTCCTCTCAGAAGATAATAGAATAATTGTCAAATACAGTAACCCAACAAAGGTTGAGGTCGAATACCAAGGGAACACGTGGAATCGTGGCTCCCAACAGTTGTAGTCAACGGGAAGAATTGGAAAAGTAAATAGGGGAGGGGGGATTTGTGTAGTAATCTTGAGCAAGTAATTAATATAAACTTTGGTTGTAATTAGTCAGAGGTGAACACTAGTATTGTGTTCCACTTGGATTCTTAACTATGAAGTCTTATCGTGCTTTTTCTGAATCAAGCGGATACTTTGTATGCAGAATCAATAAGATGTGTACCTTCTATAGTCTTTTAGAAGAGTAGAAAAATTTCACCCTTTACCTTTTGAGTCTCAGGATTTCACCTTACTAACCCTTATCTTGATCCCAGTCAACTATTACCTTTTGAGTATCTAGTTATTAGATAAAATCTAACCATCTTACTTAGATAAAACCAAGAAGTGTGGATCGACAGTTAAACACCAAATAAGTGTTGTCTTTATATTTTCCTAGTCACTACTCCTTTTATTGAGTAAGTAGCAATATCTAGGCAGGATCCTAATGTTATGACCCAATTCCTCAGGTCATGATGGCGCCTATCATAACCCAATGGTAGGTAAGCTAGCGTGTAGTCCGGAATGCCTAGTAATGGATTACTCAATAATATTAGGAAAAGAATGCGGAATAAATAAAATTAAGTTCAATAAATAATAAAATTCAAAACCTGGTGGTATCAGCACAAGAACTTCTAAATATAATAAGAGTACAAAAGTGAAATATCAAGAGAAATACACCGATATGACTTATCTTTGAATACAATATAGAGACTAGAGTAATACATAAGAAAGAGATAAGTAATACTCCGAACATATGAAGTTCACTCTAAGTCTCTGAACCATGGTTGCTTAGCACGATGCACACATCAATGACGATGACCCTTACTATGATCTGCAGGCTGCAGAAGTGTAGTATGAGTACCAAATGAATGGTACTCAGTAGGAAACTTCCAACTGAGCTCCACGGATAAAGTAGATATATAAAACATATAAAAAGAATAGAAGCTACTCCAAAGAGTCCAAAATTTATGTAATAAGTCAATGAGAATAATAAGGGACACTTGTTCAAGTCTAAGAGTCTAACATAATAAGACTAAGGATATATCAGGGTGAACTATCCTATTCCAGCCACATTCAATAAACATCAGTGCTATACCATAATCCCAGGCCAACATATGGATTAAAGTCAAAAGAAAGATATATAGCGATATAAAAGGCGAAGAAATGACTGTACAATATGAACAATCGAAGAAAGGGATATAGGTAGTACCATAGCTTTATATAGCTATATATACATATAAACATGAGGTCACCTCAAAGCATAACCTAGATCATCATTTCCTTATTCTAAAACCTCATTATAATATTATAATGATTAAATACTATCATACTCAGTTTTTCTAAACACAAGTCTAGACATGTAATAATCATACATAATACTGAAATCATAAGATAAAAGAGGCCGAAGACATACCTTAAATATCAATACTAGATCAAGGACCAATCTTTCATAAGCTAGACATAATAATGATCATAACAATGATAATAACAATATCAATAACAACGTGAATTACCAGATACTCTGGATAACCAAGTACCTATCCGAGCCTATGCTTACCCACACCACCCTAGACTCGAAAGGTTCAATCAGCATAAAACAACACAAGGTATATTCTTCACCCATATCTATACAATCTTCCCATACTGGCTTATAGACATAGACACATACTAGTGATAAATGATGCACAAGAAGGAATGAATGCAACGTACATAATCAATATTGCAATCTCATCATCAAAACCATCTCCATCATAACTATCTCATCATGACCATCATCAACATAATGAACCTTCAGCCTTGCCGGGTATCAATATATCATTACAATATCCTCCGGCTTTGCTGGGTATTAATGTATTACTATAGTATCCTCCGGCCATGCCAGGTATTAATATATCATTACAGTATCTTCTTGCCTTGAAGGGTATCAATATATCATTAGAGTATCCTTTGGCCTTTCTGGGTATCAATATATCAGTACACTATCATCTAGCCTTGTCGGGTATCAATATGATCATAAATATTTTACCGTAAAATATCTATCTTGACAATACTTTCCAACTACTCGTTATTAGCTAGGCAACGCTTACTGTCATTAAACCACTAATTTGAAAGTCATCACATGACCTCTAATTATTATCCTAAATATTATCCTTACCCTAATCCTTATTTATGGGATAGCAACTAACCATTATTTATTAAATAACCAATACCCAACATCTAGTCAAGGTTCATCACTAAACCGTTATCTCCATTTATCCACAATTCATCATTATCAACTAATCGTCCAATATTCAATAATCATGATTAGATAACACATTACCACTTATCATCTAACCATCTTTTATTAACTAACACCATTCATTAACTAACCATCATTTATCAAATATTCATAGTTATTAACTAGTCATCTCTTATCACCAATATCTCTTATTATCTAGCCTCATTAATAAATAACTCCTCGGTTATCAGCTAATTGAAATCATAATCTTAACAATTAATATCAACTAAACTTCACCTACACTAGACCAGACATCACCATAAACCACATATCAACTATTGCTAGCTACGATATTTCAATTAAGCAAGGTTCATTAACTAGTACATTAGATTCCTAGCCATCAAGTGCTATAGTCACCTAATAGACAACTAGATACCACATAGCTTAATCCTTAGTTAGGAAGAACAGTCATAAGATTGTATTTTATCTAGAATTACATTAAGTCCCGATATAATAATCATGAATATACAAAATCTATGGATACCATCACCAGTATTCTATCAGTAGAATAATATGCTTTATACCATATCTTCCTCCATTCCATACCGGAGAGATGTGTATAAAAGCAGATATTTATATTGATAAACTATAACCGCATTATTTACAAAGATAAACTCTTCCCAGATATCCAACTAATATCATAATGCGGCCCTTGGCCTAATAGTATGTCCGAATAATCACAACATTATAATCACAACCATCGGCTGATATACATGTTCGGAACTCATGTAAATAACCATGTATATAACCAACTCATAAATATATAAAATCCATATCATAACTATAATCATCTCACATATAGGAGGCATCTCACATCTAGTAGGAATAATATCTATAAGCGTATAATCATCTCTCATATAGGAGGCACTCACATAGGAGGCATAATATCAATAAGTGCATAACGCCTATAAGATATCTCATATATATAGGTCATTCATCATGACTATGAGGATTATTTCTCCTCTAGATCAATTGTCTTATGTAAGAGGAATATCATCCCCATAGGTCTAATAATCATTATTAAAAAGGGATAGCATCTCAATAGGCCAACATCATATCTAAGAGGAAATAGAATTCTATAGGACACTAAACATATCTAGGAGGAATATCATCTCTAAAAATCCAGTATCACCTCTACAAGGAATTTCATAGCCATAACTCAAAAGTCATAATTCAGGGAACATCATTACAATTCAGGGAACATTATTACATACGCAACTAAGTCCACAAGGCTAACACAAGTCTTGGCCTAAGTGGGCGGACAATCCCACTTCTAATCCTCAATTTCCATAATTAGGCACAATATGTCCCAAACTAGGCTAAGGCATCTATTCAACTTCTAGATGTCAAGTAAGCCATAATCCTAAGTTAGGGACTTCGACTAGAAACAAGGGTACTCAAGTTAACTCTACCTAAATTATGGTTTCAAGACTACCACACTAGCCTAATAAGGTTAAATATACAAATCATGCTTTAAATGCTAAAGCCACATCCCAAACCTAGCATTATATCATATCCATGCTACAAACTAATTTAAACTAGAGAGAGAAGGCAATAGGATTCTAAAAAGTAACATGCATACCATCTTACAGGTCTAAAACCCTTATCTAATTTCCTAACATCAACAATGCTATATGAAGTTTTTATGATGAGCGGATAAAATGCAAGGTACCAGGTTCCTGGATGTGTAAAGTATAGTACAGTTGGCATACAGTATCTTTAGAGTTTTGTCCTCTTGTATAACTAACTTGTAGGTGCTATTTTGTACTGACTTGGACAACTGGTCCAATGATATTTAAGCCTTAATCATCACCTATCTATAAAAAAAAGATTCCTCTTCATTAAATAATTTTTGCCAATTCTAAAGGACAAAATGAGGCTGCAAAAACACCATTTCTGGACTGCTAAATCATAACTCATGTTCTTATCTTTGTAATATGCTTAAAGGGTGAGATAGTGTTCTTGAGTGTTGATTTGTAAAAGAATTACTCAAGCAATAAGAGTAATGTCTTATTTTCTCCTTGAGAGAGTTACTTAGGTAGAGTTACCTAAGTTTGACACTGATTAGAGATAATTAGTACAGAGGGTCCTTGGTAGAGTTACCAAGAGGAACTTGTAGTAGAGTTACTACTGGAGAAAGAAACCTAGATTTAGGTTCAGAAAAGACTGTAATCAAGAGTTTGATTATAGTGGATTTAGAGGTTCTTGTGAGGACAAATCGTTGCTTTTCCCTTCCTAGGTTTCCACATAAAAACTCTTCTGTCTTTAATCTTCCTGCACTATCTCTTACTCATGGTTATATTTATATGCTTTGCATATGATCGATCTTAAGGGGCCTGGTCCCTTACTATGTGAAGCAAACCCCAAGGGTTACAACAATTGGTATCAGAGTGCCCCAAGAGTACACCCTGGATGCCACACGGTGCTTACAGCCCTGAAGGACCAAAAGCTAACCCATACTGGTATCTGCTGTGGTATTGAATAAAATAACAAACAATATATGCAAAATTTAACTGGAAACACCATAAGGTTTTTAACAACTAAAAATCAACACAGAATCATAGTCTTAAAATGTTTGAAATATACTATCAATACTAATAAAAGAATAAATAATAACGACTAAAAATTGATTATCTGTCTGTTCTAGTCTAAAAGCCTCTAAACTAACTGAATGTGGAGTTTATGGGATAAGCCCCTAACAAACTCCGACTAACTAAATAACTGAACTGCTGACATAACTTAATATAAGATAAATCTTCCTCAAAGGATAAGAACTCACCACTCTATTGCTGCTGCTGATGGACTGGAAAGTCTAGGTACGGTTATGATCCTGAGCGTCCAAAACTATGATATAATACATCATAGCATAAGAAATGAGTATGTGGTCAGTAATTTAAATGTATTGGTACATTAGATAAGGTTAGGCTGACATGCATGGGCTTATATGCATAAAGTGATAACTGACTAAATGTGTAGCATAAGACACTGAGTAAGAATGCATAAAAATTGGAAAGACTGAGAATGCATGACCAAGCATTAAACAAATTCTTAAATGATTTGTAAACTAAAATACAGAAATACTGGTAACTGGATAACTGATATCTTAATGATATTGTCAAGAAAACCACAAACTGAATATAATAGTGAATACTGGACTGAGACTGTGGGGTCCAACCTGTAACCCCAATTGGTAGGGTGTTAGTGCCATGCCAGGGTACTAATAATGGCTATGTGGAACCACTAACTAATGTGCCGTAGGACTAGGGTGTCAAGCCTAAACTGACGGGTGATCCCTAAGAGGTAGTCAAGCCTAAACTGATGGGTGACTCCTCATATCCTAAGCTGGCTATGTAGTTTTGTTATAAAAGAACTGCTACTAATGACTCTGCCTAACTGAAGGGAAAGCTATCATCCCTGCATTCACTCGGTGCTAAATCCTACACCCAACTGAAAGACACTGAATACTGGACTAAACAAATTTTAGCCGTTTATGGTGACTGACTGAACTGAAAATGCTTATAACTATCCTGAACCATTCTATAGATACTATAGACTAGGTAAGAAACTAGATTTTTGGTATTAAAAACCCCCAGGACTCGATGGCAATAGAACCAAGACCATATTAAAACCTTAAGAACATGATAAGTAGTCATTATTCAAAACTCATTCCTTTTGGCATTTCATCAAACTCTTGCAATTCATGGTTTAAACAAGGAAATAGTTTTAAACATGTAGCAATATCATTATCTCGATACTAACTCACAATTTAAGGTATAAACCAATGAGTAAGCATTATCCAAATTGTAGGGCTTAGCTTTAATAAGAAGTTATGTGTAAACATAATATAAAATCGAAATTCATGGGAATTCTTGGTTAAAATTCATGATAACATGTAAAAATCATATCTTTAAACTTGAAATTAGTTTTTTTTTTACTCCATGGGTGAATAGGGCCCATGGATGAACATCTAACATACCTCTAAGGATTAAATCCTGAAGAATATCACAAGTTTAAATGTTCTTGGCTTGGAAGACACTGATTCGTGATATTTCTTGGATGGAAAGAAGGTTAGGCTTGATGAACAATTAGAGAGTTTAGGGTTTCTTTTTGAATTAAATCAGGAAATATGGGCAAAGTATGCGCTTTCAGCTATTAAATCTTATGTTTTCACGATTTGGGGTGGTGGAAAAAGACCAGACTACCCTTCTGTAATTTAAATTTGCAACTCGAACTCTAATTTGGCCATCATCGAGATACGCCAAGGCTGTCACCACTATAGTCACTGCGACACACCATAATCGCGGTGACTTACTATTTTAGAAATCCAAACGTGGTCCAAACCTCGTTTGAAAAATTGAACACTTACCCGAGATATGCTATTTACACCCATATTTAAGAATTAACTTAGGCTGCTGCTGAAGATCTTCGATATCTATCTCTAACTCTCTAGTTCAATGCTATGCTGAAACTCTAAAAATGCATGTTAAAGTCTCATCCGTATCTATTGACAATGTTGTATTGTCCTTTGGAGATAGAATAGAGTCAAAGATTTTGTTCGAGGTTCATTGGAATACGAACACACGATAAGGAGTCAAGAAGTGAATTTCCTAAAATATCACTATAGCCTCACCAAGATAGGTCATGGATGTCTCTGCGCTAATCCGCATGACTTTACTAAACACTTAGCTCTTGTACTAATACACTAATGAAACCAAGGCTCTAATACTAATTTTTTATGACCTAATTCCTCTGGTCATGATGCTGCCTACCATAACCCACCGATAGGCAAGATAACCCATAGTCTGAAATGGTTAGTAACAGACTATTCAATAATATAAGCAAAAGAATATCCAAATGAAATAAAGTTAAATACATAAAAAAATACCAAAATCTGGTGGTATTAGTGAAAGAGATTCAAAATATAATAAGATTACAAAAGTTTAATATCAATAAAAACACACTGATATGACTAATCTCTGAATACAATATAGAGACGAGCCTAATACATAAGAGAGAGATAAGTAATACTCTGAACATCTCGAGTTCACTCTAAGTCTTGGAACCATGGCTTCTTCGCATGATGCATACATCAATGATGATGACCCATACTATAACCTATAGACTGCAGAAGTGTAGTATAAGTACCAAATGAATGGTAATCAGTAGGCAACCTCCAACTGAGCTCCATCTATAAAGAAGATATATATAGAATATAAATTGATTAAAAACTACACCCAAGAGTCCAAAATTTGTATAACAAGTCAATGAGAATAATAAGGGATAACTAGATCATCTAACCATAATAATAGTGATAGAGCCTCTTGGCCGTTTCCCTAACCATAAAGATAAATCTCCTGTAAGTGAGAAGGGGAACAACCTTAGACTAACTACTTCTTGAGTCACCCCTGGAATATTATACAAGCCACAGATCTCGAGGAAATTAGCAATGTGCATATGTTCATCATCAACCGGTAAACCCACAAATACACCCTTCAAATTCTTGAGTTGGATTATTGCACGTGTTTTGTCAACCTTGATACGTAGGGGTAAAATAGAAGAAATTATGGCTCCAGTCTCTGCCAGCTCAACGTATCCCAATTCTTCTTAATCATCTATATATAGCTGCCCATACTGATATATTGGGATTAATTAAACACAGGCTGCTTTAGATCTATTCTGGTTTCCACCAAGTGTTACTTGACGATCTGCTTCTTGTCTCTACTCATCTAGCTCTACCTCCCTTGATACGCCCTAGGCTTCTTCTGTTGCCTTCCTCTTAGTTTTAGCTTAAGCTAACAACTCACCAGTCTAATGATCAATAATATCCTGTACTTCTTCAAGAGGAGGGGGAGGTATAACATTACAAACCCTTTCAGGAAGATCATCTTTTTTTTGGCTCTAAAATCCTACTGGGTGTTTATAGAATCCTCTCTAGATTTGGAGTTAGTGTGATTAGGGGATTGTCTCTACTCTATTTTCTAGGCATACACCAGTGTATGCCCTACTAACAAAAAAAAGAAAAAGAAAACCCAAAAACTGCAATGATTTTAATTCACAAATCAACATCGTGTTCCCTGGTAATGACACTAATATTTTATAATGCCTAAGCTACACTTTCTCTCAAAAGATGATATAGTCGCTGTCAAATATAGTAACCTAGCGTAGGTAGAGGTCGAATACTAAGGGAACAGATGGAATCATAGCTCTCAACAGCTTTAGTCAACGGGCAGAACTGGAAAATTAAATAGAGGGATTTGTTAGTAATCTCAAACAAGTAACTAATATCAACTTTGATTGTAATTGGTCATAGGTGAACACTAGGATTGTGTTCCACCTAGCTTCTCAACTCCATAGGCTTATCATGTTAGCTGAATCAACCTGATATTTTGCATACAGAATTGATAAGATATGTTTTTACTACATCTTTTTGGATGAACAGAAGGATTTTACCCTTTACCTTTTGAATCTCAGAATGTCGCCTTACTAAACCTTATCTTGATCCTAGTTAGCTACTACTTTTTTAGTCTCATGTTATTAGATAAAATCTAATCATCTTACTTAGATAAAACCTAGAAGTGTGGATCGACAGTTAAGCTCCAAATTACTATTGTCTTTATATTTTCCTAGTCACTACTCATTTTTTGGAGTAAGTCGCAATATCTAGGTGGGATCCTAATATCCCAATGCAATTCCTCAGGTCATTATAGTGCTTAACATAACCCATTAGAAGGCAAGCCAACCCGTTGTCCAGAATGGCTAGTAACATATTACTCAATAATATAAGGAAAAAATGCAAAATAAATGAAATAAAGTTCAATATCCCAAAACCTGGTGGTATCAGTACAAGAGCTTCTGAATATAATAAAAGTACGAAAGTAAAATATCAAGAGAAATATATTTAAATGACTTATCTCTGAATATAATATAGAGACTAGCCTACTACATAAGAGAGAGATAATTAATACTACAAATGTCTGAAGTTCACTCTATCTCTGAACAATGGTTTCTCCACATAATGTACACAACAACAATGATGACTCGTACTATGATTTGCAGGCTGCAGAAGTGTAGTATGAGTACCAAACTAATGACACTCATTAGGAAACTACCCATTAAGCCCCACACATAAAGCAAATATATACATAATATAAATAGAATGGAAACTATACATAAGAGTCTAGAATTCATATAACAACCCAATGAGAATAATAAGGGAAAACCCTATTAAAGTCTAAGAGTCTAACATAAAAAGACTAAGGAAGTATTAGGGTGAATT
The DNA here is from genome assembly GCF_002878395.1 of Capsicum annuum. Lineage (NCBI taxonomy): Eukaryota > Viridiplantae > Streptophyta > Magnoliopsida > Solanales > Solanaceae > Capsicum > Capsicum annuum. The sequence continues at coordinate 58,584,689 of NC_061111.1, read as the reverse complement.
ATCCTATTATTGCCACATTCACTTGACGTGAGTGCTATACCATATATCCCAGGCCAACATATGAATAAAGGGTGAAAGAAATATTTATAGAGATATAGTAGGTGATGAAATAAATATACAATATGATCAAATAAAGGAAGGGATATATGGTAGTACCATAGGTTTATATAGCTATATATATACATATAAAGATGAGGTCACCTCAAACCATAACCTAGATCATCATATCTTCATTCTAAGACCTCATTATAATAATATTAGGATTTAATACTATAATACTCAGGGTTTCTAATACACATGGCTTGACATGCAATAATCGTGCATAATACTAAAATTATAAGATAGAAGAAGCCGAAGACATACCTCAAATTCTAATACCAGATCAGTAACTAATCTGTCATAAGGTAGCCACAATAATGATCACAAAAATGATAATAACAATATCAATAATAGCAGGAATAACTGGCTACTTCAGACAACCAAATACCAGCGAGCCTATGCGTACCCCCACCAACCCAGACTCTAAAGGTTCAATCAACGTACGACAACACAAGGAATATTCTTCACCCATATCTATGAAACCATCCCATACCGCCTGACAGACATAGGGAAAATTGATAATAGGCAATGGACATACAAGAATAAATAAGAGGTACATAATCAATATTGCAATCTCATTGTCATAACCATATCTATCACAACTATCATAATCATAACCATTATAAACATAATCAACCTCCATCATTTTTGAGTATCAATATATCATTATAGTATCCTCCAAACTTAATATATCATTACAGTATCCTTCGTCCTTACCAGGAATCAATATATCATTACAATATACTCCATCCTTGCTGAGTGTCAATATATCATTACAGCTTTTTTCCAACCTTGCTGGGTATCGATATAATCAGAAACACTTTACCATAAAATATCTATCTTGACAATACTTCCAAACTACTCATTATTAGCTAACTAAATCTTATTATCATTAAGCCACTAATTCGATAGTCATCATGACCTTTAATTATTATCCGAAACATTATCCTTAATATAACCCTTATTTATGGTATAACAACTAACCATAATTTATTAAATAGCTAATACCCAATATCTTGTCAAGGTTCATCACTAGATCGTAATCACCATTTATCCACTATTCATCATTATCAACTAATTATCCTATATCTGATAATCATGATTAGACAAGACTTTACTACTTATCATCTGACCATTTGATTAGTTTATCCTTATTTATAAACTAATCGACATTATAAACTTAACCATCAATATAAACTAAACTTCACCTATGCTAGACCGACATCACCATAATACATATATCAAGCATCATTAGCTACCATATTTCAACTAAGAAAGGTTCATTAGCTAGTACATTAGATTCCTATCCATCAAGTGCTATAGTCACCTAATAGACAACTAGCTACCATATAACTTAACCCTTAGTTAGGAAGAACAATCATAAGATTGTATTTTAGCTAGAATCACATAAATTACCTTTAAAATAATTATGAATGTACCAAATCTATGCATGCCATCACCAACATTCAATTAGTGGAATAATAAGCGTCATACTGCATCTTTCTTCATCCCATACATGAGAGATGTGTATACAAGCAGATATTTATATTCATGAACTATGACCGCATCCATTACAAAGATAAACTCTTCCCAGATATATAACCAATATCATAACATGACCCTTAGCCCAATAGTATGTCTAGATAATCACAACATTATTATCATGGCCTTCGGCCCATATACATGTCCAGGAGGCATAATATATATGTCAATATCAATGTATATCACTAGCTTATATATATATGCCATAACATATCAATAATCCATAAATTATATATATAGAAGCCATAGTATATCAATAATCATATTACATATCAGAAGCATCTCACATCTAAGAGGCATAACATCAATTAACAAATAATCATCTCTCATACAGGAGGCCTCTTACATATAAGAGGCATAATATCATAATATATATAAGATATCTTATATCTATAGGTCATTCATCATGACTATGAGAAATATCACCCCTTTAGGTCAATTGTCATATCTAAAAGGAATATTATCTCTATAGGTCCAATATTCATAATTAAAAGGGGATAATATCTCTATAGGCCTAACATCATATCTAAGAGAAAATAGCATCTCTATAGGTTGCTTAACAAATCTTGGAGAAATATTATCTTTAAAAGCCTAGTATCACTTCTACAAGAAATATCATAGCCATAACTCAAAAGTCACAATACAAGGACATCACTACAATTTACCAAGTCATGAAGTAACCTTATACTAAGGTTTACTAGTCTCGACTATGCCTAACATCTGCAACTAAGTCCATAAGGCTAACATAAGTTTTTGCCTAAGTGTGCTGAATAATCCTACGTCTAATTCTCAATTTCCATAATTTGGCACGCTATGTCCCAAAATAGGCTAAGGTATCTAGTTCAACTTCTTTATGTCAAGTAAGCCACGTTGAAGCTCAATTTAGGAACTTTGACTAGAAATAAGGGTACTCAAGTCAACTCTACCCAAATTATGATTTCAAGACTACTGCACTAGCCCAATAAGGTTAAATATACAAATCATGCTTCAAATGCTAAATCCACTTCCCAAACCTAGAATTATATCATATCCATGCTATAAACTAATCTAAATCAGAGAAAGAAGGAAATAGGATTCTAAAAGGTTATAAGTATACCATCTTACGAGTCCAAAACCCTCATCTAATTCCTAAACATCAATAATGCTATATGAAGTTTTGATAATGTGTAGTTAAACTGCAAGGTACTAGGTTCTTGGACGTGCAAAATATAGTATAGTTGGCACATGGTATTTAGACTATTTTGTTCTCTTGTGTAACAAACTTATAGGTTCTATCTTGAATGAATTTTTACTGCTGGTCTAATGATATTTCAGCCCTAATCATCACCCAGCTGTAAAAGAAAAGAGATGCCTCTTTATCAATTAGTTTTTGCCAATTTTAAAGAGTGAATTAAGGCAGCAAAAATCCATTTCAAAGCTACTCAAGCAAAGCTCATGTACTTATCTTTGTAATATGATTAATGAGTGAGTGATTGTTCTTGAGTGTTGATTTATAAAAGAATTACTCAAGCTATAAGAGTAATGTCTTATTTTCTCATTGAGAGAGTTACTTAGGTAGAGTTACCTATGTTTGACACTGAGTAGAGGTAATCAGTAGAGAGGCTCCTTGGTAGAGTTACCAAGATGAGCTTGTAGTAAAGTTACTACTAGAGAAAAGAACCTAGAGTTAGGTTCAGTGAAGGCTATAATCAAGAGTTTGATCATTGTGGATTTGGAGGTATTTATGAGAGAAAGCCATGGTTTTTTCCTTCCTAAGTTTCCACATAAAATCACTTGTGTCGTTATTCTTACTGCATTGTCTATTACATACTGATTATATCTATGAACTTTACATGTGATCAATCTTGAGGGACCTGGTCTCTTAGTGTGTGGAGCAACACCTAAGGGTTCTAACAAACAATAAGGCTAAGTTATCCTACTCAGAATCAAGCCTTATCCTACTCATAATCAAGCCTAACATTCATATTCACATGTAATATATATCACACATTATCTACAAAGATGAGTGGACAAGAGCCTACCTCGAAGCCAAACCATAAAATCTCACTTCATGCACTGCATGCTCTCTTCACTTCAAAATTTCGAAAATGCCATTACACAATCAAAATCACAATCTACACATCAATAGGATTCTAATGACACCCATATTGCATTATTCTGCTTTGGGTCCAAAAATGATACCAAAACCCCAAGTGGGCCCCACTTATGGAATACACATTTTTGACAACAACCTAATGTTCAAACATGAACAAAGAATCATATCCCTCAAGAAATAGGTGAAAACTAAGAATACTTTGGGATAAAATCAAGCCTTAAGCTAAATTAAGGTTTTGGGTCCAAACTAAGAAGTTCAAGTATCAATTCAAAGGATTCTTACCTTAAATTCAAAGATATTTGTGGTAAATGATGATAAACAAGCTACCAAGTCACCCACCATGATCAATTTTAAGTTATAATACCTATTTAGGGTTTTAAGCTCTTAAGGGTGAAGAGAAAATGACCTAAATTGCGACTATCAAGTCTATTTATAGACCACAGGCATGGAGATGGTGTGATTGCCACCCCAGGAAAGGAGATTGCACGATCAATAAGATCTGAGTTACATTTGCTATGCTGAAATAGTCGTGCCACGATTGTCTCTTCCATAATGCGATCTCCATTGTACCAGGACCAACAAAAGTTAGAAAATTTCCAAGTTCCCAACGATAGCTCAGGATTTATTGGAATCTAATTTTTGCAAATGAAATATGTAACCACCCTAAATTCAAAGTTTTAGAATCACTAAAGAACTTGGATTTCCTACGAATAGGTCAAAATAAGCTCGAGTACATTGGGACCCAAACTAAAGGTCTACCTATTCTAAAGTCGATATTATGGATTTAATGACACAATTGGAATTTGCACTCGATATCGTTTCACTAATGTTTTTGCCAAGTGGAAATTTGGAACCAAAAAAGACTTCTAAATAAGAAATTGGTTCCTAAAACCAAATGAAATGCTCGGTAACTGAACTGTCAGTCCCAACAAGTCATAAATGACTTAGGGAAGCTATGAAGAAGCTCAAATAGTGGAAATAAGCAAAAATATGGAAAATAACCTAAAGAGTCATTACACCTAACGTGTGCAACCATTAAGAAAACTATTATAATAAAGATAAAGAAATACATGCATGGTATTAGTTCAGAACAACTATAGGACTATCCTTACTTCTTTAATCTGCCAGGGTTTTGATAACCTTAGCTATGTGTTTCTAGCTGCTCATGCTTGTGAAGAAAATGATAACATTCATAATTGAAAAAATAGATGAAATCATAATGATAAGAAGTTTAAAAGCCCAAAATCATAACTGAATTAATCAATTGAAGTCAATACAAGAAAATCCCAAGATCAAAATCGAATCTGGGAATCAAATTAAGTTTATAAGTATCAAAAGTGCATAACTCCTACTAAAAACACATATAGGTTATTTATAGTACATGAGGAAACCTTAAAACCAAAGCTCAAATGAAACAAGAGAAAAAAGGGTCAGTGGCCACTTATGGTCTCTACTTGTGCCCCGACCCAGGGTGCAGGTACCACTTAAGGCTTACAGGGTGGGCGCAAATAGTGGGAGCAATTGCCAAGACCAAAAAATCCTATAGGCCAACTCTTAGGATTTTGGACTTTTGGCACTTTCTTTGCCCACTTGTGGTCCACATGTCCTACTTTCTATCCACATGTTGACTTAGTAAGTGATGGGAGTCATCTTTTTAACTCTTATTCAATTCTCAAACATGTTTTGATCATGAAGAAGTTGAAAAGTGTCCCGAACATCCATAATTTCTCCAATAAGTAGCAAAAAATACCCTTTTCATCCTTTTCACAAACTTAGCATCCATAATATGATTTCTCGCAAAAGATACCCAAAATGTATCATATCTAATAAAATAACCCTAGAAGCTTGCATATTTTCCCTATTTTAAGCGTCGAAAGTGCTATATTTCTATAGCACATCAATATTCACTTCTATCTTTTGTACGGATTTTCAAGAGTAGTTGGGTACTCATATGTATATTATCACTATTTGTCAACCTCAAACTAATGGGCAGTCAGAGCAAACTATTCAACTTCTTAAGTATATACTATGAGCTTGTTTTATGGACTTTGGAGGCCAGTGGGAGAAAAACTTATCCTTAGTAGAGTTTTCCTATAATAATAGATATCATTTGAGTATTGAGATGGTACCATTTGAGGCACTATAAGGCAGTTATTGTCGATCTTTGATAGGGTGGTTCAAAATCTCCAAAGTTAGGCCTCGTGGTACTAACTTACTTTGAGAGTCATTGGATAAAGTCTAGATGATTTAGGATAGGTCGAGGGTAGCTTAAAGTAGGTAGAAGACTTATGCATATCATAGAATTCATACCTTGTGGTTTAGAGTTGGAGATTGAGTGTTCCTTCAAGTGTCTCCCATGAAGGGCGTGATCATTTTGTGTAGGAAGGGAAAGCTTAGCCCTAGGTATATCGGCCTTTTGAGACACTTTGCATAGTTAAAGAGTTGTCTTATGAGTTTGAATTGCCCCAAGTTTTGCTATTGTTTATCGAGTCTTTCATATTTATATGTTACGATGTTATATCATTGATGAGTCACATGTGCTTTGATAGAACTCGATTCAACTGGATCAGAGATTAACCTTTGTAGAGGATCTAGTTTGTCGTATCTAGGAATTTTATGCTGTTGTGCTCTAGGGAGAATCTAATAGTTAAGGTTTAGTATAGAAAACACCCAATAGATAAGGCTACTTCGGAGATCGAGTGTGAGATACAGGCGTAGTATCCCCACCTGTTTGAGCCTTTAGATGCATCATAACGTTTTACTTTTGCAGACAAAAGTTCTTTTAGTAGTGGATATTTTAATGAACCCCTCATTTTTTTCTGTATTTCTACACTTTTTCACCATTTAGTGCTTTCCTATAGCTACCCTAAGACATTATTGACTTACTGGATCTAACAGTTCAATTATAGGGCAATTCGTTTGTCTTTTAGAGACAATTCCTTTTTTTTGAAGTCCTTACTATTTAAGTATTGGCTATCAGGCATAAACTTCCAATTAAAGACCTTGTATACCAATTTTGACATTTACATCAACTCCAAAATAACAATTTAGGCTAGGGGGACCCTTGGTTTGGGTTCGAAGGCTTCCAAACTTATCTTGGTCTATTGGATATATTTTGATAAAAGTGGTCTTTAAGTGTTTTGCCCATATTTCATTGGAACAATCTCTGATGGAAATTTTAATGATGTAGTTAAGTTTGAAATATCAAATTTGATGGGGTTTCATAGTTTGTTTACATTCATGGGATTCTAAATGAATCCCAAGGAGTTGATGTAAACATGGCAAAAACTAAATTTTAGCATGTGCATGGACACAGTTGGTGCAACCTCTTAAGGAATTATTTAGTCGCTTAAGTGATGGTAACTTTAGAGGCCAAAGGGTCTCTTGATTGGCCATGGATGGTACTATCCCTATCGCTTTAGTGAAGGCCTTACCGCTTTAGAAGATGTTGCATAAGGAATTTGTTATCCTCTAAAATGAAGGTTGCCTAGGTTTTGGTGTCGATTAAGAAACCATATGACTTTTTAGAGGCGATCACTTAAGAGGTCAAGTGACCACTTAAGCGGTAACTATAGGGACATTAAATTCTCCCCTTCGCCTAATTTCTCCCAATTTCTCAAAGTCCCAAGAGTATTAAAATCCTAGAGAGCTTAGAAAACCAAGTGATTGATCCTTGGGTGATCGTGGTGTATTGGTGATCTCAGGAAAGTCGCTTCATCATTATAATCCTTGTATGTTTCCATCTAATTCTTGATTTTACTATCCAATTTACTTATAAATCCCTAGTTCCTTAATGGGTTTAATTGAGTGTCATTTAATCACAAAATTTACTCTTTGTTGATGCTAAATGATCTTTGAGAATAGGGGGACGTATTGATAGTTTTGAAAGTGTGATTTCTTAAATGGTCCCTATATGGGATTTTGACTCAATTTTGGATCCAAAGCATTAAAATGCAATATGGATATCATCATTATTGTATTAATGTGTAGAATATTATTTTGATAGTGTGGCATCATATGAAGGCTTCTTGTAAGGGAAATTCTCTGATTTAGCATACTTTATCGGGCATTAATTAATGTCTAGTTAGGCTAGGCTTTATCTCCTCAAAGATTGAAATTTATTATGGCATAGCTATGATTATTTTCTAGTCTTGGCTTAGGAATTATGAATATTTTTCTAGTCTTGGGTTAGGAATTATGATTTGATCATATGGTTATTGAAATTTAGACTATTTAGTTAGTTAATGAGCTGTATTTAGGTGGATTTGAACTAAGTACCCATTCCTTAAGTTGAATTTCTACCTTAGGACATAATGAGACTCATGTATTACCTTGTAGATGGATTTTAGAACTTTAGACTAGATTAGGGTAAATTTTTCATAGAATAGACTTTCGATGATAGAAGTGGGGCGTTCCAACTTAGTTTAGGTCAAGATGATAATTAGCTCCTTGTAGATTTAAGAGGCCTTCTTTGGTCATCCTATCAATATTCTTGACCCCGCGGAGAATTTAGAGATATTCTTACTTTTTCTAGGATTTTACCATGGATTTATTAAGAATAATTTAAGTTCGGAAAATTATGATACTAAGATAAGTCTGAAATCTATGATGATATTATTTTTGGTTTGATTTTGGTGTTTGAGATACTATTTTCAGCTCAAGTTTGGCATTATGAGCTTACTTATGGTGATTAAGGAACCGGTTTGAGTCTGGTGTTTATTGTATGGGATTATCCATGGTTATGGTCTTGACATTTGGGTATGTTATGAGTATTGTTATTGATATTTCCTTCTTGATTCCATCTACCGAGATTATGGTGGCTCGATTAAATTATTTATTCTTACTTGCGCCTTCTATGCTTACATAGGTCTAGTTAGGATATAGTTATGGTTTTGTGATTTTATTTACTCGATTATTTATATTCAACATTGGAGCATTATTCTGGGTTTCCCCCTTTCCCTTACTTTAGTTTACTATCTCGCCTCTTATCATACTTTTATTTTGATTTAGCTTAGTCGACTGATGATGTTTACTAATAAACCAATGTCTTTGTACTTATACTACACTTCTACATATTTTTCTAATTTAGATCCGAGCAATAGCCACTGTTGTTGACTTCTATACTAATGCTAGTTGGAGTTCAGAGATAGTGTGAGCTTTTGTAGTCAGAGCTGACTTTCTCTCCTCCTTTAATTTTGGATGGTCTTTCTATTTAGGATTATTGTACATTTTCTACTTGTAGTACCCTCACTCTTTTGCTAGAGGATCTTATACTGACCTTACTAGGTCTTGGGATATTTCTGCTCTTTTCCTTATTTATATTAAGTTGTACTATAATTATATCTATTTCATGGTTTGCCATCTAATTAGTTTTGTTATTTTGGTATTTATTCTATTTTCCACCAACTGCCCATTACTTTCCACTCTGTGCTATAGTTTGATTTACCTATTGGTGGATTAAAGTAGGCGCTATCATTACTCATGAAATCGGTTCATCACAAATTTGAATCAAAGCCTAAGTTCACTAGTATTGTTGGTATAATAGCAAATGTTTGGTAGAGTTCTAAGGATCAAAATAATGACATCTATTTCTTATCTTTATAATGCTATAGGACATTCTTCAAAGATCTTTACTTTCTTCATACATTTTATGCTATGAGTCTAAATCGGTCTAATATTTATCTTATTTCATTATTTCACAGGTGGTTAGAATGAGAGCTACTTCTCCTAAAGAAGACACAGAGTATGCAATTAGGGATTTCATTACAGGTCATGGCTGACCTAGAGGTCGGGGGCAGGCGAGAGCTACATCTGCAACTAAAAATTTAGATAGAGAGCCTTTACTAGACCCTATTTTTGATCTCGCACCAGGGATTCCTCCACCCCAACCAATGGTGGGACAGGGGAAACCCAAGATCTATCGGGGTTTATTCCTTTATCACTGCTCAGAGATACTTTAGTTCAGCTACTGATTTTGTTAGTGGTACACCATATGATGATGCTTAGTTTGTGGATCATAGTGGTAAAAAGGTAGGGGAATGACCTATAGCGAAGCGCCCAGGGTGGATATTCTTCTAGTGTCGGTAGTTGCTCAGCTAGTATTCATCTATGTTGTTATGTCTTTTTAGAGAGCAGAAGATGTGGGGCAGATTCTTGAGATTGACTTTGCTTAGGTTTTATAGGGCACCGAGCAAGGATGTATTCTAGTTTTGACTACTTGTGAGGATAGGCTCTATAATTTGGGCCTAGTTGAGACTCATTGGATTGGCTATACTACTTTTTCAATTGGACCTCATAGGTATTTATTGGTTAATAGGTTGTCTTGATTCTAGTCCTGTTGGATCTCGTTCTTTGACGTGGACTCAATTTTCTAAGTCTTTATTAGAGAAGTATATGCCTTGTTACCTTAGAAAGCATTTAAGAGATCTATTATTGAGATTGGAATGGGGTTCTATGACTGTACTAAAGTACAAGGCTCGATTCCATTAGTTACCCAGACATTCTATAATTATTTTGTTGACTAAGTAAAAGTGAATTCAGTATTTTATTTTTGGACTAAGACTTCCTGATTGCATTGCTATTTAGAGTTTGTTTGTTGCTTGTAGGTCTTTTATTGAGGTCTTTGATTATTCTCAGACCATGGAGGATATGCATCATGAGTCCTAAGAGGGCAACAATTAGAGGCTATATTACTAGGGTAGTTTCAGTGGGAGACGAAGTGGGTCATAGTTCAGAGGCAGAGGTTCTCAAGGTAGCTACTCTTCACTTTAGTTTTATCACCATTAGGGATAGTCTAGTAGGACAGTTCATGTCGCACTTTAGATTACTGATGGAGGTTAGCCCAACTATAAGGATTATTCTGGCTAGAGTAGTAGTCAGTCTTTGAGGGATACATATTATACTTTTTGAGTCGAGGTGGATATTATGGGGTAGCTAGATCTTTCGGGCGCAGTGCTGTGCCTAAAGCATGTTATGAGTATGGTACCTTTAACCATTATTTTAGAGAGTGTCCTTGGAGTGGAATAATTGTACCTACAGCATAGAGTGTTCCACTGATTAGGGTAGTACCACCTCTAGTTATAGGTGAAATATAAGGTCATCTAGAAGGTCCTTAGGGTTCTCAAGGAAGTCCTGAAGTAAGAAGGGCAAGTGGTTGATTAGATTTCTAACTAGGTGGTGGGTACGATCATTTATATGTTGTACCTGGAAGACTAGAGGCAGATACTTCAAATGCCGTTATTACAAGTATGATCTCAGTATGTCATCAACCGACATTTGCTTTATTTAATTTGGGCATATATGTTTACTTATTATGCACTATAGTTAGAGTTTTCTTAGGATTCTTTATCTGATCTATTATGTGTATCTACTCCCATGGGTGATTATTTAGTATTAGATTAGGTTTATAGATCTTTATGGTGTGACCATTTGAGTGTTTAACATTTAGACAGATCTTATTATATTAGACATGGTAGGCTTTGATGTGATTCTAGGCATGGAGTGGTTATCCCCCTATTATGTATTCTTAGATTATTTTTCCAAGATTGTTACCTTAGCCATGCTAGATATACCCTAGTTGTATGGTAGGGATCAATTAGCCATGCTCTAATAGGTATTATTTCTTATGTTCGGGTTTGGATACTTATATCGAGGGATTATGAGTCTTATCTTTCTTATATTTGTGATATTAATATAAAGAGTTCTTAGCTTAATTCTATTGCTATAGTTTGTGATATTATTGATGTATTTCGTTCTGACCTACATGGACTTTCTCCTGAGCATGATATTAAGTTTATTATTGATCTTGAGATGAGACCAATCGACCTATTTCTATGGAACCTTACCGTATGGCTTTTGTTGAGTTTAAGGAAATGTATTCTCAACTTTAGGATTTTCTAATTAAGGGTTTCGTTAGGATGGGTATGTCATCTTAGGGTGGTCTTATTTTGTTCATGAATAAAAAGGATAGTTTCATTCATGTGAGTCAATTACAGGAAGCTAAATAAGCTGATAGTGAAGCATAAGTCTGCTATACCTTGTATCAATGGTTTGTTTGACCAGCTTCAGGGAGCGACAATGTTCTCTAAAATTGACTTTAGATTTGGTTATCATCAGTTGACCATTCAAGATGATACATCTTGAAGACAACCTTTAAGACTCTCTATGGTTATTATATATTCCCGGTGATGTTTTTTGGGTTAAATACCCCCACAACTGTGTTCATAGAATGAATCGCATATACAGACCTTATTTGGACTTCTTTGTGATTGTGTTCACTGATAACCTTCTAGTGCATTCTTGTAGTAGAGCGGAGCATGAACAATATTTGAGGATTGTTCTCTAGACTTTGAGATTTCATAGGCTTTTTGATAAATTCTCAAAGTGCGAGTTCTGGATCAAGTCTGTTATATTAGTAGGACATGTGGTGTCTAATGATGGGATTATGATGGATCCATCAATTATTGAGGCTATTCGATATTGGGCCAGACCTATATCTCCATCGAAGGTTCATAGTTTAATTGGTTTGGCAGGTTACTAAAAGTGGTTCATTGAAGGTTTTATTGCCATTGTAGCACCGATAACAAGATTGAAAAAAAAGAAGGTACCTTTCCATTGGTCTAAGGATTGTGAGTTGGGACTTTTGAAGATCAATAATTTTCTCACTTTAGCTCCTATATTAGCTCTTTCTATTAAGGGCGAGCATTTTGTCATATATTGTAATGCTTCAAGTGTTGGTTTGGGTTGTATTTTGATATAGCCAATCCAAGTTATTGATTATGCATCAAGGCAACTAAAGGTTCATGAGTGCACTACTCTACTCATGATTTGGAGTTGGCAGCAGTCGTTTTTGAGCTTAAGATTTAGAGGCATTACTTTTATGTAGTTCATTGTGAGATCTACACTGATCATAGATTTCTTCAATACCTTATGACTTAAATAGAGCTTAATTTGAGATAGCACAGATGTATGAAGTTGCTGAAGGATTACGACATCTCCATTCTAAATCATCCAAGAAAAGTGAAAGTGGTAGTGGATTCCTTGAGATCGAAGACGGTGAGTATGGGTAGCTTGGATTCTATTTCAGTTTCTATGGGATCGATGGCAAGGGATATCCAGTCCTTATCTAACTTGATGATTCAACTTAATATTTAAGACTACAGGAAGATCTTAGCTATTTTTAAGGCTTGGTCTACTTTATTTGAGCATAGTAGGAGTCATCAATTTGAGGGTAGTAGACTTTGTGGTATCCGTGATAAGGTATTGCGTGAGGGGTGTAGAAGGTCTACCATAAACTCAAAGGGAATTCAAAGATATAATAGCTATCATTCGAGTATAAAGATGACACTATTTGAGGCACTATATGGAAGGCGTTGTCGATATCCTATTGGGTGGTTTAAGACCTCCAAGGTTAGGAATCCTGGTATTAACTTACTTTGGGAGTTATTGGATAAAGCCTTGAGGATTAAAATAGGTCAATGGTAGCACAGAGTAGGTAAAAGACTTTTGCAAATTGTAGACTTCGTGCCTTAAGATTTATAGTTGGAGACAGAGTGTTCCTTTGAGTATCGCCCATGAAAGGTGTGATGAGGTTTGGGTGGATTATGATTTTGCCTTGCCTAATTATTTTGCCGCTGTTTATCGAGTCTTTTATATTTCTATGCTCCATCATTATATCACTATTGATTTACATATGATTTGGTAGAACCTAGTTCAGCAATGAAAGATTGACCTTCGTGGAGGAGCCAGTTCTCATATTATCCAGAAATGTTAAGCAGTTTCTCTCTAGGGAGATCCCAAGAGTTAACGTTCAGTAGAGACATCGCCCAAATCTTGAAAGATAGAGAGTGAGACACAAATCCAGTATCCCCTCGTGTTTGAGCCTTCAGGTACATACTAACCTTTTGCTTTCGCAAACAAAATTCCTTTTTCTAGTAGATATTGTTATGACCCTCTTTATCATTTTCCGTATTTCCATACTTTTTTCTCTATTTAGAGCTTTTATATAGTTTGCCCAAGTCATTAGTGACTTGCTGGAGCTGACCTTTCACTTATTAGGCAGTTCATTTGGGTTTTAGTGCTGATTCCCTATTTGAAGTCCTCACTGTTAAGGATAGGCTATCCGGTGTAAACATTTGGTTAACAACCTCATATACCAATTTTGACTATTTCATCAGCTATGAAATGTCAGTTTAGGCTAGGGGTACCTTTAGTTTGGGTCCTAAGGCTTCCAAACTCATTTTGGTCTATTGGAAAAAATTTGATTAAAATAGTCGTAAGTGTGGGGCCCATATTTTATCATAAAGGCCTCTGATGGAAATTTTATGGTGCACTTGAGTTATAAATGTTGAATTTGATAGGGTAGCATAGCTAATTTGCATTCACACAATTCTAAATAAATCCTGAAAGGTCGATGGAAACTTGGCAAAAACCTAGTTTCACTGGTGCATGGACTCAACTAGTGCAACTTCTTAAGAGACACATTGGTCTCTTAAATGGTGGTCCCATTATAGGCCAAGGCTGGTCCTGCTGATATAAAAGAAATACTTCCTTTTAGATGATGGTACGGTTATTGTCAAGATATAGTAACCTAATAAAGGTTTGGTTCGAATCCCAAGGGAACACGTGGACATGCAATTCTCAGTGGTTGTAGTCTATGGTCAAAACAAGAAAAGTAAACAGGGGCATTTTTTGTAGTAATCTCGATCAAAGAATACTATTAACTTGGTTGAAATAAGTGGTAAATGAACACTAGGATTGTGTTCCCCCTGGCTTCTCAACTTCGTAGGCTTATTGTGCATTGTTGAACCAACCCAATACCTTGCATGCAAAATCGCTAAGTTATATACCTTCTATAGTCATTTGGATGAGTAGAAGGATTTCACCCTTTACATTTTGTGTCTTAGGGTATCATGACCAGAGGCTACCCCCTAGTCGCGACAACATTGCTTACAATAAGAAGTGATCACAAGCTAACCTATGAGCTGGTAACTGTTGTGAGCACTAAAAAAATATTATCATAACACACGTACAGAAGGTAAACTAATGGATACTAAAAATCTGGAATACTAAATAAATACAAGTCTGAAACATCTGGTAAAATACTGAAAACCAAGCTGTCTAACTGAACAACTAATAAAACTAATAAGAGTAACTAACTATCTAACTGACTATCTGGAAGCCTCTAAACTGACTGAGGAGTTGATAGGACTAACCCCCAACCAACTCCAACCGACTGAAATGTAAAATTACTAAAATAATTGAGATAAACAAAATCATGACATCGATGGATAGGGAGTCAGCACCACTGTTGTTGAGTGTTGCTGAGTTGTCTAGGAGCGTTCGGAAACTACGCGTCCAAACCAATGTTATAATACAACATAGCGGAAAGAAAAGTATGTGATCAGTACTTTGAATATACTGGTATATGAGATGGGGACTGGATGATATGCATGGGGTGATGTGCATGAGAAATAAGGACTAACTGAACTAAATAAAATGAGATAGCTGAGATGAATGCATGGAAAACTGTAACATCTAAGAATGCAAGACCAAGTATAAACATATATTTGAAATAACCTATAAACTGTAAGACTGAAATCTGATAAATGAGTAACTGAGAATCTGTATGCTTTGGACAAGCAAACCTAAACTGAAACTATACTAAATACTGTACTTAGACTGATGGAGGTATCATCTAACCGACATGCCCTAATTTGAGCGAATAGGGGTCCAACCTGTAACCCTAGTTGGAAGGGTGTCAGTACCGTTCAATGAGTACTTACATTGGCTATGTCGATCTACTAAATTGGCATCACAAAGGACTAAGGAGTCACCCTCAACTGGAAAGTGCTCTAAATGAGGTATGTGTTACCCTCAACTGGCAGGTAGACATCTTGTCAACTCTTAACTGGTAGGTAAACATCTCTACCTACGCTGGCTATGTAGTTCTGTAACTCGGGGATTGCTACTAGGGGTCACAGCCTCACTGTTAGGTGACCCCTCATCCCTAAGTTCTCTCAGAGCTAAATAATACTCCCAACTTCCCTGACATTAATACTGGAATGGACTGAACTAGACTAAACATTATTACTTAACTGATAGTGCTCATTATGAACATAAACATGAAAGTATACTGATAAGAGTCATGGATTAACTGTTTGAGTACTTGAAAAGCTGAATTCATGTAAATCACATAGGTATCAGATGTTCATAACTCACCAACACTGAATGAACATGACTATACAGATCAAACTTGAAACACAGTAATACGTGATTATGGTTCAAATACCCAAAAATGGCATTCCATCAAAACATGTGAAAGTCATACACTTAAAAATAGGTATATCTTAAACATGAGGAAACAATAGGATTTTATGGCTAAACTCACAACTTGAGGATTGATCCTGAAACCAAATGAACATGACATGGAAATTCCAATACTCAAACATGATATGCTTTATTCTACTAGAAAATAATTTTAATCATAACTTGAAATCAAAATAACTGGAGATTCATGGAATTAGTTCAACTTGAACATTTAAAACACAAAATTTAAAACACCAAAAGGGTACTTGGACTCCATGGGTGAAAGACACCCATGGATGAACATCACACATACCTCACTAGATAAATTCATGAAGATTCTTTAGAATTTCTTAAGATTTGAAGCTTGAATCCCTTGATTTCTTGTGAAAGAGTTAGGGTTTGTTCTAGGGGAAAGAGATGCTTTTTTTGAGAGAATTTGTGATAAAAAGAGCAAATAATATTCTTTGGGAACCTAAATTTTGTGTTATGGACAAGTTGGATAAAGGGGAAATGACCCAAATTCTCTTAAATGATGAGGAAACAAAGATGGACAAATAAAGGAAGGGGGCGACGCGGGCTTTGGAGCACCGGACTGAAGTGGGCGGCGGGGACTCTGGAGCGGTGCACTGGGGGCGCAGTGTGGGCTCTTGAGTGGTGCACTGGGGGGAGTGACTCTAGATAATACCGGTGCTACTACTATTTTTTATTCCCAAACACACCTCTACGCTCATCTGAAAATTCAGAAACTAAACCGACATGTACTTTTAACATCCCTGATCATGAATCAACTTAAAAATGCACATTCTAAGGTAGGGAAGGTCAAAAATCAAATCATTGAAGTTTAGGGGCCTTGGGAATGACTTAGTACCAACACTTAGTCAAATTTCTAATCTTTAGTCCCCTTATGCATGCAACTGAGAGTTGAAATGAGCTAAGACTTTTATAGGGTATTACAATATGTCTTCATTGGGAACATTCTTCCTCAAATGAGATTTGTTTAGTGAAGAGTACTAAAGAAACAGAGATCATATGATCGATATGCATAAATGGAAACATGATTACATAACCAAGTCTAAAATATGATACATGAACTGAACTAGATGTATGCAATGACATGAAATGGACTACATAGCTAAAACTGAAAATGAAAGATATCGTAGAGGGTAGCTTCCATGCCACACCAATATCGCAGATTAATGGTAATGTTATTTCAATTACTTAAACTGGTACTACTTAAGCTGAATTTGAGTTTGTGGGGAAAAGATGTGGTTACTTGGTCGCATATCTGCTTCTTCTTACCAAGTGTCTCCCTCAACGGACTGATTTCACCAAAGAACTTTAATCAAGGGAACTTTTTTGCTCCTTAGTCTATGAATCTTAAGATCAATGATCTCAACTGGGACTTCTTTGTAAGAAAGGTTATCCTGAACATCCATACTTTTTAATGGAACAAGTACAGCTGAATCACCAATACACTTCTTCAACAAGGAACCATGAATCACTGGATGCACTGAAGCTTAATCTGCAGGCAACTCAAGCTCATAAGCCACCTTTCCAAAACGACTAACGGTTCTAAATGAGATAACATATTGGGGACTGAGTTTCCCCTTCTTGCCGAATCTGTTCACTCTCTTTATGGGTGAGATTTTCAAATAAACCAAATCACTAACCTCAAACTCAAGAACTCTTCTCCTCACATCTACATAGTATTTTTCACGTCTTTGGGATGCCTTACGTTTCTTCTTGATCAACTGAAATTTTCTATCACATCAAACACTGAATCTGGACCTATCAAAGCAACCTTACCTGCTTCAAACCAACTAATAAGGGATCTACATCTTCTTATATAAAGTGCCTCAAATGGAGCAATTTGAATAAGAGTGAGTAGCTGTTGTTATAGGCAAACTCAATCAAAGGTAAGTGATTATCCCAACTACCTTTAAAATCAATAACACATGCTCTAAATATTTCCTCTATGGTCTGAATGGTCCTCTCTGCCTTACCATCTATCCGAGGATGAAAAGCTATACTAAGATGAACTTTTGTACCAAGAACCTTCTAAAAAGACTTCCAAAAGTGAGAGGTAAACTGAGTACCTCTATCTGAAATGATAGACAATGGAACTCCATGCAACTTAATCAACTCCTTGAGGTAGAACCTGGCATAATTCTTAGCTGAGTAGGAAGTATGAATTGGTAGGTAATTAGTTAATTTGGTCATTCTGTCTATAATAACCCATATAAAATCATAATGGCGATGCTAAACTCTTGCAATGTACCACTAGGCCTCTGGTACTTAACTTTAACCTGCTGACAATTATAATACTTAGCAATAAACTCTGTAATATCCTTCTTCATACATTCCACTAATAGATTTCCCACAAGTCATGGTACATCTTGGTGGCTCTTGGATGGATAAAGTATCATGCACCATGCACTTCTGCAAGAATTTGCTGCCTCAAACCATCAACACATGGAGCACACAGCCTACCCTAACAACGAAGTACTCCTTCTCCCCCTTGGGCGAAAGCCTCCATATTTTGATCTCTAATAGCCTCTTTCAACTTAACCAAACTAGGATCTCTTTCTTGATTTTCTTTTACTTTGGAAACCAATGAAGATTCCAAACCATTCTGAACCTACACACTACCTTTATCTAAATCAACGAACCGAATGCCTAATCTACCAAGCTGGTGAACCTCCTTAACTAACTTCTTCTTATCCTCCTTAACATGGGCAACATTACCCATAGAGAATCTACTAAGGGAATATACCACTACACTGGCCTTGCCCGGATGATACAACATACTCATATCATAATTTTTTAACTACTATAGCCATTTTCTCTGATGAAGATTCAAATCTTTTTGTGAGAACACATACTGCCAGTTTTTTGTGATCCGTGAACACATCAAAATGAACTCCATAAAGGTAATGTCTCCATATCTTCAAAGCAAACACAACAACTGCCAACTCAAGATTATGGGTAGGATAATTCTTTTTATGAGGCTTAAGGTATCTAGAGGCATAGGCTATGACCTTACCTGTATGCATCAACACACAACTAAGACCAACGTTGGAAACATCACAGTAAACTATAAACCCATCTAAACCATCTCGAAAAGTCAAAACTTGGGCTAAGGTGAGACAAGTCTTCAACTCCTGAAAACTCTTCTCGTAAGAATTTGACCACTGGAATTTGACATTTTTTAGAGTCAATCAGGACATAGGTGATGAAATAAAAGAAAACCCTTCAAAAAACCGTTGGTAATAGCCTGGCAAACCCAAGAAACTCCTGATATCTATTGGTTAGATAGGTCAAGGCCAGTTTCTAACCGCTTTGATCTTTTAAGGATCAACTTTAATGCCATCAAGGGAAATAATATGACCAATAAAAGCTTCTGATCTTATCCAAAATTTGCAATTGTTGAATTTAGTGAACAATTAATGAGCTCTAAGTGTTTACAATACAATTCTGAGATGGTCTGCATGATCATTCTTACTACAGGAATAGACAAGAATATCGTCATAGAAGACTATGACAAACATGTCCATGTACTGCTTGAACATCCTATCCATCAAGTCTATAAAAGCTGCAGGGGCATTCGTTAGTCCAAAAGACATAACCAAAAATTTGAAGTGACTATACTTAGTTCTGAAGGTTGTCTTTAGAATGTTATATTCTCTTACTCTAATCTTATGATAGTTGGATCTGAGGTCTATATTAGAGAAATAAATGGCACCTTGATGTTGGTCGAACAAGTCATCAATCTTGTGGAGTGGATACCTATTCTTGATTGTGACTTTGTTTAACTGACGGTAATCGATGCACATTCTGAGAGAACTGTCTTTCTTACACATGAAAAAGATTGGAGTGCCCCATAGGGAAACACTGAGCCTGATGAAACCTTTTTCTAACAAATCTTTCAACTGCTGTTTCAACACCTTAAGCTTAGATAGAGAAATTCTATAAAGTGGAATAAATATAGGCTGCGTATCTGTTAGGAGATCTATTCCGAAGACAATTTCCCTTTTGAGAGAAACTCTGGGAATTTCTTCAAGGAACGTATTTGGAAATTCCCTTACTACTGAAACTAACTTAAGACATGGAGTCTCAGAACTAGAATATTTTACTTGAACAGGATGATAAACACACCCCTTAGAAATCAATTTTCTTTCCTTAAGATAGGAAATGACCTGACCCCTAAGCATAGAGGTACTACCCCTCAATTCAATGACTGATTCATTATGAAACTGAAACTAAACGACTCTATTTCTATAATCAACTGAGGAATAATATGAGTGGATCAAATCCATGTCGAGAATGACATCAAAATCAGTCATCTCTAACTCAACAAGATCAACTGAGGTAACTATCTGGGACACTATAATCGGGCATTTCCTATAAGCTCTCATGGATATAATAGAGCTACCTACTAGAGTAGACACTGAGAAATGTTCTACTTAAGATTCAGGACTGACATCAAAATTTACTCCTATATAAAGAATCACAAAGGAGAGTGAAGATCTGTGATCTAATAAAGCATAAATATGGAGATGGAAGACCTATAATGTACCCATAACCACATCAGGAGAATTTCCCGATCCTGTCGAGTCTGTAGGGAATACAACCTATTTTGACACTACCCACTGGTTGCACTGGAAGTGGCACCCTGCTGAGTAAAGGAATTGATTAGAACTGAACGATGATTAGACTGACCCTACTTGTCGCCCTTTGGGCAATCTCTGAATTTATGGCCTGGCTTGCCACATCCAAAACACACATCACTTTTAGTACTACACACACCCTAATAATGCCTGCCATATTTCTCACAAAGTGGATTAGTACGAACACTGTTCACACTACTGTGGGACTTGGAGCTTTATGCTTTATCCCAACTATCTTGCCTAAACTTTGGCACTAGCACACTAGCTGAAGATGGGACTAGGGTTGAGGAATTTTGACAGAATAGAGAATGGTTACCACCCTTTGATCTCGGTTAAGAAAAGTTAAAACTACCTTTTCTGGTTCTTTTATTCTCTTTCTCTTTTTTTCCTTAAGCTTTTCTTCCTCCTTGACCACACCATCAGATACCCTAGATACAAACTTACTCATTCAAGACCTGTTATCAGCCACTATCGAGGGAGCATACCTTGACAACTAAGTAACTTAAGAGAGTATTCCTTCACACTCATACTACCCTACTTCAAATTAATTAACTCTTGAATATTATCCTCCCTTAACTCTTATGAGAAGAACTGGTCTAGAAAAGCCGTGGAAAACTTCTCCCACTCAACTGGACCTGCATCAACACCACAATCCTCCTTCCACTACTTAAACTAGGTATGAGCTATATCTTGCAACTGAAATGTAGCAAAATATACACTCTCACTCGAGCTGACACGCATGATATCAATCACCTTCTTAACCATAGCTTGAAAATCCTATAGATCCTTCTTAGACTTAGATTCCAAAAATAGAGAGGAATTCATTCGAGTAAAATCCTGAATCCTAGCTGTAGCTGTACTTACCACTGGATTAGCTGGGGATTAGCCTAATGATTGTTCTGAATAGCTACTAAATGAGCTAAAGTTGTAAAATAAACTCTAAATTCAGTATGAGAGACATGTTCATTCAGTAGATCTTCCTGAACAGGCGGTGGTGTGGTCTGATGCCCGTTTCTTCTTTCGTTGTTCCTGTTAGGAGGCATTGTTTGAAAACAAAATAAAGGATGAGTTAGAAAAAATGTTTAAATAGAGATTATGCTCATATATAATACACAAATACTGAAAGATACAAAAATTTTGCTAAACATCTTGTAGCCTTTTGTCGATAAGTGTGTCGCGCTTTAGACTCATGCATAAGACTCTACTCAATATAGGTTTCAGACTCCCTAGGACACTTTAAAACTCTCTACTTTGACACCAAGTTTTTTTCTCATCTAGAGGCTACCCACTAGTTTCGATAATGGTGCTTACGATCACAAGTGATCACAAGCTAACCCATGAGCTGGTACCTACTATGAGCACTGACTAAACTATTAACATAACACATGTGCATTATATAAATTGATGGATACTAAAAATCTAGAATACTAAATAAATTACAAGTCTGAAATATCTAGTAAAATACATAAAACCAAGTTGTCTAACTGAAATAACTGATAAGACTGATAAAACTGACTAACTATATAAATGACTATCTAATTGTTTGAAAGCCTCTATACTGACTGAGGAGTTGATGGGACAAGCCCCCAAATAACTCCGACTGACTGAAATATAGAAGTACTAAAATGACAGAGATAAACAAATAATGTCCTCGAGGGATGAGGACTCACAACTACTACTGCAAAGTGTCGCTGAGCTATCTAAGAGCGACTGAAAAACTGTGCGTCCGAACCTATGTTATGAGACAACACAGCATAGAGAAAAGTATGTGGTTAGTACTTTGAAATTACTGGAATATGAGATGGAGATTGGATGATATGCATAGGGTACTATTCATGAGAAATAAGGACTAACTGAACTAAATACCATGAGATAACTGAAAATCTAAGAATGTAAAACCAAACATAAACATATATCTGAAATAATCTATAAACTAACAGACTAAAATTTGATAACTAACTGAGAATTTATATGCTTTGGATAGTCAAACCTGAACTGAAACTTTACTGAATACTGTACTAAGACTGTGGGAGATATTATCGAACTGACATGCCACAATCTAAGCTAATCAGGGTCCAACCTATAATCCCAGCTAGAAAAGTGTCAGTATCGTGCTATGGGTACTTACAATGACTGTTTGGATCTACTAAACTGGTATCCCAAAGGACAAAAGAGTCACCCTCAACTGGCAGGTACTCTAAATGAGATATATGTCACCCTCAACTAGCAGGTAGATACCTAGTCAACCCTAAACTGGTACGTAGATATCTCTACCTACGCAGGCTACATAGTTCTTTAACTTGGGGAATTCTACTAAGGGTCACACCCTCTATTGTCAAATGAGCCCCCACTCCTGAGTTTGATCGGTGCTAAATCCTACTCCCAACTGAACTGGCACTGATGTTAGAATGGACTGAACTAGACTAAACATTAATACATTACTGATAGTGCTCATCATGATAAAAAACATAAAAGTATACTGATAAGAGTCATGGATTAACTGTTTAAGTACTTGAAAAGCTGAATTCATGTAAAACACATAGGTATCGGGTGTTCATAACTCACTAGCATTGAATGAACATGAGTATATGATATCAAACTTGATATATAGTAATACACAATTATGGTTCAAATTCCCAAACATGGAATTTCATCAAAACATGTGAAAATCATATAATTAAACATGAGTATGTCTTAAATATGAGAAACAATAGGATTTTATGGATAAACTCGTAACTCAAGGATTTATCCTGATACCAATTGAACATGACGTGGAAATTCCAATACTGTAACATGGTACAGTTCATTCTACTTGAAAATACTTGTAATCATAACTTGAAATCAAAATAACAAGAGATTCATCAAATTAGTTCAACTTGAACATTTAAAACTCAAAATATAAAACACCAAAAGGGTAATTGGACTCTTTGGGTGAAAGGTACCCATGGAAAAACATCACATATATGTCACTGGATGACTTTGTGAAGATTCTTGGGAGTTTCTTAAGATTTGAAGATTGAATCCCATGATTTCTTATGAAAGAGTTATGCTGTGTTCTTGGGGAAAGGGATTCTTCTTTTGAGAGAATATGTGATAAAAAGATAATATAATGGTCTTTGGGATCCTAAATTTCGTGTTATGGATAAGTTGGATGAAGGGGAAATGAGCTAAATTCCCTTAAATGATGCAGAAAAAATCTAGGCAAATAAAGGGAGGGGCGATGCGGGCTCTGGAGCACCGAACTAGAGTGGGCAATGTGGACTCCAAAGCGGTGCACTGGGGACACGACACGGGCTCTATAGCGGGGCACTGGGGGGAGCGAGCTAATCATAGTGTTGCTATTGTTCTGGATTGCCAAACACACCCATACGCTCATTTGAAAATTTTGAAACTCACCCAGCATGTACTTTTAACATTCTCGATCATGAATCAACTCAAAAATCTAAATTCTAGGGTAAAAAAGGTAAAAAAATATAATCATTAAAGTTTAAGGGCTTTGAAAATGACTAATTCTCAACTCTTAGGCTAATTTTTAAGCTTTGGGCCCCTTATGCACACAACTGAGAGATGAAATGAGCTAAGACTTTTATGGGGTATTACACAGGGTTTCGCATTACTAACCCTTATCTTGATCCCAATTAACTATTAACTTTTGAGTCTCTAGTTATTAGATGAAACCTAAACATCTTACGTAGATAGAACCTAAATGCATGGATCAAAAGTTAAACTCCAAATTACTATTTTCTTTATATTTTACTAGTCAATACTCTTCGATTGGAGTATGTAGCAATATATAGGTGAGATCTTAAAGTGTTAACCTATTAAGAAATCAATCATAACAAAGATTAAGCAATACATGATATGGGTATTAGATCAGATCAACAATCACACTTCCCCTACTTTGTCAATTTTCCAATGTTTCCACAAACCTAGCTATGGGTTTTAGCCAATCATAATTATGAAGAAATCAATAACATTCATAATAGAAAGCATAGATAAAATCACAATGATAAGATGAATAAATTCTATAACCGTAACTGAATAAATCAATCAAAGTCAATACTAGAGAATCCCAAGATCAAAGATGGATCTTGCAATCAAAATATGTTTTTTAGTATCAAAAGTGCATAAATCCTACTAAAAAGTACATAAGGAGTATTTATAGTAATTGAGAAAACCTTATAAACAAAGCCCAAACAAACTGGGAGAAAACTGGTTGGTGGCCACCTGCTCTCTGTACCTATGGTCTGACACAGACACAGGTAGTACATGTAGTTAGGCAATGGACACAGGTGCAGACTGCAGGTTGGGGATGGACAAAGTCCTCTAAGTCAATTATCAGGATTTTGGTTTTCTAGTACCTGCTTTTTCTACATGTACTGCATAGGTGTACATGCGGTCTATATTTTGACTTAGTAAGTACCGAGAGTCAGTTTTTTTAGCTCTTCTATGACTCTCAAACATTCAGTGATCATGATCAAGCTGTAAAACATCCCAAACATCCATAATCACTCCAAAAGTAGCCAAAAATCCCTTTTCATGACTTAATATCCAAAATATGGTTTCCCGCAAAGCATACCCAAAATTGATCATATCTAACAAAAAAGCCTCAGAAACTTACATATTTTCCTAGTTTTAAGTGTTGAAAGTGTTATACTTCAATTGTACATTAAAACCCTCTACTTAGAATGTTTGCATGTCCTTAAGAAACAAAAACACAACAAAACAAATATAACTCTTAACTAGGAGAATCTAAGTTATTCAGGACCGCCAGTCATTACATTAATATCAAATTACAACATCCTGTCCTATAATATTATTCAAAATCAACTATTTATGTACGTGGAGAGCAACAATGTGACACAATGGGATCAAGGTATGGCAATTACATTACCAACAGACAACCACTCATATGCACAAATCACACTACTAAAAAGCAAATATCTAGCAACATGAATCAAGTTCCCTCACAACAAAGATGTCCCACTCACTCATCTGAAGTAATACATGTCAATACAAAGATGGTAAAGAGACACTCACACTCAACAAAGAAGTTCCAGTCAATGTATGTCAAATACTATAGGCTTGCCCTTATTTTCTTTAACTTATCATTCAGATAGTCAAGTTAGGATAACTATAGGGCTTTTCTCGACTTGTAATGTAGTCTTGGGGGTTGGTATGGTACATATGGATATATCAAGTGACTAAGCCTCCTTGAGACTACACTAACTTTGGGGTCCCACTTACTTGCCAATTTCCCTTTATATTCTACCTTTATTTCTCCCTTTTATTCTTTTATTGCACATTCAGGTCGGGTGTTGTCTTTTATTCTTTATTTTTTAATTTCTTTTTTATTTTTTCCTTTTATTTTTTTTCTTTTCATTTTTACAACACCCAGCCCTACTAACTTATTCATACTTTACTCTTCTTTATATCCATTTTACACTATGCACCCCTATAATAGCTGACACTTTATCTATGTTGAGGTGCATAATATCCAAGGAGTTCCATGGCCAAAGTAGGTTCATTGTACTATAAATGGTAATGTGAATGGTGAAACAAGAAAAAATAGGCTTATAAGGCTCAAAACAGGGATCAAGGGATAAAATTCGCACATGGAAGGTTATTAAAGCTAAAAGTGGACTATAACAAAAAACAACCTATGGTCCTTTCCTAATCGACTATACTTCAACCTAGGCAAGACTAACCAGGAAGTTCTGAATTCAATAGACAAAGGGAATTAGGTATTAGCTCACTCACACATGATAGTGAGTCAAGATTTCCAACTACTACCTAACCAATTCATGCATTTGTTAGCAAATTGTTATCATGTCCCTAATCCAAATGCCCTAACAAGATCCACAAATTTCGCACATATATACATCAACACAGTTCTAAAAACTTAAAATTTTGGAGGTGTATCAAAAATCAATGAAAATATGACTACTGCCCAAAATACTTTAAAATCTCCTAATTACATGAAAACACAAATTACAAAATAAAACACAATACGATAAAAAATTATCATAGACATGCTGGTTCTACAACCATAGCATGGTCGACAAGAAAAGAAGTACGTCAACAAAAACTAACAGCGGCATGGTTTGCCTATCTCCAACTAAAAACTATGCACTATCCTTAATATGCTAAAACAAATCAAAATATAGGGAAGTGAGAACATAACTGATACACACTAGGCGCACAAGTTAAGAGTATCCCTAGATGAGGGCATATCAGCTAGCAAAGGCAAAAGTGGTAGTGGTGTACTACTGGTTGATACACCCTCTGTAATAGCTTTGCGCCGCTTCCTGTCGATGACTATAGTCTCTAAAGTATCATGCCTGGCCTTTTTAAGGACCTTCTCCTCTGTCATATCAGGGTCCTACAAATTGTCTATGTGACCTCGCTTGGTACCAATTGCTAGGACCTCCTCCTTATCCTTTGCAAAGAAATCAATGTGTCTCAATACTTATAAAGGTTATATCTGGACCATAGGGTTATAATCGAGAGAGTAGCTGATACACGACTCTCTATAAAAGAGCATACCTTTGTGCGTAGGATATCAAAATCATCCATTATCTAAAATATATTTTGTTCACCTATCTCTATATATAAAAATATCACCCATCTCTCTAATACATCAATCTATGTTTAAAAATCAACATATAACTCTGATAGTATGGCTCTCTAAGCATCCTTCAACTTATCCTCAACCTACTCAAATCTAGTTCTAACCCCTGAACTCATCTACCTAAAGAGGGTAGTTATATCAATCTCGACAACCTTTAACTGAGTAGTTATGGACCTCTAGCTATCCAATAAGCTCTATAAAAACTCATTGAATACAATAATTATACCTGTCATAGGAGCTGTAGAGAATGGGAGAGAAGGCTCGGTAGATGCATCAACCGGCTTTGAGGTTGAAACCAGTGATGAATAAGAAGTAGCCTATGTCCCCTCGCCTTGTGTACTCAAATCTGGAGCCTCTCTCTGCTTTCTTATTTCTATGTCAATTCCAATACTTGTATCATTAGTATGTGCCTTATAAGGCTCTACGAAAACTATTAGGCCCTCAGACTAGGCTTATGGTACTGTTGTCTACTATCTCGATCTCCTAGAAGTTCCTAGACATGCCAGATCCTTCATGGTCCTCATATACACAATCGTGGTTGCAAGTATCCTCATCAATACCTGGTAACTCAAGAACACTGGACTTATTACACAACTTCTGGATGATATCAGAAAATAAAGGATTAGTCATCTCACCAAAGGCTCTTTCATGTAACTCATACCAAAGAATGGAAGCAAAATAAATATCATAACCAGCCATCATATAAGCAACCCATGAAGCTCCCTCCCTTGATAATGTATTATCTGAGGCAATTGGTGGTAGGTGATATCTGATCAACAACCACCAAAACTTGGTCTCTAATGTTAATAGGCCTTTCTTGATCACAACTTGCCCCTAATACATGGGGCCTCATCACTAGTGGTGAAATATAAATTGCTATCCACCTAGCCATCTCAACCCTCTCTGTACGGTGTTCACTATCCTATATTGATCATGCGTAATCCTTATTCAGTGGTTGCACTTAGTTATAGATGCAAGAGTGATATAATCTGGATTGAGGATAACTCTATGGATAGTCTTCTCCCTGATATAAACTCTGATTCCTCTAGCCAATTTATGATCAACATGTAACTGTCAAGAAAATCTAATAAAGCCTGGATAATGGCACATAGGAAGGACTATAGTATCTCTGTTAGATGAATAAAACTCCCATACCATAGCTGGTCTATAGCAACCAAGTGGCCTAGTCATCCACTCTAGCTGATATCTATCAAATGTCATTCGCAACTGTGGTACTCATTTTAGACCTGATAAGTTAATTCTACGCTCTTTATAAATACATCTCATAGGCCTTCCTAACTCCCAAACACCACTGTCAAGCTTAAATATATGCAATATTTCTTAAATATACCACCTCATATGTCCCTTCTTGGGAGGTGTATCTGGGGCGTGTACAGGTACGGGTGTCTGCTCTGGCTGTGCATCATGGGAATATTATGCTATGCCCTCCCTAGAGTTGGGTACCTCTATTTTATATACATGAGTGGTGGTACATATCTCAGACTGGGTCACCACTGATGATTGCTCCTGCTCAACCTCTTCAGAAGAATCCTAGGACCTCTCCTCAGATTAAAGGTTGTGAGTAGTAACCTGTGGGTAGCCTGAGGCTCTATATCCTAATCATCATCATCATCATCACGGGGAGAAGTATGTGTGGGTGATATCTATTCTAACTTCATCCTCAGTTAGGCTACGGCTAACTCAATAGGCTGGCGAGTCTATCTTATTGTGACTTTGCATATCACCTCAGCGGTAGTGTCTCTACGTTGCTATCTCAGATACTTCTCCACTGAACCACTAGGATCAAGAGACTCTGCCCGTATCCTCGAAGTAATGACCTTCAACCTCTTCATCACTTTAGGTGACATATGTACCTGAAAAACCAATTGTTAGTTTCCAAGAAAAGTGAGGGATTGCAAAAGTTGAAGTAAAACTCAAAATTTGTAAAGTTTGAATTTTTCCACAAAATTTACACCCTTATAACCTATTTGAATTCCCAACAATACAAATGTATACACACCAATCAATAATCATGAATTTTAAAGTAACCAAACATGCTCAGCTAGTGGTATTACTTTCATTTATTCAAGTTCAACTTCCAATTAGGGCATACCTTTAGATTTTAATTGAAAACAAGGCCCTACACTAAGATTTTAGTCCACTTAAAGGCTCCTACATAAAATCATGATAGTTTCTAGATATTTTGCAATGGAATGCACATATCAACTTGTTTAAATAATAAATAGATCAACACATAACCTTTAGGAACTGAGAAAGTTACCTTTTACATGAAGAACCTAAAAAGAATAATGAAGAAGTCAAGAAAACCAATGTTGGAACATGTTTTCAGCATATTTGAACAAGTTGGTATCTCAAATAAGTGACAATTTAGCCTTTACTTAACTGTGGGGCTAGCTGGTGTTTTAAGTAACAAGTTTGAATTCAAAGAGAAAAGTAAAGTTTTGAGGATTTGAATGAGTTAGAATAAGGGTAAGAATATATTTATATAAGTAGGGGGCTGTTTTAGGTCCTATTTAAGTGTTGGTGGTTCAAAAATTATAATTAAAAAGTGGTCCCAAAAAGTGACCTAGACATTGCTTGTACCTGCGACCTGTACCCATAGTCAAGCCTAAGGCGTAGGTACTACCTGTGCCCGCAGGTACTGTACGTAGGTATTAGGGAAAAATATTTGGCCCGCTTTTCTATAACTTTGACTTGGCATTTTGATATTTTCCAGATACTTATGGTCTCACAACCTATGTTTTAGATCCAAAAAAGTAAATTTCAATGCCAAAGTCCATAACTTACCATTTGTCATCCTCAAAATTATAATTTTTCGGCTTATTACTCAACTTACTGTGTGGAACTTGTGACCATGATGGGTTGATCGCACAGCCCCCTTACATGGAAATTGATGAATATAGCAATTTTTACTGTATTCCAAGTAAGGTCCAAAAATTTTAAAACCTACAGTAAGACAAAAACAACAAAAATAAGAGGTTTCCTCTGGGATTTTAAGACCTAGAAAAAGACAAAAACAATAAAAAGACAATAGTATTCTGACATCCTATTGGGTGTTTGTAGGATCCTCTCTGGATTCGGATTACATGGGAGTAAGGATTTCCATCTACTTCGTGTGCTAGGCATACACCGGTGAATGCCAAACTAAGAATAAAAATAAGAAAATGCAAAAAAAACCAAAAGCTGAAACAACTTCAAATTATGAATCAACACCGTGTTTCCAGGAAACAACACCAGTTTCTTGATAATGTCAAACCAATATCTTCTTTTAGATGATGGTACAGTTGCTGTTAAGATATAGTAACCCTACAAAGGTTGGGTCGATTCCCAAGGGAACATGTGGACCTAGAATTCTCAGTGGTTGTAGTCCATGGGAAAAATAGGAAAAGTAAATGAAGAGATTACTTGTAATTATATCGAGCAAAGAACAACATTAAATTTGTTGAAATAAATCGTAAGAGAATACTAGAATTGTGTTCTCCCTGGCTTCTGAACTCTATAGTCTTATCGTGCATTGTTAAGCAAACCTAATACCTTGCATGTAGAATTGATAAGTGATGTACTTTCTACAATTTTTTGGACAAGCAGAAGGATTTCACCCTTTACTTTTTGAGTCTCAGAGTGTCACATTACTAACCCTTATCTTGATCCCATTTAAATATTACTTTTTGAGTCTCTAGTTATTAGATGAAACCTAACCACCTTATGTAGATAGAACCTAGCAACTTGGATCGACAGTTAAACTCCAAATTACTGTTGCCTTTATCTTTTCCTAGTCACTACTCCTCTTTTGGAGTAAGTAGAAATATCTAGATGGGATCCTAGTGTGTGCACACATTAAGAAATAAATCATAACAAAGATAACGCAATGCATGCTATGGGTATTGGTTTAGATCAACAATCGTACTTTCCCTACTTTGTTAATTCACCAGGGTGTCAACAACTCTAGATATGGGTTGTAGCCGCTCAGGATTTTGAAGAAATAAATAACATTCATAATAGAAAGTATAGATGAAATGGCAATGATAAGATGATAAAAACCTACAACCATAATTGAAGAAATCAATCAAAGCCAATATAAGAGAATCCCAAGATTAAAGATGTATTTTGGAATAAAAAATGTTTATGAGTATCGAAAGTGCATAAATTCTACTAAAATTTACATTAGTGGTATTTATAGTACATGAGAAAACTTTAAAAACAAAGACCTAATGAACTAGGTGAAAACTGGGTCGGTGGCCACCTGCTTTCTGTACCTGCGGTCTGGAAGAGGGCGCAGGTGCAGACCATAGGTTACGAATAGACAAAGTCCTACAAGTCAGCTCTTGGTATTCTGGATTTTTGGCACCTACTTTGCCTACATGCAGTCCGTAGGTCTACATGCGATCCGTAGGTTGACTAGTAGGTACCCAGAGTATGTTTTTAAGCTCTTCTTCAATTCTCAAATATTCATTGATCATGATAAAGCCATAAAACATCGTAAACATTCATAATTTCTTCAAAAGTATCCAAAAATACTTTTTTCACCCTTTTATGAACTTAGCTTCCAAAACATTATTTCCAGCAAAACATACCCAAAACAAATCATATCTATCAAAAAAGCCCAAGAAACTTGCATATTTTCCTTGTTTTAAGCATTAAAAGTACTATATTTCTATAGCAAATTAGGTCCTGCCCCTATTTTGTGAAGGCCTTACCACTTCAGCTGATGTCACATAAGTGACGTGTTTTCTGCTAATGTGGAGGTCATCCAGGTATAGGTGTTGCTTAAAAACCATGTGCTGCTTTAGTGATGATTGATTAAATGGTTAAGTGACAGCTTAAGGGAAAACTAAATTAACTCCTTCACCTAATTTTCTACCATTTTCTCCATGTATCAAGAGCATCAAAATCCTACGGAGCTTAGGAAATTGGGAGATTGATCCTTGGGTTATCATAGGATATTAGTGTGCTCGGGAAAGTCATTTGCTAAACATAATACAAGTAATTATTAATCTAATTCTTAATTTTATTGTCTGATTTAGTCATAAATCTATAGTTCCTTGATGGGTTTAATTGAGTGTCGTTTCATCTCAGAATTTATTCATTCTTAACGTTAAATGATCCTTAAGCATTGGGGGATACATTGACAATTTTGAAAGTGTGATTTCATAAGCTGGCCCCACATGGGATTTTGACTCTATTTTGGACCCAAATCTTAGAATTAAATATGGGTATCATTATTCTCATATTAATGTACAGATCATAATTTTGAAGTGTGGCATCGTGTAGAGGCTTCTCGGAAGGAAAAATCTCCAATTTAGCAGACTTTATATGACATCGTCAGCGTCCAGGTAGGCTAGGCTAATTTTCCTCATATGTTTAACTTTATTATGATATATGTATGATATTGTGCTAGTCTTGGGTTGGGAATTATGGCTTGATCACATAGAAAGTGAAATTAAGACTATTTAGCCAGTTATTTTGACAAATTTAACCAAACTACCAATTTCTTATGTTGAAATGCTATCTTAGGACTTAATGAGACTCATTTAACACCTTGTAGTGGGATTTTGGAATTTTAACCTTGCTTGAGGTGGAAATTGAATTAGAATGGACTTTTGGGGTTAGAAGTGGGACCTTCCGACCCATTTTAGGTCAAGATGATAATTAGCTCCTTGTAGACTTAAGAGGACTTTTCTGTCATCCTAAAGATTTATACATACTATGACTCTGTCTAGCCTTATATCATAGATTTATTAAGACTGGTTTGAGTTAGGAATATTATATTATTAATATGGGTTTGAGTTCGACAAATTATGATATTAAGATCGATTTTATTTTGGCATCTATGATGATATTTTTTCCAGTTTGAGTCTGATGTTTGAGATACTATTTTTGGTTCAAGTCCATCAGTAATATATTACTTATGATGATTAAGTAACTGGTTCGAGTCTGACTTTTATGGTTTGGAAGGATCCACAACTATGGTTTTGAGGTTTGAATAGCTTATGAGTATTATTGTTGTTATTTCCTTCTTGATTGCATCCTCCAGGATTATGGGGCCCCAGTTGGATTATATATTCTGTAACACCTTTTGGACTTATGTGTTCCCAATTAGGGTATAGTTAGTTCTATTTTCTCTGCTATTATTTACCAGTAATTTGCTTTCAATATTGGAGAATTATTCAAGTTTTTTCTTTTACCCTATATTTAGTTTACTATCTCGTATCTTATCATACTTTTATTATGATTTAGATCAGTCGATCGATAATGCCTATTATGTACCCATTGTGTTGGTACTCATACTATACTTTTGCATGTTTTTGATGCATATCCGAGCACTTGTTTCCCCCGTTGACTTCTATACTAGTGCTGGTCGAAGTTTGAAGATAAGGCGAGCTTTTGGAATCGAAACTGAATTTCTCCTCCTACTTTGGATGGTCTTTATATTCGAAACTATTGTACATTTGATACTTGTAGTACTCTTACTCTTTTTCTAGAGGCTCTTGTATCGACCTTACTAGGTTGTCAGATATTTCTAGTCTTTTCAATATTTATCTTCAGTTGTGTTATCATTCATATATATTTTATGGCTTGTACTTAATTACTTGTGTGATTTTGATATTTATTTTATTTTTCACCAACTATCCATAACTTTCTATTCTGGGCTATGGTTTGGATTACGTACTAGTGGATTGAAGTAGGTTCCATCATGACTTGTTAAATTTGGTTGTGATACTTTGAGATTTTACTTTACAAAAATCACCCGTTTATGGTACTTTTTTGTTCCTTTTTGTCTTCTTTAACCTAAAATACATAAAACACCTCACAAAATCTTGTACTTAATTACTCGAGTGATTTCGATATTTATTCTATTTTCCACCAACTAGCCATTACTTTCTGTTCTGGGCTATGGTTTGGCTTACATACTGGTGGTTGAAGTAGGTGCCATTATGACTTATGAAATTGGGTGGTGTCACTTTGAGATTCTATGTTATGAAAATCACTTATTTATGCTCCTATTTTCCTTTTTTCCTTCTTTCACCTAAAATACGTAAAACACCTTATAAAGGTACTAAAATTATAAAATAAAGCATGAATAAATGAATCAAGAAAGAACATCCTCAAAATAAGGCTCAAACATGGGTAATAAATAGTGCAAATGAGTGTAATTTGGACCCACATCATGATGCAATACCAAAGTTGATAATATACTGTACAAGCTTGATGTTAGTGATATTTAATAGAAAAAAATGACAAATCTCAATACCTCATAAATCGAACACAACACTTCATAGCTACTGAATGAATGAAATTCTAACACATTATAATGAATGACAAACCTATTTATAGCTAAACCCTAGGAAGTAGATTTTGTGTAACTCGACATCAATTAAGGCTCATATTAAACCATTTTCATGGTTTTTATGCACTTACTAGGAAGGATAATCGTGGATCTTTTAGTAGTGGTTGAGCTTCATACTTATCTTCCCTTAGTGTAGTCTAATTCCAAGTGTTATAGATCCAGATCTAGGTAAGACTATAGATATCATTCCAAACTTAAGCATCATCAATAATGGATACCAAAATCAAGATTACTTCCTCCGATAATGGCTGAAAATATGTTCGGTGCCACATTGTGGCTAAGCTAAACTTGACTTGGCACTTCCTCCTCATATCTTTTTCCAATTTGGTAATACACTTGACCTAGTTTAACCCAAACATATAGACCCCTCACTTCCCACACACTTGTGTAATTGAGATAGGAAATCAAAGGGATTTATTTTTCTTGGTGGAAAATATGTCAAAATACCTCTGACACTTTCAATTAGATAGTCTCCTTTACATTTAATACTCTAACAAGTATCCAATTTTGATTGATGCTTATTTCTAGGATCCCTCTTGTAATAATGATTCTTCCAGTATTAAAGCCATGCAACCCTTTGAAGTTCTACCACTTTTTTCTCAATATTATCTTCTTTGGCTTAACTTTAGTTTTTTCATTGTCGATTAAATTGCTTTCAATAAGTTTTCTAATCCACATATTCTCCAGTTTCACTAACAAACAACCTTTTCCCTTTATATTCCAATAAAGGTGGAGATAGAATAGGGGATTTCTTTCTCTGACCTCTATGAGGAAAGTACCCCTACATGATGCTTTCCATAAGGAATCGTGAGGAATCACTTACCATTAATATTTTTCCAAAATTTATCATATTTTGTAGCAACTATCAGATCTAGGAGCATGGGAAGGTGGTTTCGGAATCTACATCCTTAATGCATGTATATGACCTTCCATGCTAATGTATGACTATATTTGAGGCAACAACGTCGATGTTAGTATTACACTTAAGGGCACCTAGATAAAGCACCACATTAGTGGTCTTTGATGTTTTATACATATCCATTTAATATTTATTTTTGGGCTACAATCCCACTAACCATAGAGGAGTTTTGATGGAAGTACCAAGTTTTCTTGGATCAACTTGCTCCCAAAGATTAGAGGCACATTGCTCACATACAACATCTAGTTGATCTGAATAGTCTAAGGTTCATGATGGAGCTCCTAATTTATTTATATTCTCTATGGCTATTTGTGATACCTCGAAATCCAAACCAATACTAGAGGCATGTTTCATGCATAGTACGTTATGGTTCCTTGGTAGTTTTAGAGTTAGTTGATGTATATTAAGGACCCAAATAACTCCAAACTATTTGATGAATCAATATATCCCATAACTATTGAGTTTTTGATAAGAATGTTGCTTTAGTCAACTTCAAACAAGCATAACTATTTCTCTACAAAGAATTTTCTAGATCAAGACCCACCAAACTGTAGGAAATTGAATAAGCTTTCCAATGATACCAATTTTGCTAAAATTCAATACTTGGGATGAGAAGTTATGACACTATTAGTAAAAATAATAGCTCAGTACGAGCAGCACCGCATCACGATGATAGGCCAAATGGAACTTGTCAGTTTCTAGTGAGGCACCGCAATTGTGCCGCATTGCGGGAAGTTCTAGTTCGTGATTTTCATTTTCCAGTGGCGCAATGTGATGGCACCGCACTGCGTCATTGCACAAAATGAGGATTGTAACTTCCGAGTGGCCTAACGTGATTTCACTGCATCGCGCCGAAGGTAAAAATCGAGATTCTAGCGATGAAAATTTTAATTCTATTCAAGCGTAATTTGGTTATTTCCAGCGTCCCTAATCAATCTAAAACACGTTAATTAATCCCTAAAATCTGATTTAGTCATTTTTTATTCAAATTTTCCCCAAATCAAGAAAATTCTCTCTCAATAGAAAACCCTAGCCCTCAAGAATCGAGAACAATTCCCAAGAAACTCCAAGAGTTTAATTACCCAGGTATGTTAGGTGTTTATCCTTGGGTTCCTTTCACCCTTGGAGTTCAAGAAACTCTTTTCAAAATATAAGTTTTTAGATTCATGATTTACATGTTTGAATAAGATCTTGTTCATGTATGTATTGTTGTATGGGTTTCAATTTAAGATTTACCCCATGTTTCATGTAAACCAATTAGCATGTATGTAAAATTAGGTGAATTCTCTTGTTACAACCCTTGAGATTTGCAAGTTGATTGTGGTAGCCATGATGTTTATATGTGATTTATATTCTGTGCAGTAGTCATGCTACCAAGTATTTGATAGAATGTCCGTGTTAATTGGTTAGTGAAATCATGACAAGTTAGCATGTGTTCCCACCCATGTACAAGTTTATGCCATGCAAGTGTTTGATAATATACTTCAATAAATGAATTGTGACTAAGTGAATAACTATTATGCTTTCAAGATTGTGGTATGTTTTACTATTTATGCTAGCAAGTCCTGGGGGTATTTAATACCTGAAATCTAGCCGTTTACTTAGATCACAGTAGTTATAGAGTATTCTCGATAAGGTCAAGAAAGTAGTATTCAGTCAGCCTTCATGATCAATGTGAGTTCAGTCAAGCCAGTTTGGGAGTAGGATTCAACATCGACCAAAGCAAAGGATGGGGCATTCCTATCAGCCTAGGGTTTGACCCTTAGTAGCAATCCCTGAGTTATAGAACTACATAGCTAGTGTAGGGTAAGCCTTTCTCCTTCCAGACTAGGGTTGATGCAATCATATATATATATTTTATGAGTGTTCATGCTAGACTAGGGTTGACATGGCCATTGTTAGTATCTCGTGGCAAGTTGCTAATACCCTTCAAACTGGGGTCACAGGTTGGACCCCAGATTAGTTTACATCAGGGTATGCCGGTTAATCTAACACTCCCACAATCTTAGTTTTAGTCTTCAGTATAGAACTTAGTCCAGTTCTACAGAACCATGGTTGTTAGATATCAGTTACTTAGTTATTAGTTATTCATCCAATAGAACTCAGTACTCAGTTACAATATAATCTTAGATACACCACTTATATATATGTATATGTGCAGTATTGCATACTCAGTGTTTATAGTAGTTTCAGTTCCCCATGTACTCTTATTCAGTTATTCTTCATTCATATGAGCCCATGCATTTTAGCCTTACCTTATCTAGCATAATAGTACATTCTATGTACTAATTGTATACTCTCTTTTGTGCTATGATATATAATATCATAGGTTCGGACAAGTTCTTAACCACGCTTAGCCAGATTCAATTTGCAGTAGTTGATTCAGTAGTGAGTCCTCCTCCATCGGGGATATTATTTTATTTTAGTATTTAAGCAGATTTAGTATGTTCAATAGTGGTGGTGAGTTGGAGACTTGTCCCATCAACCCCCTATTGAGATAGTTAGAAGCATTTAGACTAGATTACTTTAGACAGATATTCAGTATTATTATCAGTATTCAGTACTTGTTTTTGGTTAATGAACCTTATGGAATTTTCACTCTAACTTCCGGATATATGTATTTTTGGTATTATCATTTAGTGCTCACAGTAGGTACCAGTCATTGGTTAGTGTAAGACCCCGCAAAATCCTAAGCTAAACTCAGTCTTTTATAGCTTGTTAAGAGGTCCTAGGCTTAGAAAATTTTAGCTAAGTATTCAGACTTTGTGTTATTTTAGCCTTCGTAGGTTGGTGACTCTATTTCATGACCCTCATGACCTTAAATTAATGATTTTTAGGTTGAATCATGATCAGGAATATCACTGGGTGTTCCCGAATAAGTTTTGGATTTTTTAAAAATCGTTTGAGGGATGTTTTAAAGCACAAACTAGTGGATCAACGCGATCTTGATGTTCCATGAACCGATGCGGACTCTTGCTCCCAGTGTAAATTTTAGCGAACCGATGCAGACTTGATGCGGCTCATTGGCCATTGCATTGATGCCAATGACACGACGCGTCTGTCTACGCATCGCTAGTCCAGTTTTTAGTAATTAAAACGCGTGTCCAACGGGGTAAATAGGTCTTTTCCCATCTTATATCAGCACCCAAAACATGTAATTAAGTTATCCAAAAGGCAAAATTTACTTATTATCTCTAGAATTTTTCAAGAACAAACCCTAGTTCATCACATTCAAGAATCCAAGTTCTAAGAAAATCCTTCAATCTTTCAGAATTCTAGCTTTAAGGTATGTCAAGTGTTCATCCAAGGGTCCTTTCAAACCTTGGAGTCCAAGAAACTCTTTTAAACTTTAAGTAAATTGATTTCATTATTTCCATAATTTGGATTCAAGTCTATTCATGATTATAATGTTGATTAGGTTTCTATTACTTGATTAAGTGCAATATTTATGTAAAAACAATTATTATGTATGTAGTATTATGTGAATTCATGTTAAAGCCTTGAAATAGTGATGCTTTTATGTATATTAGTACTATGTGAATATACAATGCCTTCGAAGTGTTTGATGATCTATTCATGTGAATTAAATAGTGAGATTATATCATGTTAGTTCGTACACTAGTTCATGCCATTCAAGTGTTGATAAAATGCCTCTATAGATGCATTATGAACAAGTGTACATTTCTATGCCAAGGTCATGTGATGCTCTACTTTTTATGCTATCGAGTCCTAGGGTATTTAATACCCGATAATTTAGCTGTTTACCTAGAGCCAGTGTTAGTTATAGAATAATCTTAGTCATGTCACAATCAATAGTACTCTTAGTCAGTTACAAAACTCAAGAAAACTCAGTAAACTCAGTATCAGTCCAGTCCAGTTAAGTATTTACTTCAGACCTTAGTGAATTCAGTTAGTTAACAGAATTCAGTTGTATTCCATCAGTCAACGGAGCTCAGTAAACTCAGTTCAGTTCAGTTAGATAGTATAATCAATAACAGTTCAATTAAGCCTAGTATGAACTAGGAATCAGTTTAGTGTCTACTAAGTTTGAAGTAGCATTCATCACCTAGCGAACCTAGGTATGGGGGCATTCCTGATAGTAGAAGGTTTGAACCTTAGTAGCAATCCCTACATTACAGAGCTACATAGCCAGCATAGGTTGAGATATCTTCCTGCCAGACTAAGGTTGATACATCTCATTCGAGTTTTCCTTGCAGTGATGGTTGACGAAAGAGCTTCCTATCAGAGAGGGTTAACTCACAACTTGTATTTACCCATGGCATGGTATTGATACCCTTCAAACTGAGGTTACCAGTTGGACCCCATTCTATTTAGAAAGAGGCATGTCAGTTAGATGATTACCTCCCACAGTCTCAGTTTCAATCTTCAGGATATTACTTAGTTCAGTTCTATAGAATTAGGATTGTCAGACATAGTCACTAAGTTTAGTACGGAACTTAGCTCAATTTTGTATAATCAGGACTATTAGAAACAGTCATTCAAATATCAGTTATACATTATCAATAAACTCAGATATTAGTAAATCAGTAATTCAGAACTCAAAATCCAGTGTTATCATGACCTCAGTTACAGCTTACATATTCATGCATGCACTCTCATTCAGTTATACTCATGTTAGTCAGTTAGTATTATTCATGCACATGAACCCATGAATCTCAGCCTACCTCACTTAGCATACCAATACATTCAAAGTACTGATGCATACCTTTCTTTTGCGCTATGATATCTTTTATCATAGGTTCAAATACACGGGCTTCGATCATACTTAGCAGCTCAATCCATCAGTAGCAGACTTAGTGGTGAGTCCTAATAGTTTGAGGACAAATTTATTATTCCATAATTTTAGTAATCAATTTATTTCAGTAGTCAGAGTTAGTTATCCTTATTCAGACAATAGAGGCTTTTAAGACTAGAGTATTTATAGATAGATGTTCAGTATTGGTATTGATGTACCGTACTCAGAATTAATTTATAGTTTTGAACCTTATGGCAAGTTTCATCCTAATTTCTGCAAAATTACAGTATTATTATTCAGTCATTGCAGTAGGTAGCAGTCATGGGTTAGCTTTTGGTCCCTCAAGATTATGAGCACCGTGTAACGTCCGAGATACAGACTCAAGGCATTACAAACTTGGTATCAGAGCTAGGTTCAACAGAGTCCTAGGATATCTGAAAGCTATATCTAGTAGAGTCTTGTGCATGGGTATTTAGAGTGCCGCACTTATGGACAAGAGGCTATGAGATGTTTTAGAAAAAGTTTCCATTCTTTCAGTATTCATGTCATGCGAGTGAGCATGAGCTCAAGTTAAGCTCTCAGTATAATGCATTCTCTCCTTTTCATTTATAGAATATGCCTTCCAAAAAAACTAACAAAAGGAGAACTGGAAATTAGTCAGCACCTCAGCCCCTTCAGGGAGATCCCCTAGATGAACACATCTCCCATGCTAAATTTAGAGCAGCTTTTACCACCCTATCTCATTCTATGGAAGCCTAGAATGAATTAAAAACTATCGTTTTAGCCAACCAAGTGGCCAATACTGCTGTTGCTAGGATTTGGGACTTTACCTAAATGAACCTTTCATTTTTTACCAGGTCAAAGTCTGATAAGGACCCATTGAAATTTCTTAATCATGTGATAAGGTTACTGATATTATGGGGGTGAAAGCTTGTGAGAGTGCCAATTTAGATACATATTAGTTGTAGGTTGTGGCTCACTCATGGTTCAAACAGTGGAAAATAGAGAGGGCCGCAGATGCAGGGCCCATAGAATGGGAAGAATTTTCCATTGCTTTTCTGGATAGGTTCTTCCCGTTAGAGTTGAGAAAAGTGAAGGTTCTAGAATTTATAAATTTGAGACAGGGCAACATGACACTACAAGAGTATTCTCTCAAGTTTACTTAATTAGCCAGATATGCTACTCATGTGGTAGCAGATAGCAGATCTAAGATGAGTAAGTTTGTGTCTGACATATCTAATAGTGTGGTCAAGGAGTGTAGGACCGCATGTTGATTAAGGATATAGATATATCAAGGCTCATGGTCCATACTCAGCAAATAGATGAGGCTAAGAATAAAGAGAAGAAGAGAGAGAACAAGAGAGTTAGAACAGGTAGCTTCAACTTTACCCAGCCTAAGTCAGAGAGTGGTAATCGTTCTTAGTTCTACCAAAAATCCTTAGTCCCAGCTCCGTCATCAGCTAGTTCTCCAGTGCTAAAATTCAGAGATGGCAATAAAGATAGGGCATCAGGCCCTAAACCCTAGGGTAGTGTTAGTAGTGCCCGAACAAATCCTTTCTGCCAGAAGTGTGGTAGAAACTATCAGGGTCTCTGTAGAGATGGAAGTGATATATGTTTTAGATGTGGCAAGCCAGGCTATAGAGTCAGACAGTATGCTCAGGTGTGTTCATATAGTCAACATAACCGTCCCTCAGCTCATTCTAAACACCCGAATCAGCCGGGTGCCACTTCCAGTGCCACCAGTGGGCAATGCCTAAACACACTCTATGTAATTCAATCCCAAAATATCAGGAAAGTTCTCCTGATATGGTCACTGGTATGTTACAAGTTTTCCATTTGCATGTTTATACTTTGATATATCTAGGAGATTCTTTGTCTCTTGTAACTACTTATATAACTGTTGACTTCAGAGTCAGTCCTAAAATTCTAGCAGAGCCTTTCTTTGTCTCTAAACTAGTAGGTAAATCTATCATAGATCGATGGGTATACTGGAAAAGTTTAGTTATGGTGTCTCAAAAAGTCACTTCAGCAGACTTAGCCAAATTAGAGATGGCCAATTTTGATGTCATTATTCGCATGGAT
Source organism: Capsicum annuum (assembly GCF_002878395.1). NCBI lineage: Eukaryota > Viridiplantae > Streptophyta > Magnoliopsida > Solanales > Solanaceae > Capsicum > Capsicum annuum. The sequence goes on along the minus strand of NC_061111.1, from coordinate 58,542,223 downwards.
TGGCTTCATTCCTTCTATGCCTCAGTCGATAGTAGAAATAGAATTGTCTAATTTCAGTTTTTGAATAAGCCCATCCTAGAGTAGAGGGGTAGTACTTCAGCACTTAGGGGTCAGTTTGTCTCCTACCTTAGGGAAAGAAAAATGATATCTAAGTGATATGTCTACCATTTTATTAGAGTCCAATACTCTAGTTCAGAAACCCCTAATCTGGAATTAGTATTAGTAGTATGTGAATTCCCAGACGTATTTCTTGAAGATCTTCCTAGAGTTCCTCCTAAAAGAGAAGTTGACTTCAGAATAGACCTTCTTCCAAACAATAAGCCCATATCTATTCTACTATATGGAATGGTACCTACAGAACTTAGAGAATTAAAATAATACTTGAAAGATCTCCTAGATAAGGGATTCATCAAATGTAGTGTGTCCACGTAGGATGCACCAGTTCTATTTGTCCATAAGAAAGATGGTTACCTTAAAATATGTAGACTACCATCAACTAAATAAAGTCATGATCAAGAACAAGTATCCACTTCCTTGAATTAATGACTTATTTGACCTACTTCAGGGTGCCAGTTACTTTTCTACGATAGACCTCAGATTAGGCAATCATCAGCTCTGAGTTAGAGAATGTGACATTCCAAAAATAGCTTTCAGAACTCGATATGGTCACTTTGAATTCTTAGTCATTTTATTTGGTCTTACCAATCCCCCAGTAGCTTTCATGGACTTGATGAACCATGTGTTCAAGTAGTACTTGGACATGTTCATCATAGTATTCATAGATAACATCCTTGCCAACTCCCATAGTGAGAATGATCATGCAGACCATCTCATAATACTATTACAGACTCTCAGAAACCATCAGCTATACACCATGTTTAATAAGTGTAAATTTTGGCTAAGTTCAGTATCTTTCCTCAGCCATAAAGTTTCTAGTGATAGCATTAGAGTTGATCCCCAAAATACTGAAGCAATGAGAAACTAGCCCAGACCTATATCTCCATTAGATATCCAGAGTTTCTTTAGTTTGGCTGGCTATTACTGATGGTTTGTTGATGGATTTTCCTTTACTGTATCCCCTATATCCAGATTAACTCAGAAGAAGGTCAAATTTTAGTAGTCAGATTTATGTGAGAAGAGTTTTCAGGAGTTAAATAATTGACTCACTACAACCTCAGTTTTGACTTTACCAAATTGTTTAGATGGATTTATGGTATTGTGATACTTTCAGGGTTGGTTTGGGGTGTGTTTTGATGCAAAAAAGTAAAGTCATAGCCTATGCCTCTAGACAGCTCAAACCCCATGAAAAGAACTATCCTACTCATGATCTTGATTTAGCAGTAATAGTATTTTCCTAAAAGGTATGGTGGCACTATTTGTATGGTGTGCACATTGATGTATTCACTGACCATATGAGCCTACAGTATGTGTTCTCTTAAAAAGACCTAAACCTCCATCAGAGAAGGTGGTTGGAGTTATTGAAAGATTATGACATGAGCGTCCTATATTATCTAGGTAAAGCCAATAAAGTGGCTGATTCTTTTAGTAGGATGTCTATGGGTAGTGTTTCTCATGTGGAAAATGATAAGAAGAAGTTAGCTCAGGAAGTTCATCAGATTTCCTGACTAGGTGTTTTCTTAGTCGATTCTGCAGAAGGTAGTGTATGGGTGCAAAGTACTTCAGAATCATCTCTGTTTTTTGAAGTAAAGGAACAATAAGATAAGGACCACAACCTAATTAAGTTGAAAGAATCAATCAGAGATTAGAAGATAGATATTTTCTCCCAATGAGGAGAGGGTGTTCTATGTTGTTAGGGCGGCTATGTGTGCCAGGTATAAATGACTTGATATAGCGGATTCTTGCAGAAGCACATGGTGCGCATTAATCTATTCATCCAGGGGCCACTAAGATGTATCGTGATTTGCAAGAGATCTATTGGTGGCGTGGGATGAAGAGAGACATCATAAAGTTTGTAGCTAAGTGCTCTAAATGTTAGTAGGTTAATATTGAGCATCAGAAACCCAGTGGGTCTATGCAGGAGTTTAGGATTCCTACTTGGAAGTGGGAGGAGGTGAACATAGATTTTGTGACTAGTTTACCTCGTACTCATCATCAACACAATTCAGTTTGGGTCATTGTAGACAGGATAACCAAATTAAATTATTTCCTACCCGTTCATATCTCTTATTCAGCCGAGGACTATGCCAACCTCTATGTTAGGGAGTTGGTCATATTACATGGAGTTTTGTTATCTATTGTCTCAGATAGAGGTATGCGGTTCACCTCTCATTTTTAGAAAGCCTTCTAAAAGGGTCTCTGTACCCAAGTCCACCTCAGTATAACCTTTTACCCTCAGACAGATGGTCAAGCAGAAAAGACCATTCAGACTTTAGAAGTTATGCTGCGAGTGTGTGCGATATTCTTTACAGGTAGTTGGTATGACCACTTACCTTTGATTGAGTTCGGATATAACAACAACTATTATTCCAACATTCAGATGGATCCATTTGAGGCGCTCAATGAGAGGATATGTAGATATCCTATTGGTTGGTTTGATGTGGGTGATGCCATAATGGTAAGGCCTAACTTGTTTTTTGATACCTTAGAGAAGGTTCAGCTGATCAAGGAAAGGGTTAAGACAGCTTAGAGTCGATAGAAATCATACACAGATGTGTGTAGAAAGGATTTCGAGTTTAAGACTGGTGATTATGTGTATTTGAAAATCTGTCCTATGAAATAAGTGAAGAGGTTTGGAAAGAAGGGCAAGCTCAGTCCTCAATTTTTTGGTCCTTACCAAATTCTCAGTCATTTCAGAAAGGTAGTTTACGAGCTTGAGTTACCTTCGGACTTAGCTTCAGCGCATCTAGTGTTTCGTATCTCCTTTCTTATGAAACACATAGGTGACCCAGCAATTATAGTCCCTATAGAGAGCCTAGATATTTAGAATAGGCTCTCTTACAAAGAGGTCCTAGTCGAAATCCTTGACTATCAAATTCGCAGGATGAGGAACAAAGAAGTCCCTCTATTCAAAGTTCTTTGGCAAAATCAGTCTACTAAGAGAGCTACTTGGGAAGCAGAAGAAATATGCAAACCAAGTATCCTTACCTCTTCTCCGCAAAATCAAACTCATCCTAAGGTAATGATTCTCTTTAAACTTACTCAGTTTCATGCTCAAATTTTCTTTATAAACTTGGTATTAGTTACTATTGCATATCCAGTCATACATTCATGAGTCCGTTCAGTCAGATATTCATGCATCAGATATGCATGTTCAATATAAGAGACTCATCTTATCAATAATCCCAACCATGTACTCATGCATTGGATATGCATGTTTTGTACGAAATTTTAGTATATCAGTAGTGTTATTCATGAAATCATGTTTCAGTTGTTCATGTCCTATATCTAAATTCAGTCTATCAGTATTCTTATCTCAGTCCGCCTCATTCGAGGATGAATGTTGCCAAGGGGTGATATTGTAAGACCCAACAAAATCTTAAGCTTAACTTAGTCTTTTAAAACTTGTTAAGGGGTCCCAGACTTAGAAAATTTTAGCTAAGTATTCAAACTTAGTGTTATTTTACCCTTCATATGTTGGCGACTCTATTTCACGATCCTTATGACCTTAAATTAATGATTTTTAGGTTGAATCATGATCAGGAATGTCAGTGGGTGTTCCCAAACAAGTTTTGGATTTTTTAGACTTAGTTTGAGGCATGTTTGAAAGCTCAAATTAGTGGATCGATGCGATCCCAATGTGCCACATCGCCCATCGCGTCAATGAATATTTTCCTCTAGCTCCCAGTGCAAATTCTAGTGAACAGATATGGACTCGATGTGTCACGTTGGCCATTGCATCAATGCCAACAATGCAGCACGTCAATCTGTGAGTTGCTAGACCAATTTTTAATAATTAAAACCCGCATCCATAGGGGTAAATGGGTCATTTCCCATCTTAAATCAGCCCTCGAAACATGTAATTTAGTCATCCAAAAGGTAAAATTTACTCATTCTCTCTATAATTTTTCAAGAACAAACCCTAGTTCATCACATTCAAGAATCCAAGTTCTAAGAAAATCCATCAATCTTTCAGAATTCAATCTTTAAGGTATGTCAAGTGTTCATCCAAGGGTCCCTTCCACCCTTGGGGTCCAAGAAACTCTTTTAAACTTTAAGTAAATTGATTTCATGATTTCCATAATTTGGATTCAAGTGTATTCATGATTATAATGTTGATTGGGTTTCTATTCCATCATTAAGTGCAAAATTTATGTAAAAACAATTATTATGTATGTAGTATCATGTGAATTCATGTTAATGCCTTGAAATTGTGATGCTCATGTGTTGATTAGTACTATGTGCATATACAATTCCTTCCAAGTGTTTGATGAGTTGTTCATGTGAATTAAATAATGAGATTATATCATGTTAGAATGTATACTAGTTAAAGCCATTCAAGTGTTTGATAAAATACCTTTATAGATGCATTATGAACAAATGTACATTTCTATGCTATGCAAGGTCATGTGATGTTTTACTTTCATGATATCGAGTCCTGGGGGTATTTAATACCCGACAATTTAGCTGTTTACCTAGAGCTAGTTTCAGATACAAAATAATCTTAGTCATATTATGATTAGTAGTACTCTCAATTGTTACAGAACTCAGGAAAAACTCAGTAGACTTAGTATCAGTCCAATCCAGTTAAGTTTTTAGTTCAGACCTCTCTGAATTTAGTTAGTTAACAAAATTTAGTAGTATTCTGCCAGCCAACGGAACTCAGTGAACTCAGTTTAGTTTAGTTAGATAGTATAATCAGTAGCAGTTCAGTTAAGACTAGTATGAACTAGGAATCATTTCAGTGTCTACCTAGTTGAGAGTAGGATTTAGCACTAAGCAAACCTAAGGATGGGTGCATTCCTTCCAGCAAAGGGTTTGACCCTTAGTAGCAATCCCTATATTAAAGAACTACGTAGCAATCGTAGGTTAAGGTATCTTCCTACCAAACTAGGGTTGATACATATCATACAAGTTTTCCTGCCATCGAGGATTGATGAATTAGCTTCCTGTTAGAGAGGGTTAAATCATAACTTTTCTTTACCCGTGGCACGGTACTGACACCCTTTCAACTGGGATTATAGGTTGGACCCCAATTTATTCAGAATGGGGCATGTCGGTTTTATGATTACCTCCCGCAGTCTCAGTTTCAGTTTCAAGATAGAACTCTATTTTGTTTTGCAGAATCAAGACTGTCAGATATAGTAACTTAGTTCAGTATGAAATTTAACGTAGTTCCACCCAATCAAGACTGTTAGATATAGTAATTTAGCTATCAGTTATATAGTATCAGTAAACTCAGATATCAGTAAATCAGTAATTTAGAACTCAGTATCCAGTGTTATCATAACCTCAGTTTCAACTTATGTATTCATGCATATACTCTCATTCAGTTATACTCATGTTATTCAGTCAGTATTGTTCATGCATATGAACCCATCTATCTCAGCCTACCTCACTTAGCATACTAATAAATTCATTGTACTGATGCATAACATTCTTTTAAGCTATGATATCTTATATCACATATTCAGATGTATGAGCTCTCGATCATACTTCCTAGCCTGATCCATCGGAAGAAGACTTAGTGGTGAGTCCTTATAGTTAGAGAACAAATTTATTATTCTAGTATTTTAGAAATCATTTTATTTCAGTAGTCAAAGGTAGTTGGGGACTTGTCCCATCAACTCCTTGTTCAGACAGTAGAGGCTTTTCAAACTAGAGCATTTATAGATAGATGTTCAGTTATGGTATTGATGTACCATACTCAAAATTTATTTATAGTTTTGAACTACATAATTATAATATTATTATTCAGTTATTGTAATAAGTACCAGTCATGGGTTAGCTTGTGGTCTCTCGGGATTATAAGCATGTACGTCCAGGGTACAGACTCGGGGCATTACAGTTAGCTTATGATCCTTTAGGGTCATAAGCACCATGTGATATCCAGAGTGTAGACTTAAGGCATTAAAAACTTGGTATCAGAGCCTAAGGTTCTAAAGAGTCCTAGGGAGTCTGAAAGACGCACGAGTAGAGTCTCGTCCATGGGTGTATAGGCGCCACACTTATGGTCAAGAGGCTATGAGGCATTTTTAGAAAAAAGTTCCCTTCTTTTAGTGTTCAGATAATGCGAGTTAGTGTGATCTCATGTTAAACTCTCCGTCTAATCCAATTTTCCCTTCTGTGCATAAAACATGCCTCCCGAAATGACCTAGGGAAGAAGGACTGGGAACCATCCATCACCTTTATCCAATCAGGAAGATCCCCTTAATAAGCATGTTTCTCATGCAGAGTTCAGGTCTACATTCACTACTCTATCCCATTCTGTAGCGGTTAATAATGCTCAGCTAGTCGCTGATCCATCCAACCCAGTGTCTAATACTACTGTAGCTAGAATTTGGGACTTCACCCGAATGAACCCTCATTCATTTTGAGGGTCTAAGTCTGAGGAGGACCAACAGGAATTCCTTGACATGGTGCTGAAGGTGATAGACATCATAGGGGTAACCACTACTGAGAATGCTGAATTAGCTACCTATAAGTTGCAGGATGTGGCTCATATATGGTTTAAGTAGTGGAAGGTAGAAATAGGTGCAAATACAGGGCCTATAGAATAGGAAGAGTATGCTTCTACTTTCTTAGATAGGTTTTTTCTTGTTGGAATTGAGAGAGGCTAAGGTATTAGAGTTTATCAACTTGACGTAGCACAACATAAGTGTGAAAGAGTATTCCCTCAAGTTTACTTAGTTGGCCATATATGCTCCTCATGTGGTAGCGATAGCAGGTCTAAGATGAGTAAGTTCATGTCTAGTGTGTCTGATAGTATGGTTAAGGTTTGTAGGACCACAATGTTGATTAAGGAGATAGACTTATGTAAGTTGATGGTTTATGCTCAACAGATTGAGAAGTAAAATACTAAGGATGAAGAGAGGGAGAACAAGAGGGCTAGAAGAAGAAGCTTTAATTTTAATCAGCCAAGGTCAAAAGAAGGTAAGCGTCTTCAGATCCGTCCAAAATTTTTAGTCCTAGCTCCGTCCTCAGTGAGTACTCTAGTGATTAAGTTCAGGAATGGTAACAGAGATAGGTAGATAGGCTCTAAATTTCAGGGTAGCACGAATAATTCCCGAACTAATCCTTTTTGTAAGAAGTGTGGTAGAAACTATCAGGATTTCTGTAGGGATGGAAGTGATGTGTGTTTTGGGTGTGGTAAGCCAGGTCATTAAATCAGAGAGTGTCCATAGGTGGGTTCACATAATCAGCATAATAGTCCCCCAACTCAGTTTGGTCGCTCGTCTCAGCAGGGTGCCACTTCTAGTGCCACTAGTGGGCAACACCATACAGACTTTATGCACTTTAGTCCCATCAAGATTGGGAAAGTTCGCCTAATATGGTCACTGGTATGTTACATATCTTTCATTTAAATGTTTATGCCATATTAGATCCAGGAGCTTCTTTGTCTTTTGTAACTCCTTACATAGAAGTCAACTTCGGAGTCAGTCCTGAAATCTTAACTGAACCTTTCTCAATCTCTACCCAGTGGGTCAGTCTATCATAGCCTGGTGGATTTTTATAAGAACTTTCCAATCATGGTGTCTCAGAAATATATATTAGTAGACCTCATAGAGTTAGAGATAATAGATTTTGATGTCTTTCTCGACATGGATTGGCTCCATTCATGCTATACCTCAGTTGACTGTAGGAACAGAGTTGTCTATTCTTAGTTTCCAAATGAACTAGTCCTTGAATGGAGAGGTAGTACTATAGCGCTTAAGGGTCAGCTTGTTTCATACCTTAGATAGAGAAAAATGATATCCAAGGGGTGTATTTACCAGTCAAAGATTCTAATTCTGTGACCCCAAATCTTAAGTCAATTTTAGTAGCATTTGAATTTCCAGATGTGTTCCCCGAAGATCTTCTCAGAATTTCTCCCAAAAGGAAAATTAACTACGGAATAGACCTTCTTCCTGATACTCAGCCCATCTCTACTCCGCCATACAAAATGGGTCTAGCTAAACTTAAAGAGTTAAAAGAATAGTTGAAAGAACTCTTTGACAAAGGATCTATTAGCCTAGCGTATCTATTTGCGGTGCGCCAGTTCTGTTCGTGTGAAAGAAAGATGATTCTTTTAGAATGTGTATCGACTACCATCAGTTGAACAAAGTGATAGTAAAAAACAAGTACCCACTTCCTAGAATTGATGACTTGTTCAACCAACTTTAGGGTGCTAGTTATTTTTCTTAGATAGATCCTAGGTCCGGATATCATCAGCTCAGAGTTAGAGAATGTGACATTTTGAAAAAAGCTTTCAGAACTTGGTATGGTCATTTTTAGTTTCTAATCATGTCCTTCGATCTCACGAATGCCCAACAACCTTTATAGACTTGATAAACTGAGTGTTCAATTAGTATTTCTACATGTTCATAATAGTCTTTGTTGATGTCATCCTTGTCTACTCCCATACCGAAAATGATCATGCCGACTACCTTAGAATAGTATTACAGACTCTTAGGGCCCATCAATTGTTCACTAGATTAAATATGTGGGAATTCTGGCTAAGATCCATAGCTTTTCTTGGCCATATTATTTCTGGTGACGGTATTATAGTTGATCCTTAAAAGACCGAGGCAATGAAAAACTGGCCCAGACCAATCTCTCTGTCAGATATCAAGAGTTTCTTGGGTTTGGCTGGCTATTATCAATGGTTTGTTTAGGGATTTTTTTCAATTGCATCCCCAATGTCCAGATTGACTCAGAAGAAAGTTAAGTTTTAATGGTCAGATTCTTGTAAGAAGAGTTTTCAGGAGTTAAAGACTCGTCTTACTACAGCCCCAGTTTTTACATTCCTTGATGATTTAGATTTTTTTTTATGTACTATGTGCTTCTAGAGTTGGGTTGGGATGTGTTTTGATGCAGAGGGGTAAAGTTGTGGCCTCTGCCTCTAGACAACATAGGCCCCATAAAAAGAATTACCCTACCCATAAACTTAAATTAGCAGTTTTTGTGTTTGCCTTAATGATTTAGAGGCATTATTTGTATGGGGCACATGTTGATGTGTTCACAAATCTCAAAATCTTGCAGTATGTGTTTTCAGAGAAGGGATTCAATCTACGTAAGAAAAGATGCTTAGACTTGTTGAAATATTATCATATGAGTATTTTGTATCATCTGGTTAAAGCCTATATAGTGGTAGATTCTCTCAGTAGGTTGTCCATGGGTAGTGTCGCTCACGTTGTGAATAGTAAGAAGAAGTTAGTTCAGGAAGTTCACTTGCTTGTCAGGTTAGGTTTTCATTTGGTTAATTCAAATGAGGGTCGTGTTTGGGTGCAGAATAGTTCAGAATCATCTCTAGTTTTTGAAGTTGAGGAAAAGCAGGATAGGGATCCTAGTCTAGTAAAGTTGTAGGAGTCAGTCAGAGATCAGAAAGTAGAGGTTTTCTCCCATGGGGGAGATGATGTGCCGTGTTGCCAGGGTAAATTATGTGTGTTGCGTGTTGATGAGTTGAGACTGTGAATTATTGTAGAAGTGAGAAGAAGTGAACATGGATTTTTGTATAGGTTTACCTAGTACTCGATGTTATCACGATTCAATTTTGGTCATAGTAGATAGGATGGAAAAATCCACTCAATTCTTGTCTGTTCATACTTTTTATTCATCCGAGGACTATGCGAAGACCTATATCAGAGAATTAGTTAGGTTGCACGGAGTCCTAGTATCCATTATTTTAGATAGAGGTATGCATTTCACCTCTCACTTTTGGAAATCCTTCCAAAAGGGTTTTGGTACCCAAGTTCATCTCAGTACAACGTTTTACCCTCAGACATGTGGTCAAATAGAAAGGAATATTTAGATTCTTAAAGATATGTTAAGAGCATGTGCTTTTGAATTTAAAGGCAGTTGGGATAACCAGTTGCCTTTGATTGAGTTCCTGTATAATAACAAATATCATTCCAGTATTCAGATGGCTCTGTTAGAGGTGCTTTATGAAAGGAGATGTAAGTCTCCCATTGGTTGGTTTGAAGTAGGAGCGACTGCGTTTGCAGGATCTGACCTAGTATTTGATGCCTTAGAAAAGGTTCAATTGATCAGAGAGAGGCTTAAGATAGCCAGAGACGACAAAAATTGTATGTAGATGTGAGAAGAAAAGATCTTGAGTTTGATATTTATGACTTTATGTATTTGAAAATCCCTCCTATGAAGGGAGTGAAGAGGTTTGGAAAGAAGGGGAAGCTCAGTCCCCAATATGTCATTCCTCAGCGAATTCTGAACTATTTTAAAAAGGTAGCTTACAAGCTTGAGTTTCCTTTATATTTAGCTTTAGTACACCAGTGCTCCACATTTCCTTACTAAAGAAATGCATTGGTGTCACAACAGTTATAGTCCCCTTAGGGGGTGTAGATATTCAGAATGATCTTTCTTTTGAAGAGGTCCCAGTACAAAACCTCGATTGTCAGATTCGTAGACTAAGGAATAAAGAAGTTCCATTGGTCAAAGTTATTTGGCATCATTCTATTGATGGAGCTACTTGGGAAGCAAAAGCAGATATGCGGACCAAGTATCTTCAACTATTCTCTGCAAAATTAGACTCAACTTAAGTTAGTAATCTTCTAAAAATTTATCCTTTTCCATGCTCAGTATCAGCTGTATAGCATTCTTATGTAAGTCATGCATTAATAGAATCAATTCAACCATGTAATCATGCTTTAGTTATGCATGTTCAGTATGTAAACTCAGTTCATTAGTATTTTAAGCTTAATCAGACTCATTTGAGGACGAATGTTCCCAAGGGGGAGATATTGTAATACCCCAAAAATCCAAATCAATACTGGAGGCATGTTTCAAACTCACACATAGTACATTATGGTTCCTCGTAAGTTTTATGAGTTAGTTTGATGTATATTAAGGTCCGAAATAACTCCCATCTATTTAATGAATAAATATATCCCATATCAATTGAGTTTTCGATAAGAATGTTGCTTTAGTCAACTTCAAATGAGCATAACTTTTTCTTTACTTAGATTTTACATCTTAAGACACACCAAACTTTAGGAAATTGAATAAGCTTTTCAATAATACCAATTTTGCCCAAATTCGATATTCGGGTGAGAAGTTATGGCACTATTATAAAAATAGTAGCTCAATACAAGCAGCACCACATAGCGGTGACAGGCCAAATGGCACTCATCAATTTCCAGTAAGGCACCACGATGGCGCCACATCGCGGTGAAGTTCTAGTTTGGGATTGTCATTTTCCAGTGGTGTAACACGATGGCATCGTGTCACGCCATTGGACAAAATGGGGATTGTAACTTTCCAGTGGCCCGACGTGATTTTTCCAAGTCGCGCCGAAGGTGAAAATTAGGATTCCAGTGATGAAAATTTTAATTCTTTCCAGGGGTAATTTGGTATTTTTCATCAGCGCAAATCAATCTAAAACACATTAATTAATAACTAAAAGCTGATTTAGTCATTGTTTATTCAAATTTCCCTAAATCAAGGACACTATCTCTCAAATAGAAAACCTTACCCCTCAAGAATCAAGAACAAATCCCAAGAAACTTCAAGAATTCAATTACCCAGGTATGTAGGTGTTCATCCTTGGGTTCCTTTCACCTTTGGAGTTTAAGAACCCTTTTTAAAAGTACAAGTTTTTAGATTCATGATTTAAATGTTTGAATTAGAATATGTTCCTGTATGTTTTATTGTATTGGTTTTAATTCAAGATTTACCTCATGTTTCATGTAAACCAATTGGCATATATGTTGAATTAGGTGAATTCTCTTGTTACAAACCTTGAGATTTATAAGTTGAATGTAGTAGCCATGATGTTTATATGTGATTATTGTTATGTGCAATAGTCATCCTCCTGAAGTGTTTGATAGAATCTCCATGTGAATTGAATAGTGAAATCATGACATGTTACCATGTGTTCTGACCCATGTACAAGTTCATAATATGAAAATGTTTGATAATGTGCCTAAATGAATGAATTGTAACTAAGTAACTAGCTATTATGTTTTCAAGATTGTGCCATATTTTATTATTTAAGCTATCAAATCCTGGGGGTATTTAATGCCCGAAATCTAGCTGTTTACTTCAATCACAGTAGTTATAGAATAGTCTCAGTATGGTTGAGAAAGTAATAATCAGTCAGTCTTGACGATCAATAGGAGTTTAGTTAAGCCAGTCCTGTAATGATCAGTTCTAGTGTCATTTCAGTTGGGCATAGGATTTAACACTGAGCAGACCCAGGGATTGGGGCATTCCTATTAGCCTATGGTTTGACCCTTAGTAGTTATCCCCGAGTTACAGAACTATGTAGCCAGTGTAGGGTAAGTCATCCTTCTGCCAGACCAGGGTTGACATTATCATATATATATTTCATGAGTCTTCCTGCCAGACTAGGGTTTACACAACCATTGTTAGTATCACATGGCAAGGTGCTAACACCCTTCTAACTGGGGTCATAGGTTGGACCCTAAATCAGTTTACATTAGGGTATGTCAGTTAAATAAACACTCCTACAATCTCAGTTTCAGTCTTTAGTATTGAACTCAGTCCAGTTCTACACAACCATGGCTGACAAATTTAGTTACTCAGTTATCAGTTACTTAATTATAAGTTATTCAGCCAACAGAACTCAGTACTTAGTTACAATATAATCTCAGATACACGACATGTATATATGTATATGCACAGTATATCATGCTCAGTGTTTATAGTAGCTTTAGTTCCCCATGTACTCTTATCAGTTATTGTTTATGCATATGAGCCCATGCTTATTGCCCTTACCTCATCTAGTATACCAATACATTCCAAATACTGATCGCATACTATCATTTGTGCTATGATTTCTCATATCATAGGTTCGAACGCTCAGGTTACTGACCACGCTTAGCCAGATTCAGTTTGCAGCAGCCAATTCAGTAGTAAGTCCTCATCCACCCGGGACATTACTTTATTTCATCATTTTAGAAGATTTAGTATGTTCAGTAGTGGGTGATAGTTGGGGACTTGTTCCATCAACTCCATATTTAGACAGTTAGAGGCTTTAGAACTAGATTACTATAGACATATATTTAGTATTATTATTAGTATTCTATACTTGTTTTCAGTTTATGAACCTTATGGCATTTTTAGTCTAACTTCTGCATATATGTATTTTTTAGTATTATCATTTAGTGCTCACAGCAGGTACCAGTCATGGGTTAGCTTGTGATCCTTTGGGGTCATAAGCACTATGTGATGTCCGGAGTGTAGACTCGGGGCATTACAAACTAGGTATCATATCCTAAGATTCTGAAGAGTCCTAAGGAGTTTGAAAGCCACGTAGAGTAGAGTCTTGTGCATGGGTGTGTAGCACACTACACTTATAGACAAGAGGGTCTGAGGCAATTTTAGGAAATTATTCCCTTCTTTAAGTGTTCTTATCAAGCGAGTGATCATGAGCTCAAGTTAAACTCTCTGTCTAATCAAATTTTCCCTTATGTTTATAGAACATGCCTTCCTAAAAAACCAATAGAAGAAGGACTGTGAATCAGCCAACACGTCCGACCATTCAGGAAAATCCCCTGAATGAGCAAGTATCTCATACAGAGTTCAGGGCTACATTCACTACTCTAGCCTATTCTGTAGCAGCTCAGAATTCTCAGCCAGCCGTTGTTTTTGCCAACCTAGTTTCCAATACTGCTGCAGCTAGAATTCAGGACTTTAGTCGAATGAACCCTTCTTTATTTTTAGGGTCCAAGTCTAAGGAGGACCCACAGGAATTCCTTGACATGGTTCAGAAGGTGACAGACCTCAAGGGGGTAACCACTAGTGAGAGTGCTGAGTTAGCTTCTTATCAATTGTAGGATATGGCTCATACATGGTTTTAGCAATGGAAGGTAGAAATGAGCGCAAATATAGGACCTATAGAATGGGAAGAGTTTGATACAACTTTCTTAGATAGGTTCTTTCTATTGGAATTGAGAGAGGCTAAGGTGTTAGATTTTATAAACTTAAAGCAGGGCAACATGAGTGTGAAATACTATTCCCTTAAGTTTACTCAGTTGGCCAGATATGCTCCTCATGTGGTAGCTGATAGCAAGTCTAAGATGAGTAAGTTCGTGTCTGGTGTATCTAACAGTTGTGTCAAGGAGTGTAGAACCGCAATGCTGATTAAAAGGATGGACTTATATAGATTGTGGTCCATGCTCAACAGATTGAGGAGAAGAAAATTAAGGAAAAAGAGAGGGATAATAAGAGTGCTAGAATAGTAAGTTTAAATTTTAATCAACCAAGGTCAGAAAGTGGTAACTGTCCTTAGTTTTTCCTAAAATCTTCACTCCCAGCTCTGTCCTGAGCCAGGGATCAAGTACCTAAGTCTAGGAATGGTAATAGAGATAGAGAGCTAGGCTCTAAATCTCAGGGTAGCATGAACAGGCCCAAACTAATCCTCTTTGTTAGAAGTATGGCAGAAACCATTGGGGTGTCTGCAGGGCTGGCAGTTACGGTGTTTCGAGTATGGTAAGCCAGGTCATACAATTAAAGAGTATCCTTAGGTGGGTTCACAGAGTTAGCATAATCATCCCCTAATTCAGTTTGATCGCCCATCTCAGCAGGGTGCTGCTTCCAGTGCAACTAGTGGACAACGCCCAAATAGACTTTATGCACTTCAGTCCCTCCAGGATTAGGAAAGTTCTCTTAATGTGCTCACTGGTACGTTAAAAATTATTCATTTACATATTTATGCCTTATTAGGTCAGGAGCTTCTTTGTCTTTTGTAACTCCTTACATAGCAGTCAACTTTGAAGTCAGTCCTAAAATTTTAATCAAACCTTTGTCAGTCTCTACCATAGTGGGTCAGTCTAACGTATCCCAACGAGTATACAGGAACTATCCAATTATGGTTTCTCAGAAATTTCCATCAATAGACCTCGTAGAGTTAGAGATGATAGATTTTGACATCATTATCGATATGGATTGGCTCCATTTATGCTATGCCACAGTTGACTGTAGAAGAAGAGTTGTCTATTTTCAGTTTCCAAATGAACTAGTCCTTGAATAGAGGGTAATGCTATAGCGCTTAAGGGTCAGCTTGTTTCATACCTTAGAGAAAGAAAAATGATATCCAAGGGGTGTATTTACCATCTTGTATGACTCAAATATTCTAGTTCTGAGACCCCAAATCTTGAGTAAAGTTTAGTAGCATGTGAATTTCTAGATGTGTTCCCTAAAGATCTTCCCAGAATTCCTCCCTAAAGGGTAATTGACTTCAGAATAGATCTTCTTCTTGATACTCAACCCACTCTATTCTGCCATATAGAATGAATCTATCTTAACTTAAAGAGTTGAAAGGATAGTTGAAAGTCCTCATAGACAAAGGATTTATCAGGCCTAGCATATCTCCTTAGGGTACACCAGTTTTATTCGAGTGAAAGAAAGATGGTTCTCATAGAATATGTATTAAATACTGCTAGATGAACAAAGTCACAATAAAAAACAAGTAACCACTTCCCAGAATTGATGACTTGTTCGACCAACTTTAGGGTGCTAGTTATTTTTCTAAGATAGACCTCAGGTCCAGCTATCATCAACTTAGAGTTAGAGAATGTGACATTCTATAAATAGCTTCCACAACTCAGCATGGTCACTTTGATTTTCTAGTCATGTCATTCGGTCTCACGAATTCCTCATCAGTCTTTATAGACTTGATGAACCTAGTGTTCAAGCAGCACTTGGACATTTTTGTAATAGTCTTTATTGATGATATACTTATCTAATCAGGTATTGAAAATGATCATGTAGACCACCTCAAAATAGTATCACGGACTCTTAGGGCCAATCAATTGTTTGCTAAATTTAGTAAGTGCGAATTTGGCTATGATCCGTAGCTTTCCTTGGCCTTATTATTTCCAGTAATTCCATTAGAGTTAATTCTCAAAAGACTGAGGCGGTGAGAAACTAGACTAGACCCATCTCTCTATCAAATATCAGGAATTTCTTGGGTTTGGCTTGCTATTACCGATGGTTTATTATTGTATTTTGGTCTATTGCATCCCCAATATCTAGATGACTCTGAAGAAAGTTAAGTTTTAGTGGTCAGATTCTTGTGAGAAGAGTTTTTAGGAGTTTAAGACTCGACTCACTACAGCCCCAATTTTGATATTATTAAATGGCTAAGATGGGTTTGTTGTGCGCTGTGATGCTTCCAGAGTTGGGTTTGGAAATGTTTTGATGTAGAGGGGTAAAGTTGTGGCCTATTCCTTTAGACAACTTAAGCCCTATGAAAAGAATTACCCTACCCATGATCTTGAGTTAGCAACTGTTGTGTTTGCCTTAAAAATTTGGAGACATTATTTGTATGGGGTGTATGTTAATATTTTCATAGATCATAAAAGCTTGCAGTATGTATTTTTATAGACGAATTTAAATCTGCATCAGAGAAGATGGTTACAATTGTTAGAGGATTATGATATGAGTATTTTGTATCACCTGAGTAAAGCTAATGTAGTGGCAGATGCTCACAGTAGGTTGTCCATGGGTAGTGCCACTCATGTTGAGAATGGTAAGCAGAAGTTAGTTTAGGAACTTCACCATCTTTCTAGGTTTGGTGTTCGTTTGGTTGATTAAGTTAAGGGTAGTGTTTGGGTGCAGAATAGTTCAAAATCATATCTAGTTTTCGAAATAAAGAAAAAGTCGGATAGGGATCCTACTCTTGTGAAGTTGAAAGTGTCAGTCAGAGATCAAAAAGTAGATGTTTTCTGCCAAGGGGGAGATGATGTGTTATGTTCCAGGGTAGATTGTGTGTGCTTCGTGTTGATGAGTTGAGACAACAGAATCTTACAGAAGCACATGGCGCACATTACTCGATTCATCCAGGGGCCGTGGAAATGTATCACGATCTTTGGGAAATCTATTAGCAGAGTAGGATAAAGAGAGATATTACAGAGTTTGTGGATAAGTGCTTCACATATTAGCAGGTTAAGATTGAACATCAGAAGCCTAGTGGTTCTATACAGGAGTTAAATATTATCATATGGAAGTGAGAAGAAGTGAACATGGATTTGTGACAGGTTTACCTCATACTCGACATCATCAGGATTTGATTTGGGTCATAGTAGATAGGATGATTAAATCCTCACATTTCTTGCCAGTTTATACTTCTTATTCAACTGAGGACTATTCCAAGATCTATATTAGAGAGTTGCTTAGGTTGCACAAAGTCCCAGTATCCATCATTTAAAATAGAGGTACGCAGTTCACCTTTTACTTTTGGAAAGCCTTCCAAAAGGGTCTTGGTACCCAAGTTTACCTCACTGCAACCTTTCACCCATAGACTGATGGTCAAGCAGAAAGGACCATTTAGACTTTTGAAGATATGTTAAGAGTGTGTGTCTTTATCTTTAAAGGTAGTTGGGATAACCACTACCCTTTGATTGAGTTCATGTATAATAATAGTTATCATTCCAGTACTCAGATGGATCCGTTAGAGGTGCTTTATGGAAGGAGATGTAGTTTTCCCATTAATTAGTTTGAGGTAGGTGAGACTTCATTAGTAGGACGTATCCTAGTATTTGATGCCTTAGAGAAGGTTCATTTGATCAGAGAGAGGCTTAAGATAGCCCAAAGCTGATAGAAATCATATACAGATATAAGAAGAAATGATCTTGAGTTTGAGATTAATGACTTTGTGTATTTCAAATATCTCCATGAAAGGAGTAAAGAGGTTTGGCAAGAAGGGGAAGCTCAGTCCCCAATATATCGGTCCATAAAGAATTCTCAGCCATTTTAGAAAGATAGCATATGAGCTTGAGTTACCTTCAGATCTAGCTTCAGTACACCTAGTTCTCCATGTCTCCTTAGATGATGTAGGTATTCACAATGTTCTTTCTTTTGAAGAGGACCCATTCCAGATTCTTGATTGTCAGATTTGTAGACTAAGGAACAAAGAAGTTCCCTAGGTCAAAGTTTTTTGGTGGAATTACTCCATTGAGAGAGCTACTTAGGAAGCAGAAGATGATATGCGGACCAAGTATCCTCACCTCTTCTCCACAAACTAAGACTCAGCTTAAGGTAGTAATTTATATGTGAGTAGATGCTAATATATTTGAGGGTTTTAACTAAGAATAATTACAAAGTCATAAGCAACTTTTGCCGTTTTCTGAATGTGTTTTTTGTTTGATATTGTAGTAAAAGTCAAGATGCAAGAGAACCAGCAATAATGGAAGTAAAAGAGTTGAATTCTAAGCAGGTAGAGAGGGAAGTATAGATGAAGACTTGTGTGATAAGTCGTCAGCCTTGTCATAAGCTGTAAAAGTTGTCGTCAGCCTTAGACAAAGAATGAACTTCTGCTAGAATTCGTGATGACATCTATGATAGCCTGTCAGATATATGATAAGCCATCAGGCTCATCGTTATCCTTATACAGAGAATGAGCTTAAACTCGAATTCATGGTGATATCTGTGATAGGCTATTAGAAGTGTGACAAGCTATCAGGCTCTTCGTTAAGCTTAGGCATAGAATGGGATTTAAAGTGAACAAGCAATGACAATTCTGATAAGTCATCATATGTCTTATAAGCCATCACGTCTCATCGTCAACCTAAGGCAGAGATTGTCGAAAGTGAAGAGGAGCTGATGACATTCCTGATAAGTTGTCAGACTCCTGATAAGCCATCACACACGTCATTGCCTATCCGAGAAAATACTGTGATCTATGATTTTGTTTCTATAATTAGGATGAAATATTTAAAGCATATGTTAGGGTTTTCAAATCATAATAATGAGGGGGAAACTAATGTTTTGAGAATATCTTCTCTCTAGTTTTCTGACTTGAACTTTACAATTATTTTTGGAGAGATTATTATAATTGTTTTGGGATTTTCTACTATGAATCAAATTTGAGAAACACTTGTTGCTATTCATCTTGTTGTAAGATCATATATCAAACTATAAATTCAACTTGTGGTCTTTATTATTTTTTTATGAGTAGCTAAATTCCCTTAACCCGAGTTGTGGGATCTATTGGTTTGGGTTTGTAACGTAATTAAGTGTTCAAGATTCTAACGGTGGTAGAAAATTCTTGTTAATTCCATTATTTTATACTCTGACTATTGGTTGCAAACAATAGGCCTTGCTTACTGGTGATTTGCTTAAGATAAGAAATCAACCCTAGTAAGAAGTGAATTATCAACAGGGAATTGGAAGCATCAAACTTCCATTTAATAATTGATGTTGTAACAAGAATAATTAACTTGAGACAACATCCTATTATGAAATATAAATTCCCTAAGTTCGAGAGAATTAGGTAGTTAAATTTCTAAATAGGTTGAGAAATATTTAGATATAACTTCGACAAGGATAGTCTGTTGTTTCTACCTACCACAAGAATCTTGAATCGTTACTAACGTCTATCAAATCCCAACACCTATAGTGAACATAACTCTGGTTTTCCTTATCATATTGATTGCAAACACTGAATTGAGAAGTAATTATTTATTTCCTTTCCAAAAGCCCTCATTCACAGGAAACTGATGACTATCATTTGATTAACCTGCAAATAACTCAAATTCACACCATATTCCTTGTGGGATACGACCCCAACCTAGGTGGGTTATATATTGAGAACGATCACTTATATGCTTGTAAGAGAGGTGTAGTTTGAGCATTATCAAAAATGGCGCCATTGCCGGGGAATATGGTTATAAATTAAAGTTGTGTGTGCTAATTGACTGTTAGTCAAGTTTCCTAGTTTTACATTTATTTGTTGTTTTTGTTTGCTGCAGGACTTTTGTGGTGCATGCCAAGAACCAGAAGTTCCTAAGAACCATTATTACCATTTAATCTGGAATCACAACTAATCGGTAAAATGGCAGACCAGCAAGAGGCTGACAGGTTAGCAGCCTTAGCTAGAGCTCAGGTGAATTTGTTGAATGACGGTCAACAAGTACGACATCCAAATCTGAAGGATAACAACTTTGGAGATGAGGAGTTGCTAAATCCTGGTAACCCAAGGAGTGTAAGAAAATAGCTGCACCAGTACAGCGTAATGCTAATAAGAACCATCTGTTCTAAGTAACGCAAGATCACCAGCCGGTCTAGTTTGACGTCAATGATGATGATGATGGAATGGATGGAGTAGGTGTAACGGGCGCAAATATTACTCCACCGTTAGCACCTGGGGAGAAATTCAACATTACGAGTACTATGATTCAACTCCTTAATATGAAGGGGTTGTTTGGTGGCCTTCCTGGGGATGATCCGAACTTGCATCTGATGAACTTTGTCACCATTTGTAAATCTTTTGATAACCTAGGAAAGGGTCAGAATGCTATCCATTTGAGATTGTTTCCGTTGTCCCTGTCTGGAGATGCAACGTTATGGCTTAATGATCTGACACCCGATTCTATAACCAATTGGAGGTAGTTGAACGAAGCTTTCCTAGAAAAGTTCTTTCCACCTTTCAGGACGGTATAGTTGAGGAATGAGATCAGCAACTTTAGAAAGCTCCTAACTAAAGCCTTGTATGAAACCTGGGAGAGATTAAAAAAAAAGCTGATGCAGTGTCTGAACTACAACATGATGGACATACACTTGATGGAGACTTTGTACAAGACACTTAACTTTGTGACAAAACCAATTGTAGATAATGCTGTTGGTGGTTCATTTGTTGAACTTACATTCCTAGAGGCTTCAGAAATGCTTGAGAGAATGACCAAACAGAGCTGGGCATAGCATACTAGGGACTCTGTGGTAAAATGCCCCACTATTTCTGTTGGTATAACTGTGGAACAATGTATAAGAGACGAGGAGCATGATCAAGACATGGCTCACCTAAAAACATAGATGGACTTGCTAACCAAGCATTTACTATCAGGTAAAATTGAGAAAGTGAAGGTTGTGGGATCACAGAGCAGAGTGGAGTCTGACTCAGAAAAAGAGGCAAAATATTTAAAAAAATTAGGGGGGTTTTTGAGGTAATAGCCAAGAAAATTAAGGTTGAACTTACTATGATAAGGCTGGATATAAGAAACAGGAGCAAGGTAATTGGAGGAGCAATAATGATAGGAGCGGGTTATATGTCCCTCCTAGAAATTGTGAGACTGCTATAACATGTTATAAAAAGATGTCCCTGGAGGACATGATGGCTAAATTGTTAAAGGAAGTGGAGGCTACCAACTTAGGGGTGACTACCACGAAGACTGATTTGTCGTCTATGAGTCAGTTGGTAAACTCGCACTCCACTTTGATCAAACAGCTGGAACAGCAAATGAGCCAACTTTCTGTAGCACTGAATCAGAGGAAGAGTGGACGTTACCAAGTGATATGATTCAGAATCCGTGGAATGATGGTCATGTATAGTGATTACCACTAAAAGTGGTAAGATATTACTGTAATACCCCGATCATTCCTTAAGCCTAAATCTGTCCTTTTAAATGGATATATATGACTTACAAAGTGATGGATGTTTAAACCATGTAGAGAATTGAATAAGATTTCCATCGATACCAATTTCATTAAAATCCCACATCGGATGAGTGAGTTATGGACGTTTTACTGAATGCTATCAGATAGCCTAGGTTTGACGGTCGATCGGTGGACTGTCAGGTCCTTGGTGAACCATTAAGTATCCCGTTAAGCCAAGGCAGTATCTCCCTTTTTGGGATGTCGTGTGATGGTCAAAGTGGTGGACCGTCACAAAGTTGACGGACCGTCAAGGTGTCTATCAGACCGAGATAGAATGTCTCATTTTTGTCCCTCAAGTGATGGACGACTTGGTAGACCGCCACTTTTCTGACGGACCGTCAGGTCAACCATTACATCGAGGTAGAATGTTCCAGTTTTGGTGTTCGAGTAACGGATGACTTGGTGGACCTTCAGTCCCTCTGACGGACCGTCAGGTCGACCATCACAGGCCCCGATCTGCAAATTTTAGAATTTTTCAAAAGGGCCTCTTGGTCATTTCCGCTCCTTGTGGCCTTATATATATATATCTATGTAGAGAATAAAAGATCATTTTCTCTCCATTTCTCTCCAAAATTCTATCAAGATTTCTCTAGAAACCTAGGTGGTGGGAGGCAACCCATCCTTCTAATCATTTTTGTTGTTTTTGATTAAGTGTAGGTGCAAGAAGTACAAAGGAGGAGATTAGACCCAATTTTGATTTGGAAGTGAGTCATGTCAATAGTGGTAAGTCTAGGATTGATGGAATAATACAGGTAAGTAGAAGTGGTCAAATGTGTAAGGTTCAAGTATGATTTGCATTATAGTCGCGCCTAGAGTTATGTAGGTTCGACCCAAAGAAAAAGTTTTGCGGTGCAACTTTATTTTATGACCTCGAGGTATGGACCTTTTTCGACCAAGAGTGCGCCGTTTTTCCAATTGCCTATGCCAACATAGACAATAGGCTAGGAACCGCCTATGCTAACATAGGCAATAGGTTAGGCGCCGCCTATGCCAATATAGGCAATAGGTTAGGCGCTGCCTATGCCATTGCCTATGCTTACTGCCTCACATAGGCAATAGGCTAGGCGCCGCCTATCATCTTAAATGTTGCCTTCTAACCCGTTTGTGAATGGACCAAACCTAACCCATGGCTCATCCTTTAAATATATCCTCTACACTTGAACACCACTCAATTTTTCTTAAACCTAAGCACCGCCCAAGCACCCTTGCCCTCTCCAAGCTTTTCTCTTTTCTTATCTAATCCTGCAGGCTCACCTTCCCGATTCATCATGAGTTTATCACCAAGTAAGTTGTTATTTCATGTTCCATAATTGTTTCAGTGCTACGCTTATAATGGTTAACTTGATTTTGTAGTAGCGCTTGGTGATAAGAGAATGGTTAGTTTGTTATGATTTTTGAAAAATACATCTCATTGAGTGAAAGGATTCTCTTAGGTAATCTTGATTTTACTCCGGCATGTATTGATTGGTATTCACTGTCATAATTTGTTATTATTATGGAGTTGAAATATTGAAGCCTAATGCATAATTTTGGGAGTTGTAAGCTTGACTATGTGAATGACTCGTTCATTGATGTAATGATCATGGTTAACCAAAAGCATAAGATTGTGTGATTGTTTCTAGGCCATAGCATGATAAGATTTCTATGTGGTAGTCTTGTTCAAAGATTGCATTTACCCAATGAAATAAAGTCAAAAATAATAGTCAAGGTTACAAGACCATTGTGTGCTGCTTCTCTATACCAAACTGAGAAATTGTTATTTAAAGTGAAGGGTTGAAAGTGTGACTGCACTGATAATGTTGTTGTCACATACCATCTACATGTATGTCGATAAAGTCTGAGTAATTGAACATACTCACTTAATTAGTTTGTGCAAATAAATTAAGTGCGGGGTGGTGCCATCACTATTTTCTTTTTCGATTATAGTGGATTCTACGACATAAGACTAACATGACCCTATTATAATCCCAGGTAACATGGCTCCGATAGGACGACAGGGAAAGGAGAAAGCATCCACCTCACAAAAAGGTCAAAAACGGTCAAGAAAGGACCAGGCTGATTCCTCCTCTCATCAAGTGCTTCGACGCACTTTTGGGATCAAATGGGTTCTGGAGGAGGAAGGGAAGGAATGGTATAGAAACAATAAGGTGAAGAAATATGTACATGTGGATTTGATGCAGAAGGAAAGTTTAGAAAAGAACTGCCCTCGCATTTTGGCAAAGATTATGGCACTAAATCTTGACTTTATCTTCCGAGACATGGGCGAATGTAATCTTGATTTGAATCGAGAGTTTTATGCCAACTGGTCCCCAAGGACTACGGGAAATGAAGTAAATATTCTGGGGCAAGTTTTGCAATTGAACGCTGATTTCTTTAACTCTTTCCTGGGAACTCCAAGTGTGGATCCATCACCACTCAAGGAGCTCTACAACAGACCTCCCTACAGAGCCATCAGACATATGTTGTGTGGATCAAGGTCCATGACCCGGTGGACTCGTCACAAAGATAATGGTCATCACAATACTTACCCATATGCTTGCTTGAATAGAGAAGCTGGCATATGGTTAAGAATAGTCAACTCCTGCTTGATTCCTGGGACACAATACACTAAGGTCATGAGTGATCGAGTCTGCTTGGTGTATGCTCTAATGACAAATGTTCCCATCAACATTGGTGCAGTTATATGAATGTCGATGCAAAAAGCAAGGGTGCACAAAAGGTCCCATTTTAATTTTGGCAATTTGTTGACTGCAATCGTAAGGAAAGAGCACATTGAGGAGGAGCCAGTAGACCATAAGTTTCCACATAAACCGAAGAAGGTAGATCTCACGAAAATCAAAGATCTAGAAATTGGTCAAGGCATCAACCTTACCACTGCTGAGAGACATACTCGAGATGAGAGTTTTTTCTGCCATCTGTATGGCATGACTAGGTTTACTATGATGAATGGGGGTCGTATGCCGACTGATGCAGAGCTTCGGTAGTTGTACTATGACTACCCGCTTAATGAGCATGCTTGGGCCATGTGTAGAGTGGGGGTGAATTTTGAGGAACCTCTAGATAATGATGTGCTGACAGACGATGATCACCGACTGCTAGACTCTGATGTGGAGGACAACTCTGATGATGAAGACTCTGATGATGATTCTGACGAAGGGGGTATGATACCGAATGTAGAGGAAGAGTCTGACTAACCAGGTTTTTGCTTATTTATTTACACTGAGGGCAGTGTGTTCCGTATAAGTGTGGGGTGCGGGTATATGTTTGCAGATTGCCTTGTCTGCTTTATTGCGTACTGCTTGCCTGCATTTATTCTTTAGTTGTTTTGATTTAGTCGTAGTTAGTTAGTTGTAATTAATCAGATTTTTGCATGAAATTGTTCTTATAGACGGCATGGCATTATAATAGGAGTTTGTCCTGAATCACTACTATTGAAACATTTAGGCTCTAATTTGTGACTCATTCTGTGATAATTGCTTGTGGTTTAATTCATTCATCTGCTGGGTCAAGAATCTATAATGCTCCTAATTAAGTTGACCATGTGCCATGTGTGTGTAAGGTTATTGTATATTCTTTGTTGTGACTAATGCTAGAACTTGCCTGGTGTGTATGTGAAGTGAAATAAAGATTGTGAGTTTAGGAGATGATTTAGGCATTTCTTTGGCAGCCCTGATTTTGTTTATCTTCTTTTTACCTACCTTTGTACATTGTCCTAGTGAACACCCTTTGAGCCTTTAACTATTTTCTTTAGCAAACTCATATGTAGCCTAATCCATTTTTTTAAAAAGACCATAATTTCATCCAAAAGCTCCTAAGCGCTTTAAATTGTAGAATGAAGTTGAGTAAAGAGTGTGGCAAAATAAGAGGAAAATGGTTAAAGTGATGCCCCAAAGTTTAGTTATTGGTACATGAAAATATTGTGATCGAGGGTGGCTATCATAGGGGTTCTTAATAAAAAAAATAATAAATAAAAAAAAAAAAGAGAAACATAAATAAATAAATAAAAAAAAGAGTTGTATATTCCCATCATTATGTTTCTGATTGAGTAACAAAATGGGTGAAAAGGGGTTGGTAGATGAAAGGAAGGTAGAGTGGTTGTTAAAAGTTAGTGTAAATGGCATAATGTAGTGTATTAAAGCGCTTAGGGAACATAGTCACCATTTCTGGCCAAAATAGTCCTACCTGTCCCTTTAGCCTACATTACAACCCGTAAAGACCTATTTGATCCTAACCTTAGCATTCTGATGTTAGTGGAGCATTACACTAAGGGCAAGCATATGGTCATCAGTTGTAATCTAAGAATTCTTTGTGAGAGTGAGAGCAAGTAAGTTCTTATACCCATATTTCTGAAAAATACAAAACTATGAGTGATTATGGGTAACATTTTGTGTGAGCGCACATGGTTGATGATTGTTGGGTAGTTTTATATGATTTTCTTTGGCTTAACTTGTGTATATGAATTAACCAACTTAATGATTTTATGTTAGAGGGTGAGTTGTTTCTAGTAATGATCAAGAAATCTACTCTTTGTTAATAATTGTCGGTTATGTCTTGTTGAAAATTTTGTGTTGCTCTTGTGAAGTTTAGTTAGGTATTCGCATGGATGTACTATTTTGTTTGAGGACAAACAAAGCTTTCAGTGTGGGGTGGTGATGTTGGGCGTATTTATACGTCTAAGCACCATAACTTACCCATGTTTCAGCTAAGTTTTGAGAATAAAATACATAAGTCTTGCACTTTTAGTCTATTTTTAGTTAAGTGAGCTGACCTATGTGATTAACATGCTTTTCCGGTACTAATACGGAAGATTTCAGCACTTTGGGGACCTGTGGACAGCAAAGGAAAACTTCACATAAAAAGGAAAGCAGCTTTTGGACTGAATGTGCTGTATAGGAACTTTTTCCCCAGGCAAATTGAATATTTTTAAATAGTTAAGGATGCAGTAGCAATTTATTAGAGAAGGATGTTATTAAAAGCCTTATGGCTGAATTTTTAGGGATTATTCAATTATTTAGATTCTGTATTAGTTTTGAAAACAAGAACGGACGGCTTAGCTTGAGCACAAAGAGAGAGAAACGTGTTTCTCTCTTAATTTCGCTAGTCATCTTCATCACCAAGATCATTCTAAGTTTTGGTATGATGAATATTTCTATGTTGATTTCTGTTTTATTCATGAGTAGCTAATCTTGTTTGTTAGGGTTATGGAAACCTTGTAGTATACTCTCTATTGCTATGGGTTTTTGAATTTATGATATGTCACGCCACTTATATCATTACTCTCTTCATTTTGTTTGAATTCTCGTGGTTGCAAATATAGGGAATGCGCCATTATAGCAATAACTTGTTCGATAGAAAAGTTACTGTTTGGAAAAGAGAGTATGACGAGAAATTAGGGTTTCCAACCTCTAATTTACACGTTAATGCCCTAGCAGGATTAACTTCTTGGAGAGTTCGTACAATTTGTTGTACACTTTCGATTCGAAAGAACTAAGGTGAATAAATCCTTGATGGTTGAAAAACACTTGGATTTAGAATTAGAATACGTCTCTCTATAAGTGCATGCATGCATAAAATCTGTATTACTCATAGTTAATAGAGAAGTAGAAGCTACAAGGTGGACATAACCCTAACTTATCATTCTCTGTGATCAAATATTATTACACATATCATCTCACTCGTAACACTAAAAATATTATTGGGCACTTAAACTCAAACCCCCCTTATCTTGGAACCTTCGCTCAACAGTCTAATAATAATCGCAATACTTAGTGACCATAGTATTCCCTGTGGGATTCGACACCCAACCCAGTAGGGTTCTATATTTGACATCGACCGCTTACACTTTCTAACGAGAGTTGTAATTTGGGCGTATCAAGGACTATCTCAAGGCAACAACCATCAATAGATTTTTTGGCAACAACCATCAATAGATTTTTCGGCAACTAAATCAAAGGTCAAAGGTAAATGTATGGCTGCAATGAATAGGAAATCACTCAATAGTGAGTTATAATTGGTCTTTAATTTTATAAAAAAATTGGTTTTGCCCATATTACAGAAAAAACATTATTTCAGCTGCTTACTTGTATGTCTTAGAATGTCTTAGCAGTTTTGAGTTCATTAGTTTACCTGCAGTAATGATGGAACACATACACAAAGTGTTTCTTGGGATAAAATGGGAAACATGGCATGCCTTATGGTTATTGGTTAAATAAAGTATTTGATCACGTTGGTATTGTCTATGAGAATAGAACTCCTAGAATTGTATTGCAAATGCTTGGTATGAAGACACTGGTCAAAACTGAATATGTGAAGAATAAATTAAGTACCAATTGCCAAGGGGAGTTCAACAAAGCGATAAAGGATTTACAACTCAACATAGATGCTACTGATGCAGAGATCAACAATTTGAATATGACAATACAACATCTGACTATTGAAGGTCCAAGTGTCACTGATGAGCTTAAAAATGAGAATGCTCACCTAAACAAAAGAGTCTCCACTTTGACAATAAAGGTTTTTAGATTGAATGCATAGATAAGGCATTTAACCAAGGAATTATTTCAGTGTCATGATATAGAAAACACTTCTTCAAACCATCCTTCCAAGTCCCTCTCTTATATAACCTTTTGTAAGACCTCGCAAGATTCCTAGATTAATTTAGTCCTTTAAGCTTGTTAAGGGGTCCCAAACATAGAAAATTCTAGCCAACTATTCAGACTTAGTTTACTTTAGGTATTTGAAAGTTGGTAATCTCATTTCGCGACCTTAAGGTCCCTTAAATGTCTATATTTTAGTTAATTCATGATCAGGAAGGTCAATAGGTGTTCTCGGAAAAGTTTTGTATTTTTTGAACTTCGTTTAAAGCTCCTTTGGAATCCCAAAATAGTATGCCAACGCGATCTTAGCGCACCGCGTGGCCTATCACATTGGTTAATATTTTCCTCAGCTACCATTGCCAAATTTTAGTGAGTCAGTGCGATCTTGGCGTGTTGACCTACCATTGGTGTCATCGACGCACCACGTTGACCTACATGTCGGCAATCCAGTCTTCACTCACTAAAATACCGCATTCTTGGGGGTATTTAGGTCTTTTTACCCTGACTCTCAGCCCCTAAAACACAAAATTTAATACCCTAGGAAGCAAATAAACCTATTCTTTCGCAATTTATCTTGAGAACAAGCCTTAGGGATTTTAAATTTCAAATCAAGAACTCAAGATTCCTCCATTAGTTTGCTGAAATTCTTTAACAAGGAATGTAAAGTTTTCGTCCAAGGGTCCTTTCCACCATTGTAGTTCAAGAAACTTCTTTCAAAAACGTGAATTGTGATTTCTATGTGGTGGGTTTGAATGTAATCATGTGGATGTTATGGAATGTGTTCCAAGTTGAAATCTTTATGTGTTTCTTGATAATATGATAGCATGTAAGTTGAATTTTGATTCTCTTATATTAAAACCCTTGAATCATGTAGTCATGATGTATTAGCACTGTTGATCATACCCAGGTATAAAGCTACACCTACTATGTGTTTGATAAAATACTAAATTGAGACTATAGTCTTTTTGTAGTCCTTTGGTGGTCTAAACGATGAATCATGCTATACCCACATAATCACAATGTCTTTTATGTTAAAGTTATACCTTGTATGAGTTTGATGGACTGCTCATGAGATTGGTTTAATGAAATTATGATGTGTTAGTATGCATTCCTATTCATGTCCAAGTTCATGACTTTCAAGTGATTGATGAACTGCCTCATGGCTTGTATTGTGAGTTGTTGACTATTGTCAAGTATTCAAGAATTTTCATGTCTTATTATTTTCATGTTATCGAGTCCTAGGGGTATTTAAACCCAAAAAATTAGTTGTGTGCCTAGAGCCAGTGTTAGTTACAGAATCTATCTCAGTCATGTTGCGATCAGTAGTACTCTCTGTCAGTCAATAAAATTTAGTAGTATTCTGTTATTCAACAAAACTCAATAAACTCAGTCTAGTGTAGTCCAGTATACTCAGTTTAGTGTCTATTCAATTGGGAGTAGCATTCAGCATCAAGTGGAACCAAAGATGAGGGATTACCTGCCAGTAGAGAGTGTGATCCTTAAAAGTAGTCCTTGTGTTCAAGAACTACATAGACAGCATAATTGAGACACCAAACCTGCTAGATGAGGGTTGATAAGGTGGCTTAACCTGTCATTTGAGGGTACCACCATTCTCATTTGAGTACCTAACAGATGAGGGTAACTCTTATCTTGTCCTTAGCCATGGCATGGTACTAACACTCTTTCAACTGGGGTTATAGGTTGGACACCAAATTTATTTAGGAAAGAGGTATATTGGTTAGATGATTACCTCTCACAGTCTCAGTCTTAGGCTTCAATAAAAAAAACTCAGGTAGTTCTACAAATTCACGGATTGTCAGATACAGTCACTCAGCTCAGTACGGAACTTAGCTAGTTCAATCAGAAACATAACTGTCAGACACAGTCACTTAGTAAATAATATATCAGTTATCAATTATATTAGTTATTAGTAATCCATGTATTAGTAAACTCAGTATTCAGAATCCTTATTACTTTAGTTACAATTATGTATTCACGCATGTATTCTCACGCAGTCATGTTCATGTTATTCAATCAGTTATAATTCATGCATAAGAACCTTTGCATTCAGCATTAAATAACTTTGCATACCAATAAATTCACACGTACTAACGCATACTTTTCTTTGTGCTATGATGTTTTATACCATAGGTTTAGACGTACGGGCCCCAGAACATTCTTAGCAGTTCAGACATTCAGCTAGCAGCAGTAGACCAATAGTGAGTCCTCATCATTTGAGGATATTTTTTTGTTTCATTGTCTTATTAGATTCAACATGTCAGTAGATGGAGTTAGTTGGGGGGTTGTTCGTCCAACTCCTTATTCAGACTTTTAGTTTAGAGGATTTTTAGACTAGATGTTCAGACAATATCCAGTAATTTAGATTATGATGTTTTATCAAACTTTATAATGTTCTTTTCATCAGTATGATAGTTTTGAACCTTATGGCATTTCAGCCAATTATTCCACATTATATAGCGTTATTACTCAGTTATTAGAGTAGGTAAAGTCATGGGTTCGCTTGTGGTCCTTCAGGATTTATGAGAATTGTGTAGCATTCGGGGTACACACTCGGGGCGTTATAAACTTTATATCAGAGCATAAGGTTCAATAGCATCTTAGGAAGTTTGAAAGCCAAATCTAGTAGAGTCTTGTGCATGGGTGTATAGCGCGCCACACTTATGGACAGGAGGCTACGAGATATTTTAGGAATAGTTTCCTTTTTTTTAGTATTCATGTTATGTGAGTAAGCATGAGCTCCAGATAAAATCTCCTTTAATATAATTTTCTCTTCCATCTATAGAAAATGCCTCAAAAGAGGACTCAGGTAAGAGGAATGGGAGATCAGCCAGTCCCTCAGCCCAACCAGCCCAATCACTTGGGTGAAAATGGCTCCCACGTGGAGTTTAAAGCAGCATTCACCACCATATCTCATTCTGTGACAACCCAGAATGAATGTCCAGTTGTTGTTCTGGCCAACCAGTGGGCAATACTGCAGCAGTCAGGATTCGGCACTTCACCCAAATGAACCCTCCATATTTTTCTGGGTCTAAGTATGATGAGGACCCTCAGGAGTATTTTGATTAGGTGAAAAAGATTACTAATATTATGGGGGTGACTGCTAGTGAAAGTGTTGAGCTAGCTGCATATTAGTTATAGGATATGGCTCACACTTCGTTTAAACAGTGAAAGCCAGAGAGGGTCGTAGATGTAGGACCCATAGATTGGGAGGAGTTTTCCGCTACTTTCCTAGATAGATTCTTTCCCCTAGATCAAGAGAAGCTAAGGTGTTAGAGTTTATTAATCTTAAGTAGGTCAATGATAGTGAAAGACTATTCTCTTAAGTTTACTGAATTAGCTAGATACGCTCCTCATGTGGTAGCAGATAGCAGATCCCGAATGAGTAAGTTTGTGTCTGGGGTGAATGATAATGTGATGAAAGAGTGTAGGACCATAATGTGTATTAGTGAGATGGACTTGGCTAGGCTGATAATCCATGCTCAACAGATAGATGAGCAGAATAAAAAGGAGAATGAGAGAAGTAGAACAAGAGATCTAGAAAAAATAGTTTTTACTTTGCTCAACCTAAGTTAGATAGTAGGAATCATTCTCATTTCCACCTAAAATCTTTAGTTCCATCTCCATCCTTAACTAGTGCTCTAGTTCTAAAATTTAGAGACGACAATAGAGATAGGGTGCAAGGCTCTAAGTCTCACGATAGTGTTAGTAGTGCCCGAACAAATCCTTTTTGTTAGACTTGTGGTAGGAATCGTTAGTGTATTTGCAGAGCTTGCAGTAATTTTTGTTTTAAATATGGAAAGACAGGCCATAGAGTCAGAGATTGTCACCAGTGGGCAACGTTCAAACATACTGTATGATCTTTAGTCCTGGTAGATTTAGGAAAATTATCCTGATGTGGTCACTGGTACATTGCAGATCTTTTATATGCATGTCTATTATTTGATAGATCCAGGAGCTTTCTTGTCTTTTGTTACTCCTTATATAATAGTTGATTTTGGAGTCAGTCTCAAAATTCTAGCAGAGCCTTTCTCAGTCTCTTCCCTAGTGGGTAAATCAATCATAGCCCGATGGGTATACAGGAACTATCCGATTATGGTATTTTGGAAGATAACTTTAGCAGACTTAGATGAATTAGAGATGAGTGATTTTAATGTCATTCTTAGCATAGATTGGCTTTATTCCTGCTATGCCTCAGTCGAATGCAGAAAGGAATTGTCCAGTTCCAGTTCCCAAATGAACCTGTCCTAGAGTGGAGGGGCATTACTTTAGCGTTTAGGGGTCAGCTTGTTTCTTACCTTTGGGCAAGAAAATGATGTCTAAGGGATGTGTCTATTACCTTATGTGAGTCAAGGACTCTAGTTCAGAAACCCTTACTCTTGAATTAGTATCAGTAGCATGTGAATTCCTAAATATGTTTCCCGAAGATCTTCTTGAGAATCCTCCTGAAAGGAAAATTGATTTTAGAATCGATCTTCACCCAAGTACTCAGTCCATATTTATTCCTCCATACAAAATGGAACCAACAGAACTTAGAGAATTGAAAGAACAGTTGAAGGATCTCTTAGACAAGGAATTCACAGACCCAGTGTGTCCCTGTGGGGTGCTCCAATTTTATCGTGCGTAAAAAAATGGTTCTCTCATAATGTGCATAGACTACCGTCAGCTCAATAAGGTCATGATAAAAAACAAGTATCCCCTTCCCAGAATCTATGACTTATTTGACCAACTTCAAAGTGCTAGTTACTTTTCTAATATAGACCTCAAATTAGGCTATAATCATCTCAGAGTCAGAGAATATAACATCCCGAAGATAGCTTTCAGAACTTGGTATGGTCACTTTGAATTCTTAGTCGTGTCCTTTGGTCTTACCAATGCCCCAACAACTTTCATGGACTTAATGAATCGTGTGTTCAAGCAGTACTCGGACATGTTCGGCATAGCTTTTATAGTTCATCATAGTTTTCATAGATGACGTATTGATTTACTCCCACAGTTAACATGATCATGCAGACCATCTCAGAATAGTATTGCAAACTCTCAGAAATCATCAGTTATTCACCAAATTCATTAAGTGTGAATTTTGGCTAAGGTGAATAGTATTTATTAGCCATATAATTTTTGGTGATGGAAATAGGGTGGATCCCCAAAAGATAAAAATGGTGAGAAACTGGCCTAAACCTATCTCTCCATCAGATATTAGGAGTTTCTTGGGTTTGGCAGGCTATTACAGATGGTTTGTTAAAGGATTTTCATATATTGCATCTCCTATGTCCATATTAACTCAGAAGAAAGTCAAATTTTAGTGGTCAGATTTATGCAAGAAGAGTTTTCAGGTGTTGAAGAGTTGACTTACCTCAGCTCCAGTTTTGACTCTCTCAGATGGTTCAGATGGGTTTGTGGTATACTATGATGTATCCAGAGTAGGTTTGGGTTGTATCTTATGCAGCATGGTAAGTTCATAGCCTATGCCTATAGATAGCTTAAGCACCATGAGAAGAATTATCCAACTCATGATCTTGAGTTCGCATCAGTAGTGTTTTTCTTAAAGATTTGGAGGCACTAATTGTATGGGGTGAATGTAGACATGTTCACAAATCACAAAAGACTTCATTATGTGTTTTCTCAGAAAAATTAAACCTTCATCAGAGAAGGTGGTTGGAGTTATTGAAAGACTATGATATTAGCATTCTGTATCACCCGGGCAAGGACAATGTAGTGGATGTGCTCTCAGTAGACTGTCTATGGGTAGTATTTCTCATGTTGAGGACAAAAATAAGAAGTGATTTCAGCAAGTTCATCAGCTTGCCCAACTAGGTGTCTGCTTAGTAGATTCTGCCAAAGGTGGTGTGTGGGTTCAGAACAGTTCAGAATTATCTCTAGTTTTTGAAGTAAAAGAAAAGAAGGATAGAGATCCAAATTTAGTCAAGTTGAAAAATTTAGTCAAAGATCAGAAGGTTGAGGTTCTCTCCTAAGGGGGAGATGGTGTTCTGCGTTGTCACAATCGTCTGTGTGTTCCAGTTGTTGATGACTTAAGACAACAAATTCCTGCAGAAGTGCATGGTATGCTCTACTCTATTCATCCAGGAGCCACTAAGATATACCGCGAGTTGAGGAAGATCTATTGGTAGAGTGGGATGAAGAGATATATTATAGAGTTTATGGCTAAGTGCTCGATATGTCAGCAGGTTAAGATTGAGAACCAGAAGTCTAGTAGTTTCATGAAAGAGTTCAGTATTACTACTTAGAAGTAGGAAGAAGTGAACATGAACTTTGTGACGGGTTTGACTCATACTCATTGTCAGCATGATTCAGTTGGGGTCATCGTAGATAGGGTGACCAAATCATCTCACTTCCTTCCAGTCCATACCTCTTATTCAACTAAGGATTATGCTAAACTATACATTAGAGATTTGGTCATATTACACGATATTCCATTATTCATTGTCTTAGATAGAGGTACCCTATTCACTTCTCATTTCTAGAAAATGTTTTAAAAGAGTCTTGGTACCTGAGTTCACCCTAGTACAACTTTTCACCCTCAGATAGATGGTCAAGTAAAAAGGACCATTCAAATTTTGAAAGATATGTTGCGAGCATATACGGAAGATTTTAAAGGTAATTGGGTGTAACGCCCCAAATCTGGTACCTGGAATGTTACACGGTGCTCATGACCCCAAATGACCACAAGCCAACCACGATTGATATCTGTAACTGAGCACTTAATAATATACTGTAAATATGCGGAATATAAGCTGCAAGGCCACAAGGTTCAAAACTAAACTAATACTGAATACAGAACAATGTCTGAAATGGGGTATAAAAATACCTAAAAACTGAAATAAACTGTTTGAAAACATGTTGTAGTCTAAAAGCCTCTAAAGTGTCTAAAAAAATATGGAGAAGATAGGAAATGTCCCCAGCTAACTTTGAACTACTAAAATAATAAATTAATAAAATAATTATGCTATCCTAGAATTATGAGGACTCACTTTTAGTCTGGATACTGAACGTCTGATCTACTAAGGTGCTCGGAGCTCGTGCTTCAAAACCTATTGTATAAAACACCATAGCATAAAGCATTAGTATATTTAATATATTAGTATGCAAGTGAGGTAGGATGAATGCAATGGTTCATATGCATGAACAATACTAACTGACTGAATAACATGAACGTGAGAATACAAGAATGAATAAGAGACTGTAAACAAATTTGTGATAATACTGACTCATGAATTCTGATAACATGGATTTAACGATATCTGAGTACTAATACTGGAATACTGAATAACTGTAACAACCCTATTTTCTAGAACCGAAATGTCACATGGTGCTCATGATCTCGAAGGACCACAAGCTAACCCTCTACTAATATCTATATATGTGCATAACATAATATCTCGAATAAATGTGAAAAACTAGTTGAAACTAGCAATAAGTTTCAAAATATCTAAATACTCAAAATTGAAAATTGAATACTGATACATCTATTTGAAAAGCCTCTAAACTATTTAAGCAGTGGAGTTGATGGGACATATCCCCAACTAACTCTGTCTACTGAAAATAAACTAAATCTGATGCGATAATAAATTAAGGATCATCCTTGACTGAAGAGGACTCACTACTATGTCTATTGCTGTTGATTGGGACTGAGCCGCTAAGGGTACTCTGGATCTTATTCCTGTTAACCTATTGTGTCAAATAAAATACCATAGCACAAATACGTTAGTACGGGAATATACAGAGTATGAAGATGAGGTAAGGCTAAATGCAAGGGCTTATGCATGAACAATTACTTAACTGAATAATCATGAGAGTACTGAATGAGAACACATGCACGAATAAACAAATCATAACTAAAATCATCGTGACTCAAAATAATGAAACTCGGATATCGGTTTACTGTCATCTGAACTCACTACTAATACTGAGATACTGAATAACTAAATCTTCTAATATTGATAACCCAGTACTAGAGTTGAGATCAGTCCTCTCTAGCGAGTGATCTCAGAAACTGATGTTATTGGACCTAATTAACTTAATCTACTCATATCAATGACTGCCCTCTGAAGTTGCTACTCTTAGCTGACTGAATCAAAGATCAAACCTCTCTAACGGATGATCCCTAAATCTACTATCAATGATAAGAAGAGATTTTATCTGAGATCAAACCTATCCAGTGAAGGATCTCTGAATCTGATAATGAGAATAATCAACTGAATCTGAGATTGAGTTCAAGCATATCTAATGGGTGATCTCTGAATCTGATAATGAGATTACTCAACTAAATCTGAGATAGAGTCAAGCCTATCTAACGGGTGATCTCTAGATCTAATAATGAGATTACTCAACTGAATCTAAGACTGAGATCAAGCCTATCTAATGGGTGATCTATGGATCTGATAATGAGATTACTCAACTGAATTTGAGACTGAGATCAATCCTATCTAATGGGTGATCTTTGGATCTTATAATGCTGATACTAAATATCATTATGTGAGACCATGCCTATCTAGTGGGTGGTCCATGAGTTAATAGAACTATCTAAGTTCCTTATTGAGATAGGTGATTGTATCTGACAGTCCTAATTTCTATGTTCTACTCTGAAGACAGATACTGAAACTATAACTGTGGGAGTTCTCAATTAACCGACATGCCCCAAATCAAATGGTGGGGTCCAACCAATAACACCAGCTGGAAGGGTATCAATACCGTGCCACGTGTAAAGACCTCTACTCTGTTCAAGCCTCTCTAGTGGGTGACCCTTACAGGAAGTCAAGCCTAAGGTAGCATAATAGTCAAGCCTTATTATATTGGGTGACTCCTGCTCCTATGCTGGCTACGCAGTTCTGGAGTTCAGGGATTGCTCCTAACTACTTTGCCTCTCTAATGGGGAGCCGCCATCCCTGCACTTGCTCGATGCTAGGTCCTACTCCCAACTGAAAGACTCTAAATTGATTCTTAATTAAACTTAAACTGAGTTAAATCGGTTATAGATTATATTTCTCGAATGACCTAACTAAGTTATGCTGAATCCACTTGGTTCCGTATCTAATGGAATACTACTGAATCTCGTTATCTGACTGGAAGATACTGAGTTCCAAAATGAACACTTGAATACTACTAGATCTGAGATGAGTACTGAACTGAGGCTAGAAAACTAGTGATATTGAGATTACTGAGA
Organism: Capsicum annuum; assembly: GCF_002878395.1. Classification (NCBI taxonomy): domain Eukaryota; kingdom Viridiplantae; phylum Streptophyta; class Magnoliopsida; order Solanales; family Solanaceae; genus Capsicum; species Capsicum annuum. The sequence goes on along the minus strand of NC_061111.1, from coordinate 58,504,918 downwards.
TTTTTGAGATTTATTAAGTTTTGAATCTGTCTGAGTGTACAGAGTTCTATAACTCACTGAGTTTTGAGAATTGTGGCTTAAATGAGATTATCGAGAAAACTGACACGACCTCTAGACTGCAATTAAATTGTTGGATATTAAATACCCCTAGGACTCGATAACATAAAAGTAAAACATAACCATTATTGAATAATTAAGACCATGGACATTCATTCACCATCACAATCACTAAATCATCTTTTCAAGTATTTAGAAATCATAAACATGTGATAGTATAGGGTGACATGCTATTGGTTCATACTCCATTCAACAAGGTCTTACATCAAACACTCAGCATGTATTAAAGTCTTAGCATGTATCAAAGATCACATAATTGAGAAATTTCATGCTATTGTATCAAAATTCATTCACTAAGGCTTTTCAACAAATACTTGGCATGTATGGGTTTGCACACAACTGGGGATTTCTAGTCCACATGTTGTAATGGCTTTAACTCTTTCACATAAGCATTTTATCAAAGATATGGGGAGCATGCTTTACTTATTCAAAAATTTCTATGATTAATTAACGTGAACACATCACTTAACAAGCAACTTGAAAAGGGTTTATCATGAACATCAAATGAATATCACATACTAGGGTCAATGCTTGAAATCTCATAAACAATACATGAATTAAAACTCGATAATAGCATGAACTCCAATTTCAATTCACATAAATGATGAAAACTCATAACCATAATATTTTTGAAATTTAGAAAAGGGTTCTTGAGCTTCTTGGATGAAAGGAACCCAAGAATCAACATCTGCATACCTTAGGGAAATTTTTTCTTGAAGGCTCTTGGAGAGATTCTTGATTTCTTGATTTCTCTTAATTTTACTTGAAGAGAAAAGATGGGTTTTGATTTGTAGAGAACCCTAGTTTTTGATGTGGAAGATGAGAAATGAAGTTGTGATCCTTGATCGGATATAAATAGGGGCTAAAAAGAGTGGGAGAAAGACCAAAAATCCGTTTTAAAAACGTCTTAAAATTACTGAACGGGGGCTGCGATGGTCGAAGTGATGGTCCATTGCTAGTTTGACGGTTCGTCGGATCATCCATTGCACGTTGGTCAGAAAAATAATACACTGCCTCGATGTGATGGTATCAGCAATGGTTCGTTGCAAACTCGATGGTCTGTCGGATCATCCATCACACGTTGGCCAGGATAAGGCCACACTGCCTCAGCAGCAACGGTCCCAGCGATGGTCCATCGCAGTCTTGATGGTACGTCATCCTGTACTTCACACTTGGACCAGTCACTGCCTTGGTTGTGAAGTTCTGGGTGATGGTCCATAGCAAGCTCGATGGTCCGTCAACCCGATCGTTGCACCAAGGTAGTTTCGACTACTTTCAGTAAAACGACCATAACTTCCTCATCCAATGCTAGATTTTGACTAAATTGGTATCAATGGAAAGCTTATTCAATGCTCGATATTAGGGAAAATATACATGGTTCAAAATACCTCTCATTTAGGAAGACATTTATCAACCTTTTAGGGCAAAATTAACACTTTACTGAACACGCTCTAAGGCTCAAACTGGGAGAGAATTTTGTAGGGTCTTACAATGACTGAGTCTACTAACTACTGAGAGACTGATATTATTTTACTGATAGAGAAAGACTATTTCTGACAGTTTTGATTATGAAGAACTGGCTTGGTTGACTATATTAGACAGCCCTAAAACTAATTACTGATAACAGGAAGTTCATATAATTAATATACTATTAAATGTGTTCATGATAACATGATTACTGAGTCTGAGTACTGATAACATGAGATACTGATAACTGTATAACTGAAATAACTGATACTGATTAACTGTATCTGACAGTCAAGGTTCTGATGGTACTAGCTGAGTTTCATACTGTTCTGATGACTGTATTTGATAGTTCTAAAATCTGAAGAACTATATGAGTTCTATTACTAAGACTGAATGATTGTATCTGACAGCCCTGATTTTGTAAATAAAACTGTGGGAAGTAGTTATCTAACCAACATACCCCAAATAATGCATTATAGCTGAGTTGTGTTCCAATCTGTAACCCTAATTGGAAGGGTGTCAATACTGCACCACCAACAAGGACAAGCTGTAGGTGACCCTCATCAGATAGTGTCCCCTAAAAAAGAATCATCTGATAGTGTTTGTCCACCTCATCAACCCTCATCTGATATTGTTTATTTCTCAACCTATGCTGGCGACATAATTCAGGAACGCAAGAATGACTTCTAAGAATCACACCCTTATCTGACAGTGTGTTTTCCTATCCCTGGGTTCACTCAGTACTAATTTCTATTGCCATCTGAACAGACACTGAACATGGATTACTGAACTAAACTGAATTAACTAAATTAGCTGAATTAGTTAAATTCCATTGACTGACAAAATATTACTAAGATCTGATAACAGATTGAGATTACTAAGATTACTGAGTTTTTTCTAATCATTAGACTGATTGAATTCTACTAAACCTGGCTTGACTGAGAGTATCTTGAAACATGACATTGATTCTAGGCACACAACTATATTTTTCGGGTACAAGTACCCCCAGGACTCAAAGGAAGGAAACTGAGAAGGCATGACATTCTTGAATACATGACTAACATCAACAATCCATAATACAATAATTAAAGACATTTCATAGGCATTTGATTATCATAGCTTGATACGTGAATAAGATAGCATGTATACATAGCATAATTTCATAAGGCTAACTCATGAGCAATCCAACAACAATTCAATACATATGAATAACATGGAAGTCATTTTCGATCACAATTAAGCTAAAGTGCATAATTTTTATCCTCCTAGGCATTTTATCAAACACCTTACATGCACAACTTAAGGCATAGTTGAAATCATCAAATTTCACAATTCATAAACCACAAAATTCATGGATTTCAATTTATATGATAATGTAGCTTTCGTAATTTTACATAAGGATCCCAACATGGGAATCAAACAACAACTATCACATAACTAGAGCAGCCCACAAAAAAATATTCACAATACAAGATTTAAAACTTGATTCTTGGGCTTCATGGATGAAAGGAATCCATGAATGAACACTATGCATACCTTAGTTATTGATTCTATGAAGATTGACAGAGAGATTCTTGAATATAAGTCTTGAATATGAATCCACAATTTAAAACCCTAGCTTATTCTTGAGAGAAACTTGAGAGAACCCCCATATTTTGGATTAAATAAGGATGAATCATGTGTTATTGGGTTTATATAGGATTGGCAAATTGAACCTATTAACCCTTGGATGCGTATTTTATTTTTAAGAAAATTTCCTGATTTTTCAGGCTGGCGCGACACAGCACTATAGTGTCGTGTCACTAAAAGTTGCTAACTGGGAACTAGGCTGATGGTGTAACGCGGTGAAATCCCATTGTAATACTTGAAAATGGACGATTCTAAATTTGAACCCTGACGCGATGCACCATAATTGTGAAGGCTCACTAGATTTTGACGATTGCCATTTTGACCTACTCCGCGATGCGCTGATAGCTCATGTGATACACTGTCACACTAAAAAGGCTCTAACTCTTTGCCCGGGTGTTAGATTTGGGAGAATTTAGTATCGATGGAAAGCTTATTGAATTTTCCACATGAAAGAGTGAAAATTTTGAAAATACCATATGTATAAAATTGGATTAATATTTGAAACAAGTCATTAACATTATTGGGATAAATTTAAGCTAGGTAGAAGTATGGGATATTATAATATCTCCCCGTTGGGAATATTGGTCCTTGAATAAGACTGATTGAAATGGATGGAACGATAAGCTGAAGTTCATACTGAACATGAACAACGGAAACATGACTACCTGTCTGGCATTACTAAGATTCATACTGAGCATGCATATCTAATGCATGATTTTATGACTGAGATTATGCATGAATATATGACTAAGAGAAATAATAAAATGATAACGCATATATGATGCGTGAATACATGACTAAACTGACTCATGAACATGTGAGTGAACATATAAGGGTAAAGATACCAAGTTTGAAATGAAAACTGAGCATGGAACTCAATAGCACATTTGTAACTGAAATCTGAGCATAAAACTGGATACGCTTAAGAAAAGCTATTGCCTTGGGCTGAGTCTGAGTTTAACTACTTGATATGCATGAGTGAAAACATGAGAACGTAACTTGGTAGTGTGAACAAAACTGAGCCATTGAGTACATGGATTATGGCTGACATTGGAGCTAAAGGGTCAACCTGTGAGTACCCCCTACTCCTAAATTGGATTCCTTATGTGAGAAAAGAATGGGATGTTCTTGTCATGAAAGTGTGAGGGTTCATAGTATATCTCCCCCTTGGGACACTATGTCCCCCGAAGAAGACTGACTTTGCTGAGTCGCTGAGAAAACTGAAGTGATGCACAAGGCATCTACGAGCTGAGTCTTAACTGAATATCTAGGATTTGAAACTAAAGCATGATACATGGACCAAGTTGAACATGCAACTACCTAGTTGGTCCATCTTAGAATGATCACATTCATAATATTTTGAATAGTATGATTAGATGGAAAGATGAGGAAACCACACCATCTGAACTTATCCATTCTGACTGCTAAACTGAAGTACTGGCTTTGCGGACTAACTTATTTTGAAAATGTATTCTCGATCGGAGCATTTCTATGATACTCTTTTTATAAAGTTCTAATAATTGTAAAGATAAAGTGAATCTTGGCCTGGTCTGAATGGGAGATCGCTACATGGCTATGGTTCTTGTATTAGGAGGCAAAGCCTATGAAACATCATCTAAGAAAAAGTTATCAAACCTGATGCTCTACAATTTAGACTATTGAAAAGGTTCATATGGTGTTGATCACGAATGCATAAATATATTAATTAATCTAATTAACTGAATAACTTATAGATAAATGTTGGCATATAAGACTGAACTGTACTTAGTCTAAACAACTAGCCTGAGGTTGTAGAGTATTATGCATAGGAGGTAAGGACTGACTGAGCGACATGAGGTGACTGGGCATTGATTTATGAAAACTGTGTTACTTCAAAATGCGAGACCAAGACTATGACATGATTTAGAAACATTCTATAACTGAGGTACTTAAATACTATAACTGAGTAACTAATAGCTATTTGCTATGTTTAGGTAATCCTTAAAGAAAACTAAGTTTCTGATCTGGCTGAACTAGGACTGGGACTAAGATTGGAGTTAAGACGGTAATTAAGACTGTAACCGTAACTAAGACTATAACTGGGACTGAATACTGGTTTCTGATAACTAAGGTTTATAATGATACTGAAGTGCTTAATTCTAAGAATGACCACTGATTACTGAGTACTAAATACTGAAAATGTAACTGAGATAGCAACTGAATTCTGATAGTTACACGACGGGGGCTGACATAAGTCAAAGATCTAAATACACACTGACATAAGTCAAAGATCTAAATACATACACACACTCTATAATTTCCCAACTTCTAAATACAACTTCTTGCTATCCATTTACTTGCACACTAACATGACATTCAAGCCTATCTTCATAACTACACCCTCGTGTAAAACAAACATGCAGCAATCTTCTCTTAACATGTAATATTTACTCTCTCCCCTTTAAGCAACTGCCCATCACTACACTGTGTTCATAAAGAGATCTCACTGAAGGGTTAAATCAGGAGGACCTGAAGTATGAATGGACACTAACTAAACTTGATTGAAGCCTAAGGGATAGATTATAAATATCATGGACTTACCATGAGGTCTAAACTGAGATATGCATAACATTGTTTGAATTTAACTAATCAATAGAGGAGTAGCATGAGCCATGAAAGCTGAGTATACTGTAAATCATGATATATGTACATGAGTCATGAGCTGCATGACCTGAGTTAGGAGTTTTCTCCATTCGTGGGACATAATTTGTATTACTAAAGGGAATAGAGATGAACTCCCTATGCTGGGAAACGTGAGCGCACATGATTCTATGGAATACGTCTGAACATAAGCTTCATTCATGGAACTAAGATGTGAAGCATACGTAGGCATCATACTGACTGAAGTACCAAACTTTCCACTGAGATAAGGATGACTCGGGAGTAATCTTCCCTTACTGCTTTTCTATAAGTACAGACACTATTACTAGGATCTGAGAACCTACCTGGTCACTTGATCTATCATCTCTACCTTAGCTTTAAGCTATCATCATAAGTCTGTGAACACTTTACTAAATTCTAAACTAAACTGCAATCATCATCACATACTTACACTCTATTCGACACATGCTTGCCTTACTAAATATTTTATCTACTTCAGTTTCTTCATAGACACTCATACCACATCACCTCAATCATATCAACACCTTCATACTTAGTATCAAATTAATAACTTAAGTGCTAGCTTGCACTGTTCAAGGATACTAATTTACTTTGGTATATATATCCTCATGAATACATAATTTGTTCAACCTGGATAATGTTATCCCAACTCTACTACTACTAAACTCCTTAGTTCATGCTTCTAACTCTAGATCATATGCTATCATAGAATTCTGAGAAAGGATCTGATGACATATGAGTTCTCATGATCATGAATAAGAGTTGTACAACCTTGGAGCATAACTAAACTGATGGGATACTTTTAAGCTTAAGGGCAATCCCATACTAACTATCTACTAGGACTGTCTGAGAAAGCCCTATCTCTAGGACGTTGAGCTTCACCGTTTCTATTTTCTTGAAAGTAAGGTGAAGTTGACATACGTGAAGCATGAGGAAAGTCTACTGGAGTTTCTCAAAGAAACTTTCTCTAGAACGACCTGATGCATAAAAGAATGGAAATTGTTCCTTAAACATCTCATAGCCTCCTGTATATAAGTGTGGTGCACAACAAACCCATGAACAAGATGCTTCTATATGTGGATTTTTAGACTTCCTAGGACATTGTTGAACCTTAGGCTCTGATCCCAAGCTTATAACGCCCCAAATTTGGTACCCAGAATGTTATACAGTGCCCATGACCACAAACGACCACAAGCTAACCCATGACTGATATTTATAACTGAGCACTGAATAATATACTATAAATATGTGGAATATAATCTATAAGGTCATATGATTCAAAACAGATCTAATATTGAATATAGAACAATGCCTGAAATGGGGTATAAAAATACCCAAACACTGAAATAAACTATCTGAAAACATGGAATAGTCTGAAAGCCTCTAAACTATGTAAAAAATTATAGAGTTGATGGGATATGTCACCAACTAACTCCAAACTACTAAAATAATAAAGTAATAAAATAATTATGCTATCCTCAAATGATGAGGACTCACTGCTAGTCTGGATGTTGAACGTCTGATCTACTAAGGATGCTCGGGAGCTCGTGCTTCTAAGCCTATGGTATAAAACACCATAGCACAAATGCATCAATACGTTGAATGTACTTGTATGCAAGTGAGGTAGGCTGAATGTAATGGTTTATATGCAAGAACAATACTAAATGACTGAATAATATAAATATGAGAATACATGCATGAATAAGAGACTGTAACTGAATTCGTTATAACACTGACTCGTAAATTCTGATAACATGGATTTACTGATATCTGAGTACTAAAACTGCAATACTGAATAACTTAGTCTACTGAATACTAAGAGACTGATGTTATTTTACTGATATAGGAAAGACTATTTATGATAGTTTTGATTAGAAAGAACTAGTCTGGTCGACTATATCGGATAGCTCGAAAATTGAATACTGATAACATAAAGTTTATATAATTAATATACTACTAACTGTATCTAACAGTTCTAAAATCTAAAGAACTATCTAGGTTCTATTACTGAGACTGAATAACTATATCTGACAATCCTGATTCAATAACTAAAATTGTGAGAAGTAGTTATCTAACCGACATGCCCCAAATAATGTATTATAGTTGAGTTGGGGTCCAATCTGTAACCCAATTTGAACGGTATCAATACCGCACCACCGATAAGGACAAGCTGTGTATCCCATAAAATAAAATGGTGGGACCCTTATCTAATAGTGTTTATCCACCTCATCAACCCTCATCTGACAATGTTGATGTCTTAACCAATATTGGCTACATAGTTCAGGAATGCAAGGACAACTTCTAAGAATCACACCTTATCTAACAGTGTGTGTTCCCATCTCTGGGTTCACTCGGTGCTAATTCTTATTCCCATTTGAATAGACACTGAACATGGATTACTGAACTAAACTGAATTAACTGGATTAACTAAATTCCACTGACTGATGAAATATTATTGAGATTTGATAACTGATTGAGATTACTGAGATTACTAAGTTTTTCTTGAGTCATGAGACTAACTGAATTCTACTGAACCTGGCTTGACTGAGAGTATCTTGAAACATGACACTGATTTTAGGTATACAACAATATTTTTTGGGTACAAGTACCCCCAGGACTCGATGGAAGAAAACTGACAAGGCATGACATTCTTGAATACATGACTAACATCAATAATCCATAATACAATAATTATAGATATTTCATGGGCATTTGATTGTCATAGCTTCATACTTGAATAAGATAGCATGTATACATAACATAATTTCATAAGGCTAACTCATGAGCAATCCAACAACAATATCAATACATACGAATAACATGGAAGTCATTTTGGATCACAATTAAGCTATAGTGCATAATTTCTATCCTCCTAGGCATTTTATTTTTAACCCTCCCGTATGCATAGTGTCATTTTTGACATGAACAATGTTAAGGGGTATTAAAAGGGTGTTTTGGTAAAGTTTGAGAATTTATATGAGGTTTAGGGCCGTTATAAGGTCCCAAGAAAGTAAGCCTCTACGATAGTGAGAGGCCACAACACTTACCCCAACAATAAGGGTGTGGCATAGAGTCTAAGCTCTACAATAGCGGCGTGCCATGTCGTTATGTATTTTTCATCTAGCTTTATTTGTTTATCAGTTGTGGTGAGGGGATTTTGGTCCTATTACCCCTTAAACAACTTTATAACATCAAAGTGACCCTTTTCCTTAAGTTTTCAAATATAAAACACCATTTTTTCTTCTTTAACTCCCATCCCAAGAAAGCTCAAGGGTTTTACAAAGTATTTATCATTCAAGCTTCAAACATCTATTTCTCTTCAATTTCTTTTATATTTCAAGCATGTTTCTCATTCTTGAACTTGAATTTTACATTGTGTCGCTTATTTAATCAATATTCATATGTTTTAATTGATGGTTTTGAAATTAAGTTTATGGACTTTGATTGTTATTATTTGAATTATTTTCCACAAATGTTAAAAGGATTAGTCATGCTTTAATTTATTGTTTTGGGACTAAATTAGTGTATTGTGGTAATGGTTGGAACGGGTAACATAGGTTTCTCCAATTTGATGAAACTTTGGCATTTTAATGGCATTAACCTCAACCCACTTTAAAAATATTGGTTTTGAACATGAAATATTCATCATTTAACTTACCTTTGGAACATTACATTTTATTAAAGGATAATGTATAACAAAAATGGTTTGGATTACCTTTGATGGCCATGGTTTTGGACTTTAAATGAAACTTGGAAGTTTAATGGTTATATGGACTTTTTTAGCATAATTTAATTAGCTTTCAAGTATGTTGATATGATGATACCAAGTTGGAAAATTCCTTAATAAATACTCCTTGGTATATGGTTGGGTGTATGTGCAAACTATTTTAATTTGGGCTTAAAGAGAATTCTGTATCTTACCATGAAGGTATAGTCCTATGGGGACCAACACAGGGAACCATATTTTCCGGCGTGAGGGTCAATATGACCATGTGTTTGGATACATATTATATTTTGGATGGCTATCACTGTGGTTTGTTTAGCCTTTCCTCGGTTCTTACAGGTAACATGCACTAGGGCCCTTCTAATACGGGGTGCTAAACTTACATAGCCTATGATTTCCTTTAAGATGGAGCGAGCTACATATTTCAAGATACTGTTTTAAACTCTTATGCTCATGGCTCTGTCCCTATCTCTGCATCCTATATATGTATATATAAATGTTGTGCATGTGATTTTGACTGGTTTTTGGAAATGCATTATTTTATTCCTTTCCCTGAAGTTATATGCAAGTTCTTACCCCATTGACCATCGCCAGTCACTGTATTGTTTCATAATGTAGGTTCGGAGCACTATTCTATTTCTTTTGTACAGCAGTAGGTGGTTCGGTACGTACGCAGATATGTTGTGAAGTAGTGAGCCACCATTTTTTGGAAGGCTCGACCATTTTATTAGTTTCCTTACTGTCTTACTACTTTTGGATTCCTTTGTCATAGTCAGGGGAAAGTCCTGACTTAGTTAGGTAATTTTGGCTTAGAGTCTTTTATGGACAAGTTTTGAGTTGTTTGTTGTTTTTATTCTTTGAAATTTAATTTGACTATTTATGATTCTTATTACTATTTTGTTATCTTCCACTGTGTACATTTATGTGGTATAAAGGTTAGGCTAATAGGGTGGTATATTGTCCACGACGTGCTTGAGATACCCATAATGAATAGGCCCTATTTTTGGTCGCTATAACTTCTCTCTTCATTCTCAAACCCAAATAACAATTTTAGTATATAAAGAGCATATAATCTAGAGCATGCACACAATTGATTTACTAATTCCATAATTTTCATCAACCCATAATGTTATTAAAATATGATTTTATAACTTAACCTTGTACATAATTTTTCTACCGCTACTAGCATTAACCTTTTTCATGTTGCAACACATCACAAAATCTCACATAAACATATTATAACTAATGAATTTATACATCCATAGATTATTGCATGTTTCAGATCTTTGTATATTGTTTATGTATTTCCCATCCAAATACCATGCCTTAAGGCCTAGTCATACTTTCTCCAATCAATCCTACTAATCAAAATCCACCACTCATAAACTATAACTAATCTCAATGCCAAGTTGCTGCCATGAAATTAATGCAATATTTCTCTTTATCATAAATCTAGAGGTTGTTGATTGAATATCCATACGAAGGATGATGAATCACATTTCTTGAGACTTTATCTCTCTTTTCTCAGTATTCTAGCTTGAAAAACAACCCTAGGACATGTTTAGGATAGACTTTTTTAAGAATAAGAGATAGGACTAACACAGGGTCTTTAATTTTGATTTACAATCCCAACTCTTGTACAACAGACATAATCTCACTAGTGGGCTTGCTGTAGCCGTAAATAAACTGCCTAAGTGTATCTTTTCTTGTCAACCCATATCTTAGCTCTTTTTATTTTATGTTTATCAAACTGTAAACATGGTTATTTTGAATTCATCCTCAAACAAACCGGTTGATGTGGAGGAAGGAGTAAGAATTTAAAAGACATTACTCTTAAAGTAACTTATTCTACATTTCTTATTTCATTTATAATAAGTTTATCAACCACTAGCACGATTGTTGATACTTAACATCATCAAGATTACATACACCCATTATACTTTTTCGGTGGTTAACCATTATTAAAGCTTACTCCTCAATCACTTATTGCAGATTTATTACTTGACATGCACTACTAATGTTTACTAAATTAAACCACACTTAGTAGCCTCCCTTTATTGGTGCCCTTCAAAATAAGTAAGCATGAATTTGAGTATTTTATACAAATCAAACTATTCTCTCATTATTTCTCTACATTGGGGAAAAATTTATTTTGCACAACTTAATATAATAACTCATGATACCAAGAAGAATAGGATTTAATCCTCAGGCATTCAATGCCTTAGATGTAGCGTTGTACAATGCACAATTTATTGTATCAATGAAAAACTTTCTATAACAACTTTGTTATAGTGTGAATGGTCTGTTGTAGTAGGATATAAGAAGGGTTATAGGATGGGACTAAAGTTTATTTCCTTATCTTTATAGAATCTCAACTCCTACTTATGAAAGAATATCTAACTACTAGCAAGTAAAGAATAGGAAAATGTGGACATTGTGAGATCCACAACATACACCATCCAAACTTTAACAAAAGCCACTTAATTAATTCATTATAAGATCACTCAACAACAATAAGGGATGGATTGATGTTGAACCCTTGGGGGTTGCACCACACTGTAAGGGATCGACCTGGTCCCTCAAAGTCAGTCTCAAGTGATAGAACAGTAAAGTAACTAGGAGGTGCTAGAAATTTAAAGGCAATGAAGGAAAGTAATAACACAAGATTTTTACGTAGAAATCCAGGAAGGGAAAAACAACTGCTTGCCCTTACAAGAACCAACAAAATACACTATAATCAGCCTCCTACTTACAGTTTAGATTTCAGCCTACCTTTAGGCTCCTTTTGCTAGTAGTAGCTCTACAACAAGCTCATCTTGGTAATTCTATCAAGGACTCTCTCTACTGATTAACTCTAATTAGCAACAATCTTAGGCAACTATACCTAAGTAGCTATATCAATATAACACTTCTCTTATAATAAGAGTAGTTCTTTTACAAATCAGCACTCAAGAACAATTTCAATTTAAGCTCACATAAATAGTTATGAACTTGAGCAGTCTAGGAACTGGGTTTTTGCTGATTTACTTCACTCTTTATAATTTAAAAAAATCATTTGACGAAGAGGAGTATCTTTCCTTTTATATATGAGTGATAATTAGGGATGAAAGATCATTGGACCAGCTGTACAAGTCTATACAAAATAACACCTTTAAATTTGTTTTACATGCAGACAAAACTGTGCAGACACCTTGTGCCAGCATACTGCTCTTTGCACATCTAGGGAGCTGGTCTCTTATAATTAGTTGCTCATCATCAAAACTACATATAACAATTTTTCCCCTTTTTGAAGATGACAAACCAACCATTCAACTTTGAGCATCAATGCACATTCATCATATTTAATTAGTGTGATTACCACCTGAAAATGAATGTTCCCCCTATCATCATACTTCCTCCATCACCATCATGCAATACAGAAACCTGGTCCCTTGTTGTCATTTTGCAGCAAAAAATTACCCCTATCATTAGGTACCTTTATTTGGTACATTTGCACACTTCCCCCTGTCAACATATAGAATATCACCTACTTTCCCCCTTATCAATATGCCATTCAAATCTACAACTTAATTCACTCGGTACCTACTCCTTACAACATGAACTCAATATTCCCTATTTTGGCATCATTGAAAAGGATTAACAATAAATAAAGAGTAATAGTAAGCACAAGTTAGTTAACATATGACCACTAAGTAAACACATGTATGAAGAATACTTTTATGGTAGAACCAGATAAAGATCACAAAAGCAAGAACACATCCATGTTCAACATATTATGTATTACTTTTAGTGTAAAGAATTTTGTTTCAAGTTCCACAAAAAAGGCCATAAAAGTTAGAGAAAAATATAAAAGATTGTGGGAGAAGGTTTGGAGATAAGAGATTATCTTGGGAGAGTGTAACAATTCAAGCACAGAAGCCTCATTCGATAAAATCAAAACCTTTATCTCAAATTCATAATTTTTCTATTTTTTTCATTTGACTTCCCTCTTTTACAAGCCTTGCTAAGTTATCACCAGAGTTTTCTTCTTCTTGGGGCTAGGTCCCTCTGAAATTTGGTGCCCTTTAATAGGGTGTTCAAAATTTTCTATGAAGGCTTTGTTTTCAGGATATTATTTTGTTCCTTTGATAATCCAAATTTCCATTTACACTATCAAAAGAGTCATACATATTTGAAAAAATTTCTTCAATCGAAGAGTAAGTGAAGAAAAGAATGTCTTTGGATAATTTGGATGGTTAAATTGAGCAGGGTTCATGGGGTTAATGCAAAAACATACATATTCATGATGGTTAGAATTAGACAAGTTTTCTAACTAGGGGAAAGAGAATATGGCCCTTTTAATAGAATAATAAGAAAAACATACATATTCATGATGGAACGAGGTCCCTCTCTTTCTTTAAGTGGCTTCTTATATTTGTGAACACTTCATCTATTTCTTCCCAAGCTATTCCCATGGGTAAATACCTATAAAGGTATGATACAGAATCAGAATAATAACTACATACTTTACCAAGGACACTTGTCTCTTGATTATAGCCAGCTTTATGGAGAACTACTAATTCATATGTTACATTAGGTCATATTGATCAAGAATAACCTCAGGATATTATTTACAAATTTTTTCATGTGAAGTGAATTAGTAAAGATATCTGCTATCTGATCCTCAATCTCTTAGAAATTCATATAGATTGCCTCTTTCTCAACATTGGCTCTTACAAAGTGATGCCTCACACAATGGGCTTAGTCTTTTTATGATGTACCAGATTCTTGGCAATATTTATAGAACTTGTGTTGTCACACATTAGAGGGATGGTACCTTAGACAATACAAAAGTCTTTCAATTGTTGTCTAATCCATAACAGTTATGCACAACAAGAAACTATAGAAACATATTCAGCTTTAGAAGTTGATAGAGCAAATAAATTTTGCTTTTTCTAACCCCAAGAAGTTAAGGATGAGCCAATAAATTATGCCATTCCTGAAGTGCTTTTTTATCTACTAAATATCCAACATAGTCAGCATCAGCATAGCCTATTAAGTTAAAATTATCTTCAGATGGATAGCTGAGAGCAAGTCCCCTATCCCCTTCAGAAACCAAAGAATTTTCTTGCAACTTTCAGATGGGACTCCTTTGGGCATGCTTGAAATCTAGCACACATTCCTATGCTGAAAACAATGCCAAGCATACTTGTAGTAAGATATAGCAAGGATCCAATAATCCTTCTATCTATTGTCTCATTCATTAAAGGATCTAACTCATCATTATCAGTTTTTGAGATGGTTCTAATTAAAGTATCAATTAGCTTGGAATCTCCCATGTTCTACTTCTTTAGCATCTCCTTGATGTACTTCAAATAACAAATCATTGTCCATTGTAGTGAAGTTTGCTTCATCTTGATATCCAGAAAGTAGCTCTATTTACCCATTATACTCATTTCAAATTCACTTCTCATCAGTTTAGTAAATTCTTCACATAGGGATTCCGAAGTAGCTCCAAAGATTATGTCATCAAAATATATCTGAACAATTAATAGACTTCTACCTATGACCTTTAAGAATAGAGTATTGTCTATTTTCTTTCCTTTGAAGCCATTTTCCAGGAGAAACTTTGAGAGTCTCTCATACCAGGCCCTTGGTGTTTGCTTCAATACATAAAGAAGTTTGTCCAATTTAATTACATGATAAGGAAAATTTGTTTCTTTAAAACCTAGAGGTTGTTTTAGATATAATTCTTTGTTCAAATTTCTATTCAGGAAGGCTCTTTTGACATTCATCTAAAATAGCTTGAATCTTGTGTATGCATCTAATGCAAAAAGAATTTTGATTGCTAATATTCTTGCTACAGGGAAAAGGTCTCATCATAGTAAATTCCTTCTTCCTGGATATAACCTTGAACAACCAACCTTACCTTGGTTATGTTAATAGTTCGATTTTATTTTACTTATTTTTGTACACTAATTTCGTTCTAATAATTGTTCTACCAACAATCCTGGGAACCAGATGCAAGACTTTGCTTCTTTTAAAGGTATGTAGTTCTTCTTGCATTGCATTAATCCAATCATTATCTTTCAGGACCTTTCTTATATTCTTAGGCTAAATTTGGGATGGAAAGGATGAAAATTCCATAGCATTCCTGGCTTGAGCTCTTGTTTGGACTCCTGTTTGCAAGGGTGTAGTCAGGTTCTCTAGGGAATGAGAGGACTTATGTCTCTAATTTTTCCTTCTCAGATTGATACCACTGGGGCTAGGTCCTTATAAATTATTACCGGCATCCTCTGGTTATTCTTCTAGTGGACCTAGAATTTGTGGCTAATATCCTGGATCATCATTATTGTCATCGCTCTTATTTACATCATTGATCCTTCGATCATCATCTTCAATAATAAAATCCATTTAAACAGGAATGAGTTCTTAATCTTCTGAACTTTCACCATCTTCAGTGTTTATTTGACTTCATGACTTATTAAAGGTCACATGAATACTTCTTTAACACAGAGAGATCTTTTATTGAACACTCTGTAGGCCTTGATAGTTGAGGAGTAGCCTACAAATAGAACTTCATCACTCTTGGAATCAAATTTTTTCATTCTTTTCTCCTTGTTTAGAACAAATCATTTGTATCCAAAAGGTATGAAATTATCTATCCTAGGTTTTATATTGAATACTAACTAATATGGAGTTTTATTCAGAAGATATCTAATCAAAAACCTGTTAGCTACATAACAAGCAGTATTCACTACTTCTGCCCAAAAATTCTTTAGAAGACCACTATTAATTAGCATAGTCCTAGCAATCTTTATGAGAGTTCTATTTTTCCTTTCAATGACTCTATTTTATTATGCAGTTCTTGGAGCATAAAATTTATGACTTATTCCATGCTCAACATAGAATTTATCAACTTTAGAATTCACAAATTTAGTCCCATGATCAGACCATGGGACTAAATTTAACAATTTTACAATTTAGCCTCACTTGGATTTTCTTGGAAAAATCCACAAAACCCCCATATGTTTCATGCTTGGTTCTTATAATTAATGTCTAGGTGAACCTAGAATAGTCATCTATAATAACCAACATATATTTCTTCCCCTTTTACTTTGGACTTTGATAGGTCTGCATAAATCCATGAGAAGAATTTTAAGGTGTCTGAAAGTACTTACTTTTTTCTTTAATTTGAAGGAGGATCTGGTTTGTTTACCTTAAACACATGCATCATAGACTTTGTTTTCTAGAAATTTCAGCATTGGTAGCCCACCGACTAGATCCCTTAAAATCAGCTTGTTTAACAAGGAACTCACTTTCCCTAATCTTCTGTGCCACAAATTAGAATCTTCGCTTTGTCCACTTAGACACGTTAATTCCCCATAAAAAATGGACTCCAGATAAGCTACATACATATTCTTGATCCCTTTGGTTTTGAGGATGATATTTCCAGATCTTATGCTTGATACTGTGCATCCATCAGATGAGAATTTTCCCTCATTTCCTTTGTCATAGATTTGAGATGCACTTAAAAAACTATACTTTACCCCATGCACATAATACACATATTCTTTTGCATGATGAGGTGATTTCCCAATTTTTCCAACACCTTGGATGTAACCCTTTTTTCCATTTCCAAAAGACACACACACCCCCTCCATGAAGTGCCTGGAAAGAGAGAAAACAATCAACCCTCCTAGTGATGTGTATAGAACAACCACTATCCATAAAATTATTTTGGTTGTCATCCCCCTTTTCTATTACATTTTCTTCTCTATCTTCAGTAGTGGCCATTAGAGAGATACAAGATCCTAAGATTATTCTCTTCTCACAGTATTTCACCATGAAACCATCTCCATCCTCCTTGTCTTTCTCAAATTTATTTGAGTAATCTTCCCATGAAACCAACACCTTCTTTAATATACTGCTTATTGTATCTTTTCTTCTTGATTTTTAAGGATTTTAATCATTCTTTTTGCTAAGCTTACTATCCCTTTTTATATATCTAATAATTTTCATTACAAGAAGTGTAACATCAGTGTCTACTAAACTAGGTTAGGTTCTAGATCCTTTAAGGTCAGAGCTCTTTCCCTTCTTGCTTTTTTTCTTTCCACCCCGAGTTTAGTTATAACAACTATGATGACTAAAATACCATAAGTTATGAACCTTTAAGAGTGAACACTCTATGATACCAATTGTTGAACCCTTGGGGATTGCACAACATAGTGAGGGACCAGGTCCCTCAAAGTCATTCGCAAGCGATAGAATAGTAAAGCAACTAAGAGGTGCTAGAAATATAAAGGCAATGCAGGAAAGTATAAACACAAAATCTTTACATGGAAACCGTAGAAGGTAAAAACCACAACTCTCCCTCAAAAGCACCAATGAAATCTACTAGAATCAACCTCCTAATTACAGGATAGATTTCAGCCTACCTCTAGGCTACTTTTGCTAGTAGTAACTCTACTACAAGCTCATCTTGGTAACTTTACCAAGGATTCTCTCTGCTGATTAACTCTAATCAGCAACAAGATCAGCCAACTCTACCTAAGTAGCTCTCTCAATATAAGAAAAAACTACTCTTATAACTTGAGTATTTTTATTTACAAATCAACACTCAAGAAAAATTTCAATTTAAGCTTACATAAATAGCTAAGAACTTGAGGAGTGTTGGAAATGGGTTTTCGCTGCCTTACTTCACACTTTAGAATTGCAAAACAAAATTTTCTAAAGAGGTTCCTCTTTTGTTTTATAGCTGAGTGATGATTAGGGATGAAAGATCATTGGACTAGCAATCTAAGTCAGTACAAAATAGAACCTGCAAGTTTGTTACACAAGCAAACAAAACTATGCAGACACTGCATGCTAGTTGTACTGTACTCAGCACATCCAGGGACCTGGTCCCTTTTAGTTAGATGCTCATCATCAAAACTACAAATATAAATTTCTTTCTTATATGCGTATCTTTTCAACACAACGAGGAAAGAAAAATTCCCTGGGATCAATTAAAGTACTAGCTCCTCTTATTAATATATCTTGTCTAATTTATGGGGAATACAAGGTATCCCTTTACACCTTGAATAACAATTTAGAGCATTGGTATGTCTCACTAAACTATAGGAATGAATGCTATGGTGTTTTCTTTTTAAATGAAATATCATGGAGAGGGCGTACCACACATGGTCAGTCAACAAAACAAGAATACAAGAGTACATACTAGAGTGGATGATTCTATATGGGTATCTAAATATAATCTATGTGATTTTTTATGTATCTGATCATGTTCCTATATTAATCCCGATAAGGAGCTCCAAACCAATGTTCAAAGCCCATTTATATTTTTCAATAGTTGGGCAGAACAT
This sequence comes from Capsicum annuum, assembly GCF_002878395.1. Taxonomy (NCBI): domain Eukaryota; kingdom Viridiplantae; phylum Streptophyta; class Magnoliopsida; order Solanales; family Solanaceae; genus Capsicum; species Capsicum annuum. Next base: position 58,485,976 of record NC_061111.1, on the reverse strand, counting down.
TCTAACTCAAGAAAGTTATGGGAGAAGTCTAGAGAAGAAATAAGGTAACAAGAAGGATGAAGAATGTTTGGATAACATAGAAGGCTATTAATACTCAGTATTAGGCAGTTGAACATCGAGGAATTTTTAAAGGGGCAATGGTGAAGATCAATAAGGCTAGATCATCCAAGAAGAACTATATATCAAGCACTCCAACAATTTAGTTGATCAGGAAAAGCTTATTTGCAACCACTTGAGAGATGATACTTGATAGAGGAAGAGATTCACAAAAAAACTCAAGAGCCTTAGTCATGTAAAAATGGGTAATATTTATTCAAATCCCCTGCAATCCACATTCAAGAATGATAATTACACGCTAAGAAGCACTAATTTATAACCTAGACTCATTCTATGTGATTAACATTCACCCATGGTCTTTCTCAAACATTTCAAAACATAGAGTTCTAAACCTAAAATCCCTTTTATTATGATCATCATAACTATTTTAAGGAAGAAGTAGATAACTAACCAAAAAAAAATGATAGAATAACTTACTTAACAAAAAATCCACCATATTCTTAGGAAATTTCCTCTTCAAGGCTACGGAATGGAGTTCTTGAGTTTATCAGTTGAAACATTAAATATAAAACTTAAAAAGGAATTCTACCTCGTGCTTTCCACTGCATCCCACCCATCTAGCTACAACATCATTGCTAATAAACTACTCTTCCTCACTACAGTGTGACTCCGACTACCATGGTGGCCTCAGTTTAATAGAATTACCACTGTTATAATGGTCCCTAAATAGTAGATCAGGGAGAGTTTTTCCTCAACCCTAGTTTACAACAAAAAATATTGACTTTAGACATCACAAAGTAACCCCAATATGGTATCCCCTCATATAAAATGCTACAACACCATTTAATTCTTGATATTCTCTTATGGAGGTCCAGATTACTAGGTCATCAGCTAATTAGCACAATATTATGACTAGGGAATCACCATATATAAGTGCAATATGAGTTTTCCATCTTAATTTATTTCATTACCTCATCCTAACAAAAAAATACATCAGTATCCTATCAATACACCACAAGTTATCATAATCATAATGCATGTAAATCTTATCATTGACTAAATAAACAACAATTAATTAATACCTTTCACCAAAAATCATTTAACCAACATGCATGACTCCTATCATTGAGAATAGAATTTTGAACTCACCAAGATACCAATTTGAATCAGCCAAGTTCCAATTTCAATTCATGGAGATACCAATTATAAAATCCTAGAGCCTAATAGAACTCAACCCATGTAAATGATAAATTGACATAGAACGACAAGAAACAATAAAGGGAATAACTCCTACATACATCATAACTTCTCATAGATTTGATATGGAAGTGTATAGACAATCTATTGGACTCTACTTAACATTGCTCTTATACATAATATATTGATAACCTAGTGCTCTAATACCAACTATCACGACCCAAATTATGAGGGGCACATACACCAATTAAATTGTAACTAGATAGGAGAGCCCTTTACCAAAAAGTTATTTTAAGCAAAAATTATTTGAAACAATATTATAAAAATAGTTTTATTGAAATTGAAAACTTACCAACATAATTAAATTAATTGAAATCCTTACAATCCTTAAGTACAAAAAAATATATCTTTTTCACCATGTTTCTAGTCTAGAAATATACAAGAGCTTCTAAATTAAGAAAGATAAAATAAAAAATCCAAATTCCATCAAAGGATGGTATATATTTAAGTTGATGATGAGTAGTTGGCTGTAACAAGCCAATTCTTCAGGTCATGATGGCCCCTCGTATAATCCACCAGTAGGTAAACATAGTTCAAAATAGCTAGTGATGGACATTCAAAACAAATAAAATGAGACAATGGAATAAACATGATAAAAGGCTTCTATATATAAAGCAACCCCGAAACTTGGTGAAGTTAGTAAAAGAGGTTCTAGTATAAGAAGAGCATAAAGTGAAGTACAGAGTAAATATAAGAATAAGTGTAATGCCCCAGGTTTTGGACTCTAATATTTTCTCTATGATTGAGCTTATTGGTCAACCTACGACCCAAGTGACGAGTTGTAATGATGTGTTACGAGTCTTAGGATGCCACTCATAGTCCAACCAGTAAGGTTGTCTAATGATTTTTCATTGATAATCATTGGAACCTCATGATTCATAAGAAATAGTCATGATTCATAGGGAGTGACTCGTGACCAAACCAGTGAAGGGTGCCCAGGAGTTTTCCCAATCTACGACTTGGTGTCATGAGTCATGATGTTAGAGTATGAGTGTTAGGGAAAACTCATGGTTTCATCAGTAGGTATATCCCAAATCATTATCCAGATTATGATTCATGGTGAAGACTTATGACTTGTGACCACGATTTTTTATTTGACCTATACCAACTAGGAATTATTTTCCTACACGTTTTCCATTGAGGGTAATTTGGTATTTTCCCTTTCTTTACAATATTCCCATGACTTAAAACCTTCCCTTAGACATATTTACACCCAATTAATATAATCATATATAACTCTTCTCGTTTAAATACCCCAAATAAAAGCAAGGTTTAGGTTTCTGAGGACTGGCCATGTAAGGCTCAAAGTGTGGTTTCTTCTCCAAATTATTTGCATCTTCAGGCATGCATCTCTCCCCTTAAACTTATAGCTTATGCTGACATGCAATGGTTTGGTATTCATATGGTTTTAATGTTTTATTTTGGAATTTTGGTTAAAGGTTTTGGATGTTATTGTTAAACTGGTATTCCCATGGTTTACATGCATTTATTTATGCTTTATTGGTTAATTTTTGA
>NC_061111.1:58472177-58480147 GCF_002878395.1 Capsicum annuum | reverse complement strand
TACCTTATGAGATTGTCTTTGGAACATGACTATATGCACAATTTAACCACTTTTGAAACTATTGCATTACATAAAAGGTTAATGTAAATATAAATTATTTTAAAAGGCCTTAGTGTCCGCAAATTGGTTTTAAATTGTAGCTTGGGGGTTGTGGATTCCTTCAAGTTGGTGGAAAACTAATGGGCATGAGTCTATAAGCTTGCAAGCATATTAGTATGATGCTACCAAAATTGAATGCCTTAATGAATGGTTGTTGGCTAATGAATGGTTTATATGTAATTGGGCTTAATAGGGGTTATGTAGCTCGTTGTGGAAGGTGGATTTCCTAGAAGGACCGATATTAGAAACCATGTGTTCCAACGTGGGGGTCTTCATGACCGTGTACATAGTCCAAAGTTGATAGATATATATAGACACCTTGGATTGGCATAGCATTATAGATTCCCTGACCTTTCCTTAGACATCTCCAGTTCGTGCGGCTAACACGCACTTGCCCTTCTAGTGGAGAGAGTCGAATGCATATAGCATGTGGTTACTTTTAGGATGATTAGATCTACATAGTCTAGGTTAATAGTTTTAAAGTTCATGCTTAAACCTTGTTCCAGATTCCAACATTATGTACATAAGTATATTTTCATGTATATGAACATGTACATTGTATTTTGATTGATTTTGAAATGACATTATTTATCCCTTATCCTTAGTTACATGCTAGTTCTCACCGTGCTAATTGTCTTAGGACGCTTCATTTTTCATATTATAGGGTTCAAAGACATTTTTTACCTATGTATAGTGTTAGGTGATCCGATTGGTTCGCTTTGAAGTGGTAAGATTCCATCCTTTGGAAAGCTTAGTCATTCCATCATTTTTTCAATACTTTAGAATTTTAAAGTTGATATTAACATTATCATTATCATGGTTGGGGGCGTGTCCCAACCTAGTTTTATATTTGAATTGGTTTAGAGGTTTTATGGACATATCTGGGTTGAATGGTTGTTATAAATTCTAGATCTTACCTTTGAGTATGTTGACTACCTTATATCATGATTAGTTATCTTCCACTATTATTTTGAATTATGTTTTAGAAATGATATGAAGGTGGTCACTGGCCCTTAGTGGGATTGAGATACCCTTCATGACCAGGCTTGGGGTCAAGACATGAAAAACTTGGTATAAGAAACTAAGTTTAAGGTATTTGGATTTCCATAAAGTCATACTAAATAAAGTCCTTTTTATGGGTGTGTAGCAATTATTAGGGAGAGGCAAGAAGGAATTTAAGAATATTTCTCTTTCTTGTGTTCTATTTCGAGCTATAGAGTCTAGGGTTATGGAGATTTATCTAACTCCTAATTTTCTCACATAGATCATGCTCTCTCATAGATCATGCGTCATCAAAGATCTGATGTTCGAAGGAACTCTACCAGAACCTCTCCCCATCTAAGGGCAATACAAAGGGCTTGCCCCATTTGGGGAATATTCACCTAGTCTTGAGTCCCTAATCTTAATTGTGCTGCTCTACCTAGGGTTACACCAGTCTCCACTAGTCCTTCTCTAATTGGTGACACTCATGCTCAGTCACCTCATGGAGACATATCTAATGTGGAGTTTTACCATTTTATTCATTTGTTACACCCAGCTGATGATATCTCAGTCTCATTAGTCTGGCCTTGTTGGTTCTGTTGTGGTTGTACCTAAGGTAAATAGGGTTGGTTAGTTCATGAGGTTGAATCCCCTATCTTTCACCGGCTACGGTGAAGGAGGATTCTCAATGATTTTTAGAATAGATAGAGAAGATCTTTAGGGTGATGCATGCTTCCAATCCTAAGTCTGCAAAGTTTTCTATATATTAGTTGAAGGATATGGCATGTCAGTGGTATGAGAGTGGGAGCAGTCAAGGAGTGATGATGTTAAGAAAGTTATGTGAGAGTTCTCTGGTGCCTTTCTTGATCATTTTTTTCCTCAAGAGTTGAGGAAAGCTAAGGCAAAGGAGTTTGTAAATCTAAAAAAAGGAAGGATGAGTGTGAAGGAATATTCCTTAAAGTTCAATTAGTTGTCACGTTATGCTCCAGAGTTAGTGTCTAGTATGAGGGCTAGAATGATGAAGTTTTCTTTGAGTTTGTCTTTTGAATTAGTACTAGAGTGTAAGGTTGCGATGTTGAACAATGACATGGATATCTTTAGACTTGTGGTTTATATGCAGCAGGTGGAAGATGAGAAGAAGATATAGGCATAGATAAGGGAGAGGTCGAGTAAAGAGTTTAGGTATTTAGAGCAGGGTGAAATTAGCACACTGGTAGAAGGGATGGTAGACAATAGAACCAGAAGAAGACTTAGGGAAATTTTGGTTCATATTCATCAACTACTGCTCTTTATCCTAAGCTATTTGGTGATCATCACTTTTAGGATGATAGTGGTTTTAAGGCACAGGTTGCCTATTCTCAATCTAATGGAGCTCAATCAGCCCCATCATATCCTCAATGTCAATTTCGTAGACAACTTGACCATGGTCAGTATGATGAGAAAAGAAATCAATGTTATAATTATGGTCATCCTGGTTATATGCAGTGACCTTACTTGATAGCTAAAGTTTCCATGAGAGAGAATAAGGTCCCAGTTGCTACTTCGTCAACTCCTGCACTAAAGGGTGCTACTTCTGTTATCGGAACTGGTAAAAATCATCTTTATTCCCTTTCCACCATTAGGAATCTGAGGCACTCTGTATATTTTTATCGGTACATTATAGCTATTCTAATGTGATGTGCATTATTTGCCTTATCCAGGGCCTACCCTTTCTTATGTGACCCCTTATGTGACTATGCATTTCAATTTTGGGCCTGAGACTATTAATGAGCTTTTCTTTGTGTCCACCCTGGTGGGTAATTTTTTTATGGCTAGAAAGATCTATAAGGGTTATGTGGTGAATATCTTTCATAGAGAGATATTGGTGGATTTAGTAGATCTTGACATAGTAGATTTTAATGTAATCTTGAGGATGGACTAGCTTTATTCGTGCTATGTTTCTTTGGATTGTAGGACTGAAAAGGTAAGTTTTAAATTCCCTAATGAATCGATAATCAAATAAGAGAGAAGTTCCTTAGTACCTAAAGGGAGGTTCATTTTTTATCTTAGGGCCTGAAAGTTAATTTCCAAAAGATGCCTATATCATCTTGTTCGGGATTAAGGATTTATGTTCTGAGGGTTCATCTTTGTAGTCTGTCCCTATTTTCATTGAGTTTCCTGATGTATTTTCCAATGATCTTCCTATCATTCCTTCAATATAGAAATAGACTTTGGGGTTGATATTCTATCCAATACCCATTATATCTTTATTCCTCTTATAGAATAGCCCCAGCTAAATTGAAAGAGCTAAAGGAGTAGTAAGAGAATCTCCTTAGTAAGGGTTTCATTTGACCTAATATTTCTCTGTGCGGTTCTCCCATGCTTTTTATGGATAAGAAAAATAGGTCCCTTAGGATGTGTATAGATTATCGATAGTTGAATAAGGTTGTAGTGAAGAATAAGTATCCTCATCCTAGGATTGATGATCTTTTTGACCAACATTAGGTGATAGATGATACTCTAAGATTGATCTTCGTGTAGGTTATCATCATTTTAAGATTAAGGAGACTGATATTTCTAGGACTACTTTTCAAAATCGATATGGTCACTATGAGTTTTTGGTTATGTCATTTGGATTGAATAATGCTACGACTAATTTTATAGATCTTATGAATCATGTTTTCAAGTAGTTTTTGGAATTGTTTGTTACTAATTTATTGATAATATTTTGGTATATACTTAAAATGAGGAGGATCATGCCAATTACCTCTAAATTATGTTGAAAACTCTTAAGGATCAGGAGCTATATGCTAAATTTCTAAGTGTTAGTTTTGGTTAAATGGTGTGACATTTCCTAAGCATGTTGCTTTTAGTGAGGGGATTAAGGTAGATCTAAAAAAAGTTAAGGTGGTTAAGAGGTGTCCTAGACCCACGAATCAAACTGATATACAGAGCTTCTTGGGTTGGCCTAGGTATTATATGAGGTTTTTATAGGGATTTTCTTGTATTGCTACTCTGCTGACATAATTTAGTTAGAAAAAGGCAAAGTTCTTGTGGTCTGATGCTCATGAGGGAAACTTTGAGAAATTGAAAAATAATTTAACTTCTGTGCTAATTTTGACCTTGCCTGAGGATACTGATGGATTTTTTTTATTTTATGATGCATCTCGTGTGGGACTAGGTTGTGTCTTGATGCAGCTTGGTAATGTGGTAGCCTATGCTTCTAGTTAGCTTAAGATTCATGAAAAAAATTACCTAAACCATGATTTGATATTGGTGGTGGTGGTTCTCTATGAAGATTTGGTACCATTACTTCTATAGGACTATTTAGATCAGTAAAACCTGTAGTATGTGTTTACTGAAAAAGAGTTGAATATCAAGTAGAGTCACTGGCTTTAATTTCCAAAGGACTATGATAGGAGTCATCACTACCATCTAAGTAAATCTAATGTAGTGTTGATGCTCTGAGCAAGTTGTCCATAGGGATCTTATATCATATAGATTAGGATAAAAAAGAATTGGTGAAGGATATTTATCAGTTGGCAAATTTGGTTGTTCGTCTTTTGGACTCTGAGGATGGAGAGATGATTGTTTAAAAAGTGGATAAAATCATCTCTTGGTGCTGAAGTAAAGAAAAAGAAAGCTTTGGATCTCATTCTTATGCAAATTAATAATGATGTGGGACATTAAAAGGTTGCAACCTTTGAGATAGAGTGCTAATGGTATCTTGAGGTATGAAGGTAGGTTATGTGTTCTTGATGTATATGGGGTGCGAGGTAGGGTCTTAACTGAGGCTCATAAGTTGAGGTATATGGTTCACTCATTCCCGACAAAGATGTGTCATGATTTGAAAGAGATCGATTAGTGGAACAAAATAAAGAGGGATATGGCTAACTTTGTGGCAAAGTATATAGTCTATCAGTAAAATATATGTCACCCCATTTATGGCTATGCATCACTATGAACTAGGTAAAGCTAATATGGTTGATGATGTTCTTAATGGGTTATCCATGGGGAGTCTAACTCATATGAACGAGGAGAAGCAAGAATCAATGAAGAATATTCACCATTTGGCTAGCCTTGGAGTTTGTCTCTTGGACTCCGAAGATGGTTGTGTATTTGTCCAAAAGGCGGCACAGTCATCTCTTGGTACTGAAATAAAGGAGAAGTAAGTACTAGATTCTGTCTTAAGAAGATTAAGGGAGATTTGAGTCAGTAGAAGGTTGTTTCTTTTGAGATTGGTGGAGATGGTATCTTGAGGTACCAAGGCAGATTATATGTTCCTAACATAGATGGGTCGCGAGAGAGGATCTTGGCTGAGGATCATGAGTTGTGATATATGATTCATATGGTATCAATGAAGATGTATTATGATCTTAACGAGATCTATTGATGGAACAATATAAAGTGATATTTATCCAATTTTGTGGCTAGATGCATGGTGTGTCAACAAGTGAAGGTTGAACACTTATGGCCTGATGGGTTGTATCAAGAAGTTGAGTTTCTCGTATGGAAGTAGAAAGTGATTAATATGGATTTCTTTGCTGGTCTTCCTCGATCTTAAAATCAATTTGATTCAATTTTCATCATCATGGATAGGATGACTAAGTCTGCTTACTTTTTGCCAGTGAAGACGAGTTTCTCTTCTAAGGTTTTTGCCAAGTTGTTTATTGAGGAAATTGTGAAGTTACATGGAGAGCCTGTTTCTATTATGACAGATCAGGGTATTTAGTTCTCATCACACTTTTGGCATTTATTTTAAAGAGGTTTGGCGACTAAGGTTAGACTTAGTACTGATTTACACCTATAGTCAGATTAGCAAGTAGAACGAACTATTTAAACATTAGAAGATATGCTTAGAGATTGTGTGATTTACTATGGTGGTAGTTGGGTTGATAATTTGCCTCTTTTATAGCTTGGGTATATAATAGCTACCACTCTAGTAGTGGTATGGCTCCTTTTGAGGACTTTTACGGTAGGAGGTGTATGTCTCCCATCTGGTGATTTGAAGTTGATGAGGCTGAGATGTTTGGCCCAGATTTAATTCACCAAGAGATGAACAAGATGAAGGCAATTTGGGATAGGTTTAAAGCTACTCAAAGTCACCAAAAGTCCTATGAAGATGTGAGGCTTAGGGAGTTAGAGTTTAAGGTTGGGGATTGGGTGTTCTTGTAGGTGTCTCCTATGAAGAAAGTTATGCGATCTGGGAATAAGGGGAAGCTCTGTCCCTGGTATGTAGGCCCGTACTTGGTCTTAAAGATAGTTGGTAGTGTTGAGTATAATTTTGAGTTACCTCCTATTTTGATTCAATTCACCATTGTTCCAAGTATCAACTTTGAGGAAGTGTAGGAGATCCATCGCTGATTGTGCCTATCAAGGATGTTGGTATTTCTGATTCTTGTCTTAGTAGGAAGTCCCAATTGAAATCTTTGATATGCAGGTTCATCGTGTGCAGACTAAATCGTTAAAGATTTTTTGATGGAAACAAAAGGTTGATGAAGCTACTTGGGAAGCCAAAAAGGACATGAAGTCCCAGTATCCATTGTTATTCCCTATTTTGGAAAATCATGCTTATGGTATGTGTTGTTTTTAATACCTTTGTTTTTTGTCTTAAAGGTAAGAGTAGAGGTATATGGAGTCAAATCGTGCTTGTAGTTTCATTGTCCTATAATTTAGTGATGGATGATCCAAGTAGGAGAGAATTGAAACACACTAAATTTCTAGCCCTTGGAAAATCCTTGAGCTTTAGGCTCACTAACCTAGTTACGAATGGACCCTATGAGTTGAAGGGTATCCTGATGAGTTGTTAGAATGAGTCATAACCAAAATAGTAAGTTTGTGGCTTTATTCTGCTCTGAATACGAGTGTCTCACTAAGAGCCATAACAATATATTATGAGTCATATAATATAATCATAGGGTGTCTAGGTATACCCTAATTTTGGTTCTGCCTTGACTACAACTAGACCTTATGAGTCGTAGGGTCTCACTACGGGTTGGTTGGTGGAGCCATAAGGACAGTAGTGTATGGTGTCCTAGAGACTGTCCTAGTTACGAATCATAGTGATGAGTCATAAGGAGTGGATATGAGTCAAGGGTTGACTAATAACCAAAGGTGACCCTTAAATTTAGGACATTCATTCCATACTTTAACGGATTAAACACTGTCTTTACTCACTCTAAATCCTCTCAAGCAAGTCAAACTAGGATTTTACCAATTTGGTCATCTAAGGCTGAAGGGTCAATTTCTCTCCGTGAAACCTTGTATTTTAGTCATGTGAATCTACCCTTAAACTTACTATCTCTACTTTATGAAAGTACATGGTTATTTATGTTATTTAAGTGTTGGTTTTTGACATGGTTAAGGGTTTTGATATGGATGGTCAATTAAATGTATTCCCATGATTTTATGATATATTACCTATGTTTTAATTACTGTTTGAACTTGTGGGTTCTTGGGTATGGTGGATGAAAGTAGGGAATTGTGAATTTCCCAATCCTGTGAGTTTTGAAATGGTAATAACCCCAACCCCATGATGTGAAATTATTTTTTAGTTATGAGAAACGTGAGAATTTGTGAAATCAAGATAGTCTTGAACTGTCACATGATATAAAGAGTTATTTGAAACATAATAGTCTAATTTAATGAATAAAGGGAATTGTTCTCCCCAAGTTAATGGAAACTATTTTGGCATAATGTTATTTACCTTGTAAGTATAGTTGGTATAACGATACCAACAATGTATGACTTAATGTGAATCATGGTTTAGTTAATGGGAATTTGTGATAAATGTTTATTAGGCTTTAAAAAGGATTGTGTAGTTGAGTCATGAAAGTGGAGGTCCAAGAGACCAATACTGGAAATGCGCTAGCCGGTGCAGGGATCGTTATGGCTTGAGGGGTTTGCATCCC
>NC_061111.1:58398172-58469177 GCF_002878395.1 Capsicum annuum | reverse complement strand
ACAGGTCGGGACCCAATGCAATTTATATTTATGTGTATGCATATGCATTTGAAAATATGCATTGAATTTTGAATGATTTGAACTAGTATTTATGGCATTATATTATTCACTATCCTGAGTTACATGCTAGTGCTCACACCTCTAACCATCTATGTATGATGTATCCTATCCCCATGCGATGCAGGATTCAGCCATACTTATACTTCTCTTGCTCAGTGATTGTGGATTGATCGAGAGTCATTTGAAATCCTGAGCTTCCATGCTTTACAAGGCTCTATTTCAGGAGTATGTTTTTCTTTTAAGTTATAGACTACTGGATACTATTTTGGCTATAGTCAGGGTAATGTCCCAAAATATTATTGATATTTTGTTTGGTATAGGCTTTGTTGGAATACAGTGGACTTGGGATGGTTTGGTTGTTGGTTTGTTATACTCATTTTATTATCTTTAATTTTGAGTTTTCTTATCTTGATATATATTCGAAATTCATCTGACATGGGGTAAGGTGGTTGGTGGTTTGGGTATTTGGGGTGGTCTCCGGTCCTTGTTGGTCGCAAAATACTCGACATGACCAGGCCCTGATTTGGGTCATGAAAATTATGGGTCTCCCTTGGTCTTATAATCAGTATGATTTGATTTGGGTCATTGTGGATAGAATGACTAAGTCTTCTCATTCCTTGTCTGTGAGGACTACCTACCTAAGGAGGATAATGCAAAGTTGTTTATTGAGAAGATAGTAAGATTCCATGGTGCTCCCATTTCCATCATTTCAGACTGAGGTACACAGTTCTCTTCTCACTTTTGGCATTCCTTTTAGAAAGGTTTGGGGACTAAGGTGATCCTTAGCATCGCTTTCCACCCTAAAACAGATGGACAATCGGAGAGTACTATTTAGACCTTTAAATATATGCTAAGGGCTTGTGTAATTGACTTTATGGGAAGTTGGGTTTATCACTTACCTGTCATTGAATTTGCGTATAACAATAGTATCACTCTAGCATTTGAATGGCTCCTTTTGAGGCCCTTTATGGTAGAAGGTGTAGGTTTCCTATTAGGTGGTTTGAGGTTGGGGAGACTCGATTATTTGGCACCCGACCTAGTTCACCAAGCCATGGAAAAGGTAAAGGTGATTAGGGATAGGCTTAAGATGGTCCAAAGTCGCCAAAAGTTTCATATGGATATAAGGCAACTGGACTTGGATTTCGACTTAGATGATTGGGTATTCTTGGAAGTATCTCCTATGAAAAGAGTGATGCAGTTTGGGAAGAAAGGTAAGCTCAGTCCTCTTTATGTTGTTCCATACCTTATTTTGAGGAGAGTTGGGAATATTTCTTATGTATTAGAGTTGCCTGCAAATTTGGGTTCTATTAATCTAATTTTTATCGCTCACTGTTGAAGAAATGCATGGGTGATCCTTATTTGATTTTCACTATAGATGGTGTCAGAATTTCGGATTTCTTGTCCTATGAAAAAGTCTCGATTGAGATTTGGGATAGGAAAGTCCGTCGGTTGAGGACTAAGGAAGTCGATTCGGAAAGGTTCTTTGGAGGAATCAAAAGGTGGAAGAAGCTATGTGGGAAGCTGAAGAGGACATAAAGTTCAAATATCCATTTCTATTTCCCACTTTGAGTGAAAGTTAAAGACCTCTTTGATAAAGGTTTCATAAGGCCCATTATCTCTCCATGATGCGCTCTCGTCCTATACATGCAAAAGAAAGATGGTTCTTTGTGAATGTGCATTGACAATCATCAGCTGAATAAAGTCACAATAAAAAAATATCCTCATCCTAGGATTGATGACTTATTTGACCAACTCCATGGTGTAAGTTGTTTCTCCAAGATAGAATTTAGATCTGACTAATTAGCTTAGAGTAAGGAAATGTGATATTCCAAAGATAACTTTCAGAACTTGTTATGGTTATTTTGAATTTCTAGTCATGTCCTTCGAGCTGACAAATGCCCCAGCAGCCTTCATAGACTTGGTGAATAGAGTGTTCAAACAATTTTTGGATATGTTTGTCAGTCTTTATCGATGATATTATTATCTATTCTCGTAGTGAGGATGACAATGCAGACCATCTTTGAATTGTGTTGCAAACTCTTAGGGATCACCAGTCGTTCGCCAAATTCAACAAATGATAATTTTTGCTAAGCTCAGTAGCTTTCCTCGGTCATATTGTTTCCAGTGATGGCATTAGAGTTGATCCCCAAAAGACATAAGCAGTAAGAAATTGTCCTAGACTTATCTCTCCATCAGACATTAGAAGTTTCTTGGGTTTAGCTGGCTATTACAAATATTTTGTTGCCAGGATTTCTTCTATTGCTTCCCTTATGTCTAGATTAACTCAGAAGAAAGTTAAGTTTTAGTGGTCGGGTTCTTATGAGAAGACTTTTCTGGAGTTGAAGACTCGACTCACTTCAGCCCCAGTTTTAGCACTACCTGATGGTACAAATGGATTTGTGTTTTATTATGATTCTTCTAGAATCTATCTGGATTGTGTTTTAATGGAGAGAGTTAAGGTTATAGCCTATGCCTCTAGACAGCTTAAGCCTCATGAAAAAAACTACCCCACCCATGATCTTGAGCTAGCTGTTGTGGTGTTTGCATTGAAAATTTTGAGGCACTATATTTATGGGGTGTATGATGATGTATTCACGGACCATAAAAGCTTGCAATATGTATTTACTCAGAGGAAGTTAAATCTTCGCCAGAGAAGGTGGTTAGAATTGTTGAAGGATTATGATATGAGTGTATTGTATAATCCGGGCAAGGCCAATATGGTGGCAAACATTCTTAGAATACTGTCTATGGACAGTGTTGTTTATGTGGAGAGTGAAAAGAGAGAATTAGTTTGGGAGGTTCACTGGTTAGCTAGATTGGGTATGATATTGGTTGACTCAGCTGAGGGGAATCTTTGGTTTCAAAGTAGTTCAAAATCTTGTCTAGTGTTTGAAGTGAAAGAGAAGCAGGATAAGGACTCTAGTTTGGTAAAATTGAAAGGTTCAGTTAAAGACCAAATGGTAGAGGTTTTCTCCCAAGGTGGAGATGGTGTGTTGAGATACCAGAATAGATTATGTGTGCCATGTGTTGATGATTTTAGCAAACGGATTATGGCAGAAGCCCATGGTGCGCATTACTCCATTCATCAAGATTTACCGCGATTTGTAGCCAAGTGTGCTAGTTGTAACCAGGTTAAGGTAGAGCACCAAAGACCTGGTGGCACATTGTAGGAATTTGGTATTGCCACTTGGGAGTGGGAAGAGGTAAACATGGACTTTGTGATAGGGTTACCCCATTCATGTCAACAACATGATTCGATATGGTTTATTGTAGACAGATTGACCAAATCAGCCAACTTTGTTGCAGTTCACATGTCCTGCACAACTGAAGATTATGCTAAGTTGTATATCAGATAGCTGGTTAATTTCATGGAGTTTCCTTGTCCATCATTTAAGATAGGTGTACTCAGTTGACCTTTCAATTTTGGAAAGCCTTTCAGAAGGTCTAAGTTCAGCTTTTTATTCGCAGACAAATAGTCAGGCAGAGAGTACCGTTCAGACTTTATAGGATATGTTGAGGGCATGTGTTCTTGATTTTAAAGGCAGTTTGGATGACCACTTTCCATTGATTGAGTTTTCCTACAATAACAGTTACCATTCTAGTATTCAGATGGCCCCGTTTGAGGCTTTTTATGAGCGGAGATATATATCACCAGTAGGTTAGTTCGAAGTGGGTGATGTCACTTTGTGTGGGTTAGATATGGTGTTTGAAGCCGTGGAAAAAGTTTAGTTGGTTCGAGAGAGATTGAAAGTAGCTTAGAGTCGTCAAAAGTCTTATACAGATGTAAGAAGGAGAGATCTTAAATTTGAAGTCGATGATTTTGTTTAGTTGAAGGTTTCACCCATAAAGGGAGTGAAGAGATTTGGGGAAAAAGGGAAGCTTAGTCACCAATATGTGGATCCCTACTGGATATTGAGTCATGTAGGGAAGGTATCGTATAAGCTTGAGCTACCTGCAGACTTGTCATCAGTTCACCAAGTGTTCCATGTATCCTTATTGAAAAAGTGCATGGACGATTCAGTTGTTGTAGTCCCTCTAGAAAGCACAAACATTTAGAATAGCCTTTCATATGAAGAACTTCCAGTAGATATTATTGATCACCAAATCCATAGACTAAGGAACAAAGAGTTCCTTTGATAAAAGTTCCGTGGCAAAATCAGTCCATTGAGAGTGCTACTTGGGAAGTAGAAGTAGCCATGCATACCAAGTATCCTTACTTCTTCTACGCAAACTCCGATTCAACCTAAGGTAAATGTCTTCCTTAATTCAGTTCTTTTCCAGCCCTAGTTTCAGCCATGTGATTATCTTCATGTTAAGTTATGTATTCACAGATTAGTTCAGTTGCTCAGTATGATTTAGATTCAGTCATACAGTATTTTATTCAGTTGTGCATGCCAGTATATAGCCTCAGTTCCTCAGTATCCTTAGTTTAACTAGTCTCATTCGTGGATGAATGTTCCCAAGGGGGAGATATTGTAATACCCTGCACTTTTCTTAGTCCTGTTTATCTCCTAGTGTATCAAGTGTCAAATTTAAAAGTAAATAACTCTTGATACGTGTAGAATTTTCCAGCTCTAGACCCACTAAATTGTATAGAATTTAATCATCTTTCTAACGATACTAATTTTTCCTAAATTCAATACCCGGTTGAGAAGTTATGGCACTTTTAGTGAGAAATAGTAGGCCAACATGATAGCATCGCATCACGGTGGAGGGCAGATTCGCAATTGTCCTCTTTCTAGTGAAGCACCATGATTACACCACATTGTAGTGAACACCGAAATCCCGTTCGTCCCTTTCCAGTAGCTCACCGCGATTGGCCAGTGTCCCACAAAAAATCGCGGTAGGGCATAGCACTGCGTCGCGGTGGAGTAAAAAATGGCACTCGTCCTTTTCCAGTGACGTAAAGTGATTATGCCGCATCGCGTCAGAGCCCAAAATGGCACTCATCCCTTTTCTGGTAAGCCACCGCGATGCCACCGCGTCACACCCTGGTGCAAAATTAGGATTTCTAATTCCAAACTTATATTTCCAAAGGGAAATTTAGTCTTTTCCCAAGCCCCCAATTCATGAAAAATAAGGAATTAAAACTATTCTAAGCATTATACACTCACTTTCACCAAAATTTCTCTCAAAGAAACCCTAGAACTTCAAATTTCAAATCTCAAGAAATCAAAAATTCCACCATTCATTATCCAAGATAACCTAAAATTCAAGATTCCCAATTCAAGATCTTCTAGATCACAAATAGGGATTCAAAGTCAAGTGTATTCATCAATTTCATTAATTAAGGTATGTGGAGTTATGAACAAGGATAATCCTTTCATCCTTATTCCCAAAATTACTTTTAAAGCTGAATTTTTCATGAAATAATATGAATTTCACTTTAGTACTTATACCCACTCATCACTATTTTGAGATTATGATATTACAAGTGATTTAGATGTTGAATTGCATGTCTATTTTAGTATTTTTATGTGTGTGACATTATTTTACTGATTTAAAATTGAATTATCAGGATTTTCATTATTTAGCATGAACTTTATGATGATTTGACATGAAATTGATGCATGGGTTACTAAGCCCTATTTTGACTATTGATATTTTTGAACAAGATTTGATCTTTTGATCCTCATCTTAGATATGGAATCCACTTTACAGTTTTATTACAGTTTAAAGTGAATAGATCCATGATTGGTTTTCATTATAAACCCTTATACTAGTTTTAAAGTGGATTTCCTACGGAATAGGCATACAGATTAAAGGGAGTAGTATTTAGCACCGAGTTGGGTATGTTCACATGCCCCAGAACTATGAGCCAACATAGGTTCAGATTATCAAATTATTCCCATTTCTATATGGATAACAGTTACAAATGTGATCACTTAGCTTAGGTTATACTCCTTGGCAAGAATATGACACCTCTCCCCATCATGTGGTTTTCCCATAAAGAAACTAGACATTGGACACTATTATAGCTCTCATAGTGTAGGCCGATTAGAAGAACCTCCCTAAAAAAAGTAAAGAATAAAAGAAAAGCTTTTAGAAACTACGTGTAAAGCC
Source organism: Capsicum annuum (assembly GCF_002878395.1). NCBI lineage: Eukaryota > Viridiplantae > Streptophyta > Magnoliopsida > Solanales > Solanaceae > Capsicum > Capsicum annuum. The sequence goes on along the minus strand of NC_061111.1, from coordinate 58,463,054 downwards.
TCATAATTTTATTTAGATATTGTTTTGTATTAGTCATTAGCTACGAGATTGCAGGTTTCAATTTATAAATATCGAGGTGAGTCCTATTACACTTTGCATGTATCATTTGAAAAACAGATTTTAAACACTGATTAGTACTAAGTGTGGTGGCTCACAACATTCATATAGTATGTTTTGTCATTCATGATTTATGATTACAGTATTCGATTACTCAAGCTAAAGTGAGACATTATTACTAAGAATGCATTGTTTATGAGAAAGATATATGTATTCCCTCACTATTTTACTATGCATTTCACCCCATATGCTCAGCATATTCCAGAAGTACTGATCCACAAATAAATCTATGGACTACATTCCTTAATAATGTAGGTTTAGGTTCTCAATTCCAGCAGCGTGAGTAATTTCAAGTATCTCCATCTATATCCCGATAGTTGGTGAGTCATCGTAGTTTGGGGACCCTGTTATTCAGATTTTCTAGCTTATTACAGTAGTTGATTCAGTATTTTCAGTCAGTTCGAGTCTGCTGGGGGCTTGTCCTAGTGGCTCTCTAGTTATTAGTAGTAGAGGCTTATCTGGCTGCTAGTTAAAATTTAGATTTCCAGTGTTGATTGTCTTGACTTTTAAGTCAAGTATTTTAAGATATTAGTTTAGATAATTTCATCTTAGATCAGACAGATTTCCACATTGATTATATGTTTATATTTCCCCATTTTGAGTTAAAGATTTAGAAGAAGGCTTATAGGGTTATCTTGACGCTACTCGTAGTCTTGAGCATCGTGTGACATCTTGTGACCTATTTTTGTAGTATTATATAATGTAGGGTCCAAAGAAACTTTTTTTTACCGCTGAGTAGCATTAGGTGATCTGGTTGTTCCACGGTGATGTGGTGAGCTTCCATCCTCTGAAAAGCCTAGTCATTTCATCGATTTATTTCCATACTTCAGAATTCTAGAATTCACATTAACAATATCATTGTCATGGTCGGGGGCATGTCTTGACCTAGTTTGATATTCAGATTGGTTTAAAGTTTTTGTGGACATATGTGGGTTGAATTGTTGCTATAAATTCAAAGAGTTTACCTTTGAGTATGTTGACTACCTTATATCATGCTTGGTTTTATTCCCTTTTTATTTTGGATTATATTTTAGACAGGATATGGGGTGGTCTCCATCCCTCAGTGGGCTTTAGATACCCGTCATGACTAGGCCCAGGATCAGGCCGTAACATTAAGCCATCTCTGAATACAATGTAGAGATCAGTATAATCAACTAGATAGAGTGTATTAATACTCTAAAAGTTAGGAGCTCACCCTAGATCTCCAATCTATAGCTGATCTGCCACGATTCACACAACAACGCTGAGAACTCGTACTATGATTTTCAGGCTACAAAAATGTAGTATAATCACCAAACATGTGATATTCAGTTGGCATCAACCGACTGATCTCCAAAGATAAGTCAAGCATAAATAACATATTATGTATGGAAATAATCTACAAACAACTATCCTAGAAAATAAACATGATAATGCTAAGGGATTAATAAGGATAAGCTTATTTTATCCTAATAGTAATTAGGGTCTAAAGTGCAATATCGTATATCACTAGTCAGTATATAAAGGATGAGTGAAACAAAGTTATATGATAATATACAAGGCCGATAATACATATACAACATGAATAGGCAAGGAAGAGTGGGATATTTTGTGACACCAAATATATATATACATAGGTCTACTCAAGGGAATGGCCTAAGGTAACCAACCTAACATCTCAAGGCATACTACCAAAATAGGAAAGCTAGTGCTCGCATAAACAGGGTCCCTAACCATAATGGTTGATCGTGAGGTAACTATAAATTATGTAATTTACCATTAAAAGGATAAGGATCCAAATCACATTGACAACCTCAGGTAGAATCCATATCAACCTACCACTAACTAATCATAATAATCATTGTCACACCCCTTTTTCGCTCAAGGGATCTAGTCGTCGAAGTTCGAAACCAAAGGGTTTATCCAATTAAAGTGACTGTATTGAATAGGGATTAGTTTTTATCATTTTCAAAGTCCCCACTTGGAACTGAGTTATGGTGTTTCAAGTCACCTTATTGAATCCTTAATCAAAAGGAAATGACTCTTTGTTGGTCTGCGAAAATAGAAGATCGGGAAAGGAATTCTGTTGACTGAGGGAAAGGTGTGAGGTACCCCTCGAGTCCCGTGGTTCTAGCACGATCGCTTTTATTGACTTATCTTGACTAAAACTATTTTTGAATAATTTGTATTAAGGCCTAAAAATTGCTCATTTTTAGTATACTAAAACTCGTATATTATTTTATATTAAATAAATCAATGAAAATTTAAAAATATTTATGAAGTTAATTTTAGAAAAATATTTACAAAGGTGTATTTTTACATCCTTGAATTTTAAATATCTCAGAAAGATGCGTACACCGCATTCTTGATTGAAATGAATATTTTAAACATGCCTAAAAATTATCTAACGCTAAAATATTAATTTATCTTATTTGTAATAATTCATAGCAATATATCTTTTCAAAAGATGCTATTTAATATTAACAGTAAACTAAATAACTTTTCATTTTAAAATAATTAACTAGTTTAATAATAAAATAATAAATCCTTATTAATGATAATGAATAAAATAACAATAAAATGAAAAGAAAATTGTTACTATATTATGCTAATCTTAATTCCCCAAAAATATTATTATTAAAGAATATAACATACACACATTAACCTTCACGCACAATATACTGCCCAGGTTCCTATTTTCTTTCTCCTTTCTTTCTCTCTCAATTACTATGAATCCATTTTTTCTCAGTGATGGTAACTGATCGGTGATGGGAAAAAGGAAGAAGGGGAGGGGGCCGCAGACGGAAAAGAATAAAGATTTTATGGTTGATTAGGCATCAGAGCTTCGCCGTTGTGGCGTTAATTCCGGTCAAATATGGAGGCAGCGCCGATCTTGAAGAATTCTGGCGACGGAAGGGGAAGGAAAAAGGGAAGAAGGGATGGACGAGGCAACGTGGCTGTGAGGTGCATCGATTGGGTCTGAGGAGGGGAAACGAGAGAGATGGTGGCTTAGGGATGTTGTTTTTATCTCACCGGAGTGCCAACGGGTTTGAACAAGAACAAAAAAAATGGTTCTAATTTATGATACCAAAATATTTCAGACAGGTTTCTGGCGAGTTCCTCACCGAAAAATTCAAAATGACTAATATCTCTCATACTTTGTTTAACTCTTAATTTTTCTATTTGTCTTCCCCAATTTCAAATTTTTCTTCATTTTTTTGCGTATGACTGTTTATTTATTTTTTCTCTGCATTATGTTAATGTATGTGTATGAATCCGATGCTGTGTAAGTGTGTGCCTGTATACCCCAATTGTGTTTGTAAGCGTACAAAAAATTTTTTGTATTCTTCTTTTCTGTTCTAATTTTATTATACACGGTATTTTAATTTACAACATCACTCGACAAATGTATATATTTAAATTAATAGTATAATATGTAGTAACAAAAGGTTCAAATAATTAAGCATGAACAATAAATAGTACATTGAAACTGTTTAAATATTTTCATTCATATTTTTCCACGGAAAATTTATAATATCATGGAATAGAATAAAAATAGAGCATGTATGTCAACTTAATTGAATACATATTAGTCACCGAAAACTCAAGGGGAACTCCAACTTCAAACTCCAAACTCTAAAGGCTTTTTCGTATTTTTTTTTTTTTAATTTTTCCTCAAGAAATTACTCTCTTTTCCTTTTGTTTTGCTCTTTTTTTTCTCTGGTTTTCTCTTTTTTCTGATATAATGTTCATACTGTCTCAGTGTTTGCCTGATGTAGTGTACCATGTAGAATTCAAGTACGTAGAATCTCTTTTTTTTAAACTGAGTAGGGAGTCCTTTTATAAAAGAACTATTGGGAGGGAACGGTTAAAAGTCAGATAAGGGGAAGGGGGCAAAAAATTTAAAATTTAAAAATCAAAATCTGTATATTATATATAATTTAATTAATAATAATAAATAAAGATAAATAATAAATAGAAGTAAATGAATAAATAAATAAGATAATAGAAACTAAACAAATGAAATAATAAAACATTAATATAATAATAATTAATTAATTTTATATTTAATAAAACAAAATAACAATTTATAAATAGACAAATATAAATATAATAAAATAGTATTTAAACTATTAATTTATTTATTAAAATTTTATAAACTGAAAATATTTTTAAATTTTTATAATTTTTTTAAAATAAGAATAATAAATAAATAAATAAAATAATTAAAAAAAATATCTTGAAGTTAACTTTATTTAATTATTTAATTTTTTAAATAAAATTTTATTAAAAATAAAAATAAGAATCAAAATAATATATGATTAAATATAAATATAAATATTTAATATCGATAAACGAGTTAGAATTAGGGAGGACCAAAAATCACGTGTCTACATTTTTGCCCCTCTTTGTGTGGAATCTCGAAGAGTTTTCATACAAAAAATAGACATGATATGATTTTTGACCTTCCAATTATTTGAAAACTAAGAATAAAATAAACTTAAAATTAAAATAAAATGATAAAATGTGATCGAGTCCTTGTTTTGGACATCCTACCTATCTTGGGTTATAAGAGAATCAGGTCATGAGTAGTTCAAAGGTAATATAGAGAGAGAAAGCGTTAAAGTCGAGTGAGATTTCGTCGAGTTTTTGGTTAACGACGTCTGCCTTTTACATTCAAATGAATAACAAAAATAAAAAATGAAATAAAAATTGCAATCTCTAGAATCTTGATTCAAATCTTCATGACTTTAACTTGAAAATTCACCCTATTCTTCAGGCGGGCACCTGACTTATAATTTCTTTACCCTGTTCTTCAAGAGGGCTCCTGGACTTCCTTTTTCTTCACCCTGTCTTTCAGGTGGTCTCCTGGACTGACAATTTCTTCACCCTGTTCTTCAGGCGGGCTCCTGGACTTACAATTTCTTCACCCTGTTCTTTAGGCGGGCTCCTGGACTTCCTTTTCTTTGCCTTATTTTTTAGGTGGGCTCCTAGACTTTCTTTTTTCCTTACCCGGTTCTTCAGGGGGGCTCCTGGACTTCTTTTTTTCTTCACCCTGTTCTTCAGGTGGGCTCCTGGACTTACAATTTCTTCACCCTGTTCTTCAGGTGGGCTTCTAGATTTACAATTTTCTCACCCTATTTTTCAGGCGGATTCCTGAATCTACAATTTCTTCATCCTATTCTTCAGGCGGGCTCCTAACTTGTTATTTCTTCACCCTGTTCTTCAGGCGGCCTCCTGACTTGTTACTTATTCACCCTGTTATTCAGGCGGACTCCTGACTTACAATTTCTTCACCCTGTTCTTCAGGCGGGCTCTTGAACTTACAATTTCTTCATCGGGCTCCTGGACTTTCTTTTTTTCTTCACCCGGTTCTTCAGGCGGGCTCCTCCATTTATAATTTCTTCACCTTGTTCTTTAGGTGGGCTCCTGGATTTATAATTTCTTCACCCTGTTCTTCAGGAAGGATCCTGACTTGTTATTGCTTCACCCTGTTCATCAGGCGGGCCCCTACACTCAAAGTAAATAGTGAAATAGAAAATAACATCCCATTCTTCAGGATGGTTCTGAGCATTAAAAAAAATTCTCATTCTTTTGGAGGGTCCTGAGAAAAAAAGTAAATTCCCATTCTTCAGGAGGGTCCTGAACAAAAATAAATTCTCATTCTTCAGGAGGGTCCTGTGCATAAAAATAAATTTCCATACAATAAACATAAAATTTTGCCCCAATTCGTATTGAGAAAATTTGCGTGTCATCATATCTTAACTTTTTGAAAAGTAGAATGAAAGAATAAATTAAAGCTTGGAATAGCTTTGATAAATTCATCTCACATAGAATAAACTTTACCATAACTGAAATCCATCATCATATGTTGTAATCACACTTCTTGTGTTGACGGAAGTGTGAAATTGTATCCTTTTGTATGAAAAGAACATTCCATCTCTGTTTCAAACAAAGAAAAATTGTGAGTTTTAAAACATGTGATGGTTGGTTTGTGGCAATTGACTTTTGAAGTGTCGGCTCTTGCATTTTCCATGCTCAACTCTTTTTTCATTCCTTGATTGATTCGTATTGACTTGTCATACTTCTGACCCAAAATTCAAACTACTGAGACTCTCAACTAAAGACACATTTTTCTTGTAGAGTATCTCTTACCTTTCAATGAGTAAAAATTGTCAAAACATGATCATTCTGAGTATTTTATTATACTTTGAAGTGTTTTCCTTGTGCATTGTCAAGTCCTTTGTCTTGCCTTGTACCATTGAAGAAGTCAGTAGCAAGTTTGGAGTCCTTTCTCACTTGACCTGACGTGAATTTGACTCAAAAACACACAAAAGACAACAAAAATTTTTGTTTGATGATAAGGACAAAAAAAAATCAAAATAAAAAGAAAAAGAAAAGAACAATAGGCATCTCTTTTTAAAACAAAAAGAAAAACTTATCCAAATGTGGAAACCAATTCTGGTGATTATGACATGCATTTTGAATCAAATAACCAGATCAACCCACACTAATCATTATAACTTTTGTCCACTTATTAAGTTTTAAATTACGCCAATCTTGAACTTGTTCCTTCTGGATAACAACCCTGTTTCGTCTAGTGGCACCTCAATGGATTTTGGCCAGTAAGCCTATCTTAATTTCATTTCTTTTTCAGCTTACAGTCGCCTTATGGTGCCCAAAAAGGTTTTCACAAATAAGACTCTCATTTTCATTTTTCATCATTTTTTTGCACAAAAATATGAAATATCATGCACCCATAACATGTTTCGCCTTGACATTCTCAAAGATAGATCTGAAGGTCTTTCTTTGATTATAATTTGGCTTTTGGACTGGGTTAGAAAGAAAGGTCGGCATGAGACTAAAAATTTACATAACATTAGGTAAAACATTCAACTTTTGGAATCGATTCTTTTCAGAAAAATAAACTTTGCCCCAACTTTCTTTCACTTAGGATAATTTGAATTTTCTTTTGGATGGACCGAACCCCGGAGTAGGGCTGCCTACATATCTTGACATAGCAAGAATCAGGTCAAACGTAGTTCATAAATATTTTTTTTCATTCGACCTTTAGCTCTCTTGTTTTTCTTTTCTTTGATTCCTTCTCTTTTTTTTCAACTCTTTTTTAAACCGTCTTTGTTTTCAACTATTATTATTATTATTTTTAACTTTTTCGAATTTCTGACTTTCATTTGATTCCAAAAGAGGGGTACGAAGAAAGATAAAAGCTCAAAAGGGGTAAGCAAAGGTTGATATATTATTTGGATAGTAGAACAAAATGCCTTCATCATTTCAATCTTTTAAAATGTAAGTACACAATATACATAACATAATTGTATATGAATATCATACATAATATCTTTTAACTACATCAGTATTGACTAGCATTCCTTCCGTTTTGCCTTCTGCATCAGTCAGATATAACGCGTCATTAGGTAACACTTTCTCCACCATGAATGATCTATGCCAATTAGGAGAAAATTTTCCTTTGACTTTAATTTGATGGGGTAGGATGCGTCTTAGTACTATCTAACCAACTTCAAAATGTCTGTCACACACCTTTTTATTATATGCCCGTGCCATTCTCTTCTGGTATAGTTGTCCATGACATACTGACGTCAATATTTTTTCATCAACCAATCTTAATTGCTCTAAACGAGTCTTAACCCATTGGTCATCATCAATTTCATCTTCCACAACTACTCAAATAGATGGAATCTCAATCTCTACAAGTATAAATGCTTCAATTTCGTACACTAAAATGTAAGGAGTTGCACCAATTGAAGTCTGAACTATAGTACGATAACCCAACGAAGCAAAAGGTAACTTTTTATGCCATTTTCGGGAACCCTACACCATCTTGCGGAGTATTTTCTTTAAGTTCTTGTTGACAGCTTCTACAGCCCCGTTTGCCTTTGGGCGATAAAGAGTTGAATTTTGATGCATAATATTAAATTGTTGCCACACTTCTTGCATCAAATGACTGTTGAGATTTGCAGCATTATCCATGATAATTATCTTTGGAATGCCAAATCGACAAATAATGTCGGAATGAATAAAATCAACTACCATTTTCTTGGTCACTGACTTGAAAGTCGCTGCTTCCACCCACTTCATAAAATAATCAATGGCTACCAAGATGAACCTATGTCCATTCAAGTCCTTTAGTTCAATTGGTCCAACTACGTCTATTCCCCAAAACTACAAAAGGCCATGGAGCAGTCATCTTATGCAACTTAGATAGAGGGGAATGTATCAAGTCCCCATGTAGTTGACATTCAAGACCTTTACGAATGAAACTGATGGAATCTCGCTCCATGGTGAGCCAATAACAACCTGCTCGGAGTATTTTCTTTGCCAAAACATACCCACTTATGTGTGGTCCACCAATCCCAGAATGTACTTCAGTCATGATTTTTGAAGCTTCTTTAGCATCTACACACCTCAAAAGTCCTAAATTACAAGTCCTCTTATACAAGATTCCTTCACTTAGGAAAAATCCACTAGATAAACGTCGAATGGTTCTTTTTTGGTTACCATCGGCATGTATAAGATATTTTTCAGTCTGAATATATTCTTTGATATCATGGAACCACGACTCCCCATCAAGTTCTTCCTCAACCACATTGCAATATGCATGTTAATCATGAATTTGTATATGCAAAGGGCTAATATAAGTTTTTTTAGGATGTTGAAGCATTGAAGATAAGGTCGCCAAAGCATCAACAATCTCATTATGAGTTCTGGGAATGTGTTTCAACTTTACTGATACAAATCATTGACATAGATCTTGCAAACAGCCTCGATATAGTAGGAGATTTGAATAATAAGTCTCCCAATTTCCTTGGATTTGATGGACTGATAAATCTAAGTCTCCTAACACTAACAGTTCTTGGATTCCCATGTCAATAGATAACCTCAAACCCAGAATGCAAGCTTCGTATTCTACTATATTATTGGTATAATAGAATCGAAGTTGGGCTGTTATAGGATAATATTGTCCTGATTTAAAAATAAGAACTGCTCCTTGATCTTGGGTGTATTTATACGCCTAAGCACTATAACTTATCCATATTTAAGCTAAGTTTAGAGAACAAAATGCCTAGTTTCTTATGTTTTTACTCTACTTCTATGTAATTGAGCTAACTGACGTGATTAGCATGATTTCAGGTATTAATAAAGTAAATGAAGACATAATACGACTATGGAATGTGGATGACATATGACACAAGAGAAAGTAGTAGTCTAGACTAAATATGACGCCTAAAAACTATGTCCAAGACTAGTTTATCATTTATAATTAGTTCAGGACTGAGAAGGCAATTATGAGAGAAAAGATTATTAAAAGGATTAATGTTGAATTTTTATTCATTATACGATTATCCTATATTAATTTGAGATAGGAGAGAGGCGGCTTACACCTAGGGAAAAATTGTATTCATCTTCTCCACCAAGATCGTTCTAGTTTTTGGTATGATGAATATATTTATGATGCTTTTCATTTTATTCATGAATAGCTAAGTTTGTTAGTTAGGGTTATGGAAGCCTTGTAACATACAATCTATTACTTTGGGTTTTTGAATTCATCATGTATTGATCTGCTTATATCATACTCTCTTCGTTTATCTTGAATTCTCGTGGTTGCAAACATAGCAGATATACCTTAAAACACAACTTGTTTGAAAGAAAGGTTGATGTTTGGAAAAGAGAGTAGTGACAAGAAAATAGGATTCCCAGCCCCTATTTCATATGTTAATGCCTTAGCATGATTAACCACTTGGAGATTTCATATTGTTTTTGGTAAACACTTTTGATTCGAGAAAACTAAATTGAATTAGTCTTTGATGGTTGAGAAACACTAGGATTATGTTATTAAATACAATATGTTTCTCTGTAAGCACGATGCATGTATGAATTCATAAAGCCCATAGTTAGAAAGTATTGAAAACTACAAGGTGGACATAACTTTAGCATGCTATTTCTCTGAATTCGAATACTACTACAAATATTTCATCTTGTTAAACTGAAACCACTAATTTGTTAACTAAATCAAATCCACCTATTTATTTTATGGAAACAAATGATTAAAAGTCAACTAATCAGCACACAACTTAATTAGTACCACATTCCCTGTGGGATTTGACCCCAACCTATTTGGGTTATATATTTGACAATGACCGCTTACTCTCTCGTAGGAGAGGTGTAATTTGAGCATATCAAATTTTAGCGCTGTTGCCAGTGAATACGGTTGTCGATTGAGTTTATGTGTGTTAATTGGCTATTAGTCAAGTTTCCTGATTTTACGTTAATTTGTTGTTTTTGTTCATTACAGGCTCATTATTTTTTATGCCATGAACTAGAAGTTCAGGAGAACCATTATTACCCTTTAATCCTGAACCTTATCTCATTGAAAGAATGGTTAACCAACTAAAAGCTGAAAGATTAGCCGCTTTGACTAATGCTTAATTGAATCTACAGAATGTAAATAACCCAGGTCAGGTACCTAATCTAGATAAAGAGGACCTGGGAGATGATGATTTAATTGAGCCAGCTAATAAGAGGCATACAGCAAGGGTAGTTGCACCTGTAAATCAAAATTGTCCATTCAGAGGAAGACTAGATTACCAAGCTGAACAGTTTGATGTTGACAATGATGAGGATGATTTAGATAGAACTGTATCTACAGAGGCAATCATTCTACCACCACTAGCTCTTGGGGTGAAATTCAACATCACCAGTACTATGATCTAGCTTCTGAATTTGTAAGGACTCTTTGGTGGATTATCTAGTGATGATCCATATCTACATTTGGTAAATTTCTTCAGTATTTGTAAGTCATTTGATAATCCTGGAGTGGGACAAAATGCTATTGGTTTAAGATTGTTCCCACTGTCTCTGTCTGGAGAAGCAACTATGTGGTTGAATAAGCTAACTCTTGATTGTATAACAAACTGGGGGCAATTGAAAGGAGCTTTCCTAAAAAGGTTTTTTCCGCCCTCCAGAATGTTACAGTTGAGGGATAAGATCAGCAACTTTAGGCAATTGGATAATAAAGCTTTGCAAGATTTAAAAAGAAGTTGACTCAATGCCTAAACTATAATATGACTGATGAACACTTGATGGAAATATTCTACAGATCTTTGAACTTCCTTACAAATCCAATAGTAGATAATTCTACAGGAGGAGCTTTTATGGAGCTCACCTTTACTGAGGTTGCGGGCATGTTAGAAAGGATGACTAAGATAGGTAGAGCTTGGCATACCAGAGATTTTGTGGTAGCAAGCAATGCTGGGTCTAATGTAATATCAGCAGAGCAGCGTAGGAGAAAAGAGAAGCATAATCAGGATATGGCTCATATGAAAACCCAGATGGATCTACTCACAGAACATTTGCTATCAGGGAATGTAGAAAAGGTAAAAGTTGTAGGGTCCCACGGTAAGGGAGATGAATCAAACACAGAGGAAGAGGCTTACTACTTGCATAATCAGGAGGGTTTCCGAACCGGTTGTCAAGGAAACCAAGGTTAGAACCATCAAGGAGATTGGAAAAATAAAACTGATAGGAGTGGACTGTATGTACCTCCTGGAAGCTGTGATAATGCTTCCACCAGTTCAAGAAAAATATCCATAGAGGACATGATGGAGAAACTATTAATGGGAGTTGAGGCGATAAATTCTGGAGTGACTACTATGAAGAGTGGCATATCTTCCGTGACTCAACTAGTAAATTCACACTCAATTGCTATTAAACAACTGGAGCAGCAGATGAGCCAATTATCCGCAGCATTCAACCAAAGATAGAATGGGACTCTACTAAGTGATATAATTTAAAATCTAAGGAATGATGGATCATGTATGGCTATTATCACTAGGAGTGGTATGATGTTATCTAGTCCAGGATCAGGAGCATCCTCTTATAGTGATGTGGTTGAAATAGATTGAGAGATGGTTGATGAATCTTCAGTAATGACTGTGGAGTTGGGAATTTCAAAAATGAAGAGTACAGAAGTATAACAACCACCTAAGCCAAAGTATGTTAGTGATGTGGAGCAAGGCATAAGAAAGGAGGTAAAAGTTGTTCCAGTTGAAATCCCAAGGCCACCACCTTCATTTCCACAACAGTTAAAGAAGAAAGAAGATAATGACAAGTTTAGAAAAATCATGGCTATGTTGAAGCAGTTGACAGTGAATGTGCCCTTAGTTGAAGCACTGGAATAGATGCCCGGATATGCTAAGTTTATAAAAGACCTATTGATGAAGAAAAGGACTGTGAGCTATGAAATAGTAGACAATCTTCATCATTGAAGTTCTATTGCTACAAGATCTATTGTCGAAAAGAAAGCTGATCTGGGAGCATTTACTATTCCATGTACAATTGGATTGCTAAAGTTTAAAAAGGCCCTTTATGATCTTAGGGCAAGTATAAATCTTATGCCATTGATAGTTTTCAAGAAAATGGGTTTGGGAGATCCTACGCCCACCAATATATGGCTTTTAATGGCGGATAGATCGGTAAAAAAGCCGATTAGGATTCTACATGATGTACTAGTAAAAGTTAAGGATTTTATATTTCCTGCCGACTTTGTAAGTCTTGATTGCGAAGTGGACTTTGAAGTACCCATAATTTTGGGTAGAACATTCTTAGCAACTAGGAGAGTGTTAGTTGACAAGAAGTTGAATAAGCTGAAATTTAGGCTCCACAAGAAAGAAGTTAGTTTTGAAGTATGTCGGTCTATGAAACAACAAAAGGAGATGAGCGTCTTCTTGATTGCTAATGTATTCTATGAAGATGAGCGAGACGTACCAGTTAAGGTTAGGTCTGCTGTGGAGACCATAGCTGGTTTGGTTGAACTTACAAGTAAGGATGTGAGCAACTTCAAAGTGGTTGGACCAGGAATAAAGCATTGTCTTGATCCAACAAATGAGGTACAAATGGTATCATCGGTGTATCTTGACGAAGTCTGAGTAGTCAATATAATTGAGTCGTTCCGCGACGTTAAATCAGGCGCTACATGGAAGAAAACCCATGATTTTATTTTCATTTTATCATGTTAAACAAAAATATTAAAATAAGAGGTGAGCCACGACCGAAACTACAGCGCTTGGTGGGAGGCAAACCATCCTTATAATTATTTTTGTTGTTTTTGATTAAGTGTAGGTGCATGAAGTACTAAGGAGGTGATTAGTACCAAATTTGGTTTGGAATTGAGCTATGTCAACGGTGGTAAGTTTAGGAGAGATAGGAACAATACAGGTAAGTTAGAGTGGTCAAATGTACAAGGGTCAAGTATGATTCGTGTTAGAGTCGTGCCTCGAATTATGTTAATCTGACCCAAAAAATTCTGCGGTGCGACTTTATTTTGTGACTTTCAATGAGGTCTGTGGTGGTAGTGTAGGGATCGGGCCAATGCGGGGGCGAAGCACCCGTGTTAAGAACTTTTCTCAATGCTTTATATGAAGAATGGAGTGCATAGCATCCAAGTTTAAGTGTACTATAGGGTGTGTGGTGCCCAAGATTACATAGGCCATGGCAAAGGCATTGCCTAAAACATAGCCTAAGATCGCCCACACGTATGTTATAGCATATGCATCGCACACCTTAACTTTGGTGATGGCTTGTGTGTCACACACCCAACCACACACCCTCACTGTTTTACTTTTGCCATAACCAATGCGGCGCATAACCTAATCTGCGTGATACTTTATGCGACACACACCCTTGTGGGATAACATGTGCAACGCATACTTAAATGCACATGTCCATTGCCTCACCTATGCGATGCCCAATGCACCACACACCTTAATGTATGCCATACTTTGTGCGGCACACACTTAAATATTTGCCTTCCCTTGTGAGTTGCATACCCTTGCCAATTAGTTTAGTAACCGACTTCTAATTGGGTCAATTCGATCCAGATTTCACCCTTTAATAGAATCAACACCATGAATGACCAAAGTCATCCTTGTTTCACCCCTAAGATATATAAGATTGTTCTCACCATTCTCTTTGCCCTTCAACATTAACTATCTCAAGAATTTTCCTTTTCTTTCACCAAACTTCTATCTTCAAGGTAAGTTTTACTTTCTTAATCATTAGTTATTGTGACTCTATGTTATAGCTAAGTGATTTCTTAAGGATTATTAATTAAATTCTTGCCATGGTGATGTTGTGAAAGTGATGGCGTTTTGCATATCTTGATTGGTTGAAAGTGTAGGGCATAATTTTGTTCAAAAAAGTGTTTCATTGAAATAGAATTGGGGGAATTGAAGTGAGTGAATTGTATTATGACTAATGTTGATGCACCATATCAAAGTGTATGTCGGCGAAGTCTGAGTACCTGATAATAACACTTAATTGGTTGATACTAACAAATTAAGTTTGGGGTGGTGACTTCATCACCCTCATCTTAATTATTATTAGTTTCACTATGTTTGGCTGACGTGGATGATATGATGAACACAGGAAAAATGGCTCTGATGATGATCTCAATGCAGGTGGAATGATTCCTAATGTGGATAAGGAGTACTACTACCCAAATTATTTATCTTGTTATTTGTACTGGAGACAGTGCTTAGCCTAAGTGTGGGGTGGCTGGTTACTTAGCTACTTGTTTTGTAAGACAATAGTACCTTCTCCTTAGCATTCTTCTGTAATAGGATTAGTTATTTTGTTTATTTTGTTTCTTGTTAGATGTTTATTCTATTTAGTCATAATTAGGTGCTTTTCTTGATGATGGATGGATGACGACCGTCTTAAGAGAAAATTTTTCATTTAATTGCATGTAACTATTCTTGTGGATCACATGACATTATAACATAATTATGTGATGGATCATTACGTTTGAAACACCTAGGCTCTCGTTGTGACTCTTGTTGTGATTGTTGGTTTTATTTGAATTCATGTAATTATTGGGTCGAGAATCTATAATGCTCCTAATTGAGTTGACCATATGCCATGAGTGTGTAAAACTGTTGTATATTCTTTATTGCAACTGATGCTAGAACTTGCCTGGTGTGTGTGCAAAGCAAAATAAAGATTGTGAGTTTAGAAGATGATTTAGGCATTTCTTTGATAGCCATTGTTCATAGCTTCTTTTGACCTACCTTTGTACATTATCTTATGTAACCTCATTGAGCCTTTAGCTTGTTCTTTTGTTAGCTTCATATGTAGCCTATTCCGTTCTTTAATAGACCATAATTTGATCTAAAAGCTCCTAAACTCTTTAATGTAAAAACAATTTGAGTTAGGAGTTTGACAATTAGAGGAAAAAGGTGAAATTGATGCCCAAAAGTCTAGTTATCGGCGTGTGAAATTAACGTCGTTGGGAGTAGCAAAAGTTATTGAAAAAGTATCATATTTTATCCCGGACATGTTACAATGAACCTGTTTTGGCCCGGGTCCTTCTTGGACATTGTGCACCTCAACTAAGAAAAATTGCTTAAGTTGAGGGTGGATATTATAGGGGTGCGTAACATGAAAAGGGTGCAAAAAAAATATTTCAAAGGGTTGCATAATCCTACCATAGTGTTATTAATTGAGCTTAATGAGTTGGGGTAAAAAACAAATTTGTGAAGATAGCATAAGTGGAAATTGGTTGGTAGAGATTGGTCTTAATTGCATAATGTAGTGTATTAAAGCGCTTAGGGAAGATAGTCACTATTTCTAGCCAAAATAGTTCCTACCCATTCTTTAGCCTGCATTACAACCCGTAAAAGACCTATTTGATCCTACTTTTAGCATTCTGATATTAGTGGAGTATTACACTATGGGCAAGCATATGGTTATCATTTGTAATTTGAGAATTCTTTATGAGAGTGAGCGCAACTTGATTCTTGTACCCATTTTGTTAGAAATTGCATGATTGTGAGTGATTATGGGTAACTTTCTTGTTGTGAGGGCACAAGGTAGATGAAGGTTGGGTAATTTATATGATTTCTTTGCTTAAACGGTTTGTGTGAAATTGCCAACTTAATGAGTTTATTCTTGAGGGTAGGTTGTCTCTAGTAATGATTCCTGAATCTACTTCTTGTTCATAATTGTTGGGTGAGCCTATTTGAGCATCTTGTCTTCCTTTGTGGGTGCTAAGGCTTGTGTAGTATGCATAAACGGATATGTTGTTCAAGGACGAACAAAGATTTAAGTTTGGGGTGCTGATCTTGGGTGTATTTATACGCCTAAGAACCATGACTTATCCATATTTTAGCTAAGTTTAGAGAACAAAGTGCCTAGTTTCTTTTTTTTTTTACTCTACTTCTATGTAATTGAGATAACCGATGTGATTAGCATGATTTTAGGTATTAATGAAGTAGATGAAGACATAATGGGACTATGGAATGTGGATGGCATATGACACAAGAGAGAGTAGCAGTCTGGACCAAATATGGCACCTAGAAACTATGTCCAAGACTAGTTTGTCATTTATAATTAGTTCAGGGACTTAGAAGGAAATTATGAGAGAAAAGATTATTAAAAGGATTAATGCTGAATTTTTATTCATTATTAGATTATCCTGTATTACTTTGAGAGAGGAGAGAGGCGACTTACACTAAGGGAAAAATGTTATTCATCTTCTCCACCAAGATCGTTCTAGTTTTGGGTATAATGAATATATTTATGATGCTTTGCGTTTTATTCATGAGTAGCTAAGTTTATTAGTTAGGGTTATGGAAGCCTTGTAGCATACAATCTATTACTTTGGGTTTTTGAATTCATCATGTATTGATCTGCTTATATCATACTCTCTTCGTTTATCTTGAATTCTTGTGGTTGCAAACATAGAGGATATGCCTTAAAACACAACTTGTTTGAAACAAAGGTTGATGTTCGGAAAAGAGAGTAGTGACAAGAAAATAGGATTCCCAGCCCCTATTTCATATGTTAATGCCTTAGCAGGATTAACTACTTGGAGATTTCATATTGTTTTTGGTAAACACTTTTGATTCAAGAGAACTAAAGTGAATTAGTCCTTGATGGTTGAGAAACACTAGGATTATGTTATAAAATAAAATAATTTTCTCTGTAAGCATGATGCATGTATGAATTCGTAAAGCCCACAGTTAGAAAGTATTGAAAACTATAAGGTGGACATAACCCTAGCTTGCTATTTCTCTGAATTTGAATACTACTACACATATTTCATCTTGCAAAACTAAAACCATGAATTTGTGAACTGAATCAAATCCCCCCTATTTATTTTACGGAAACTAACGATTAGAAGTAAACTAATCTGCATACAACTTAATTAGCACCATATTCCCTGTAGGATTCGACCCCAACCTATTAGGGTTATATATTTGACAACGAATGCTTACTCTCTATTAAGAGAGGTGTAATTTGGGCGTATCACTCCTATCCCCACTTCTTTTACATTAGCAGCTCCATCAAAGAACAACTTCTAGCCTGAATGGCAATCATCAAAAACAAAATCATCAGCATACAATACCTCTTCATCTTGAAATAAGTCTTCAATGGTTCATACTCCTCATCAATAGGATTTTCAGCCAAATGATCCGCTAAAGCTTAAGATTTGATTTCAGTTCGTGTCACATAGATAGTGTCAAACTCTGTGAGCAACATCTGCTATTTCGTGAGCCTGCCAGTAGTAATAGGCTTCTAAAAAATGTACTTTAAAGGATCCATACTATAGATGAGGTAAGTTGTATAAGATGACAAGTAATGTTTTAGCTTTTGGGATACCCAAGTTAAGGCGCAACACGTCTCCTCAAGAAGAGTGTACTTAGCCTCATAAGTGGTAAACTTTTTGCTAAGGTAGTAGATAGCCTGTTCTTTTCTGTCAGTGATATCATGTTGACCCAATACACAGCCAAAAGAATTATCAAACACAGACATGTACAATATCAAGGGTCTGCCTGGCTCTGGAGGAACTAAAACAGGCGAATTCGACAAGTACCTCTTAATTTTGTCAAATGCCTCTTGACATTCTTCAGTCCATTCAACTTTAGCATTCTTCTTCATCAACTTGAATATTGGCTCGTAGGTTGTCGTAAGCTGAGAAATTAATCTACTGATATAATTCAACCTTCCAAGTAAGCTCATCACCTCTGTTTTATTGTTTGGTAGAGGAAAATCTTGAATAGCTTTTATTTTTGAAGTATCTAACTCAATGCCACGCCGACTGACTATAAACCCCAAAAGCTTTCCTGATGGGACTCCAAGTACATATTTCATTGGGTTAAGTTTTAGATCATACCTTCAAAGCCTTTCAAAGAATTTTCTAAGATCTTTGACATAGTCAGGCTGTTCTCTTGATTTAATGATCACCTCGTCAACATAAATTCAATCTCTTTATGCTTCATGTCGTGAAACATTGTAGTCATTGCCCTCATATAAGTTTCCCTAACATTCTTTAGTCCAAATGGCATAACTCGATAACAATCTGTCCTCATGGCGTGATAAATGATATCTTTTCTGCATCTTCTGGATAGATAATAATCTGGTGATATCCCGCATAACAATCCACAAAAGATGCAAGATCATGTTTGGCACAATTGTCCAACAAAATATGAATAGTAGGAAGTGGAAAATTATCTTTCGAACTCGTTTAATTTTGATCATGATAATCAACACACATCCAAACTTTGCCATCCTTCTTTGGAACAGGGACAATATTTTCCAACCAAGTAGGATATTGAGCCACTCCAATAACTTTTGCTTTAAGTTGCTTCGTGATCTCCTCTTTGATTTTTACACTCATATCGGTTTTAAGCTTCCTTTACTTTTTCTTGATAGGTGAGAAAGCAGGATTAATTGGCAACTTTTGAACTACCAAATTGGTGCTCAAATTGGGCATATCATCATATGACCATGCAAAGATGTTTTTATACTCAAGAAAAGCTTCAATTATAGGTTTATTTTTTTATTGTTGAGCATGTAAGCTTATCTTAGTCCACCTAATATTTTCATGATCTAAATTGTTCGCTTCAGTTTCTTCTAAATTGGGGTTTGACTTGTTCTCAAACTGTTTAAAATCTTTGCTTATATCTTTGAATGCCTCTTCTTCATCATATTCAACTTCTTTATTCATTATTTCATAATTAGATTGAGTTTCTGAATCTGGTTGATAATACTTCATGTAAGTCATATCATTAGAATCAACATAGAAAGAACTATACGATAGAAAATAAATAAATAAATAAATAAATATCAACTTAAAATAAAATAAAGGGAGACTGCACTTTGTTAAAAACAAAGCTAGAAAGAGTTTTAACCTAAAATACCCAGGTAAAGATCTGAATTATAATCCTAAAATTATTCAAATTACAGAAAGAAAAACAAACTACCAAGACTGAAAGAAAAACAAACAAACTACCAAGACTCCTTCATAGTAGGGAGAGGATTGGCCTCCCAATTGTTAAGCTGGACATCAGGGCCGATAAACTGCACATCTGCTTTGCTGGTACCTTCTTCAATTTTGACCATATCAGCTTTAATGAACATATTATGGAAAAGGCCAATCAACTCTGTATCATCATCATTCACTGACTCTGCAGCAGGTAACATAGAGGACCTAACAACATTGACTTTCATGAATGATTCGTGAACTAGCGGTATCATCTTGGTAAGTGTCCATGACTCTTTCTTATGCTTTTTAGCCTTCTTTATATATTCATCATAGGGCACGTATCCCAAACTAAAAGTACCAAGGTTCCCATGGAGGTTTAATGGATGAACCCTGCCTTGCAAAAACATTCCTAGACCTTTCCCTGGTTCGAAATCATGCTTCAACATTTCATTCACTACCATAACAGATGCAGAGGATAATTGTGGTCTTGCGATGAGATTTCCCTCGAGGATATGCTCAACAACTACTACCTCAGAAGTTTGATGAATTAATGCTCTTTTTGTAGTAGCTACTTCGATATAGAAAATGGAGTAGTCTTTATACATGGATAAGTCTCCTTCACCATGAACAACTATCTCTTATTTGTTATGTTCAAATTTGACCATTTGGTGCAACATTGATGCGACTGATTTAGCCCTATGAATCTATGGCCTTCCTAAAAACATATTACATGAAGCGTCAATATTTAGCACTTAGAAATCCATAGCAAAATCACAGGCCTGATTGTCAATATGAGTTCTATTTCTCCAATGGCATTAGTTTTTGATCCGTCAAAACATTTGATGCATACATTGTTAGGTCGGATTCTTTCCACATCTTCAATCACTTTTTTCTCCTTGTGCATCACCACAACGTGATCATAGTTCCAAGGAATTGCCTTAGTATTAACTATAGGCAAATGTGACACTGGTTTAATAACAATAGGAACTATGGGAGCTTATTTTATTATTATAAGAGGATTAGGGGATCTTCCAGGAACAATGAGTTTTGGCTTTACTTGACTTGACCCATCATTTTCTAAAATCTCTTTTTCTATCACCAAGGGAACATTCGATGATTCAGGTTTTGTTATCACTAACTCTGCTTTTGCAGGCTTTTCTTTTGTCAAATCTATAGCATTTGTTGATTTTTCTGAATCAATTTTAATTTTAATGATCAGCTTGAAGGATAATACAGCATCTTTACCCCTGGGTATGACTTCGAGCATGTTTACTTCATTATGATCTGGCAGCGGATTTTGATTGATATTTGGAGCATCTGTACTTTGAACCATAATATGATGGGTGTCAATCATCCCTTGAATAGCTCTTTTCAGATACCAACATTTCTCTGTATTGTTCCCTGGGGCATCAGAACAGTATTCACGTCTTCTAGAATAGTTCAAGTTCTTCGGAGAATGATTTGGGATTCTTCTCTCAATTGGGTTTAGAACATTCATTTTCTTCATCCTATGAAATAAATTGGTGTAAGATATTTCAATAGGAGTGAAATTATCTTTGACCATGTTATCCCTTTGGTAGCCTGCTCTAGGTCAGAAATTAGACCTAGGAGGGCCTCATTGAATTTACGGGACCGATGGATGATTTTGAATGGCTGGTGCATGCCATTGCGGATAAGAAGGATCCCGATCATGTAGTTGTGCATTATAAATAGGATATTAGTGGGATGGAATGAAATATAATGGATTTTGTGCATATGGTTGACGCGCACCTCTCCAATTTTGTCGTGGACCTAGTACGACAGTTCCTACATCCTCTTTTATTTTCTTTCCCACGAAACTTCCTGCACCACTTTGAATTTCCTGTGTTGTTACTTTCAAAGCAGCCTAGCTGATAATATTTACCGAATTTATTCCATTCTCTACTATCTCTCCAACTTTAAGAACTTCAGCAAATGTGCTTCCAATTATAGAAAGTAAGTGATGGAAATAATCGGGTTCTTGTGCTTGTAGAAAGATATCAATCATTGCAGATTCCTTTATCGATGTTCTAACTCTTGAAGCCTGCTCTCTCTATCTGATAGCATATTCTCGGAAATTTTCAGTCATTTTTTTCTTATGTTGGTAAGCGTAGTGCGATATGGCACTATCTCAATGTTATATTGAAAATGCTGAACGAAATCTCGAGCCATGTCATCCCATATGTGCCAACTGGAGATGTCTTGGTCAATAAACCATTCAGAAGCTATTCTTGTTAGGCTTTCTCCAAAATAAGCCATCAATAGTTCTTTTTTTCCTCATGTTCCCCTTAATTGATTGCAGAACTTTTTCAAATGGGCTACAGGATCGCTATGACCTTCATATTTGTCAAACTTTGGCATTTTGAACCCTAGCGGAAAATGGATGTCTGGAAACATACATAAATCTTTGTATGAAACACTTTTTGGTCTACCTAATCCTTGCATATTTCTCATATTCTGCTCTAAACTGCTTACTTTCCTAGCCATTTCCTCTTGTTCCTACTTTTTAACAATCTTCTCAATCATGATTGGAGAATGGTGTTTATAAGCATGATAATTTAGATTTTGGGATTTGAAAGTCATTTTAGGAGGATACAGCAGATCATGACTTGGCTCCCCCATATTCTTTGGTACTGTCGGTTGAGTACTTGCAATAGCTGGTGTTATAGAAGTAAAAAATGGGTTATTTGTGATAGATGGATTTGGTGGGCGCATGGTAGAAGTACCAGCAACACCAGACATATTAGGAAATGGGCCAAATCCTGGTGGATAAATGGATCACTAGTTTGAGCTGGAGCGGGATTAGGATCATTCGAAGATGAAAGTCCATGGAGTGAACAAGACGGGGCTTGTCCATTCAACTAAGCTTGGTATATCTCTGCCATCTGTTATTTCAATAACTTAAGTTCTTCCATTGACGCTACTTCCTACGAAATCAACTAATTTTGGTCTTCTTCACTGTCAGACTCTATACCTTCTTTGTGGGTCATTTTTTTCCTTGTATTTGGTTTTGTACGGATGTGATGCCAGTTTAAACCACCAAGCAACAACCAATTACTTTATCTTTATGTTATCAAGTACCAAACAAGTGAGTGTTATATATTTAACACATTATAATGCCATGTTGTATATCATGCTTCTATATGCATTCCCCAACCTATCATGGAAGGCGTTGTGTTTCATCCCGGCTTTTCTAGGCGTACTTTTTCAAAAGTTATGATCGAACCCTTTGGAGGGTTGCCTACGTATCATGCCAGGACATGAATCAGATCTTGCGTAGTTTGGGAGGAATTTAATAAAATGATTGTTTTGTCTTTTTTTTATTGAAGAAAATAAATAAAGTAAATGAAGTAAAATATATGTAATATATATATAAATAAATAGTCAACTTCATTACATTCCATAATATAAATACGATAAAATAACTGACCCAACTCCTAAAATAAAACCTACTAATTGATATCAGAAAACTAAAAAAAAAAAGGAAAAAAAAACATAGCATCTAAACAAAAAGTTTTAAAACTGAAAATGAAAAACTATGACAAAGAAAACAACTATCCATTCAAGGAGACTTCGGCTTAATATGTCCTCCAAAACCCAAGTATATGTTCTCTAATAAAGTGGTGAGATGGTGTGCAAAAGCTGGTACTTGTGCCAAAAAGTTTTCACGATCCAACTGCTGATAATCCAAACCCATTCTGGCAGTATCCTATACTACACGGCAGACCTTCTCACAAATGAAACTGAAGTCCTGATCCCATTCATGGGCCTGTCGATCTCAGAAATCAACCATCTCTCTTGCACGCTGTCCATGAGCAAAAGCAACCTCCAACTGTTCTTACAGTATTCCTCTTTCATGGATCCACTGAGATCTCTCTCAATCAAATTCTTCTTGCATGTTGTTTTCAACATCTTGTAGTTGTTGTCGGCGAGATGCGGCAAGTTTTACAATGTGTGACCCCCTAGTGGTAGCCAGTTTGATTTGTCCCCAAAGTGCAACCTCAATATCTGTTGATTTTACTTTTTTTTCAGCAAATACCCTTTGTTGTTCATCTATTTTTTCCCTGGCATGCTCTAATTTTTCTCTCAAAGCTTGGTTGGCCTCATGATGTTCTCGCATGGCTCTCTCAATCCCTATCCTGATTTTAGCTTCCTGAGCTATAGGTCCCCTAACTGATCTTTTTGGTCTGACTGGCGGACTCGACTACTCTTCTAACTATTCATGGTAATCTGGGTAAACTTCTCCTTTCTCATGCTCTATGACCATTGTTTCAATCCCCATGATACGGCAACCCTCCCAAATCTGTTGGGCCAATTCCTCCAAAAGTAGGATCTCTGTTCTGACCTCAAATACAAACTCGGTCATATTTTTCGTTATGGAAATTATTTGACGTCTTCCTAGCTGACATAGAACTCTCAATTGAACAAACGGTTGAACACCCCTAATACCCATTAATAACAAGAATAGCCGAATGAAAGAACTATGTATGACTTGCCTCCAAGGGAACCAAGGGAGATTCCAATGGATTTTATCTGCTGTTAGAGAATGAAAAAGCTTATCCTAATCTCTAACTCCTTTTGGGCATTTATATTTCTCTAACCTCTCTTCGTAATCTTTGATGCGATTAAATTATTCAGGATTAAACCTTGCCATTGTAGGATGTCGGTAAAGATGCTCCACAATCCACATCTATAACAAGATATTACATCCCTCGAAAAAACTCTTTCCTTTCTGATAAACGGTCAAAGCACGGTAGATATCTGCCAGGATTATTGGTACCATAGTGTAATCTTTCTTAATCAGTATCTGTACCACCCCCGCTAAACGAATATTAATTTTTTTTCTATCCTCGGGAAAACCATAGTGCCTAGAAAGGCTACCATGAATGCGAATCATCTATGAACTTTCCAAGCCTCAAAACTTCCCTTATTACAAAGCTATTTACCGTACTTTTCAAACCCCTCTTTCCTTCCATATCTGTCATTCAAAAACTGCGAGGAAACCCAAACTTTTTTCATTGATTCTTCTTTTGGGTTTCGTATGTTCATGAGCTTGCAGAATCTACTTATCGAAATGAGTCTTCGGGCTATAAGTTTCTTCTGATGCATATCCCTATATCCAACATAGGCTGCTATCTCCTCTACAGTCAGAGTTAACTCAAAATCCAAAAAGTGAAATACATTGTTCTTTGGGTCCCAAAAGGTTAGCAATGCATCAATCACCTCTCTATTCGGCTTGATTGACATAATACTCGTCAAAAAACCCAAATACCTATGTATCCCGTCATAATTGAATGTATCCATTTCGTTCCACCACAACCAAAGCTGCAAAGGGGTACAATCCACAACCTGAAGCGGTATACTCCCATCCATCTTTCTCTTGGGATGCTTTCCACGAACAGGAGGAGACATTTTATACCTATTGACAAGAACATGAGATTAATAAATGTCCAGACTTAGGCAAGACTTAATTCATTAATTTTTGAAAAGAATTTTTAACTTGAATCGTGAGACCTAGTGCGACCATTACTTAGTTGCAAAGAACAATTTTATCAAAATCAAAGTGAGAAAAACATGATTGATAATATTTTTAGGAAAAATACTTATTTAAATTGACTTTATCAAAAACTTTGCTCTAACAGACGTCTAGACAATTTTAACCATATATTTGGAGACAGTACCACCTAAGTACACTTAAAAGGAACTAAAAGAAAAGAAAAGAAAATAGAATGACTTAGAAAAGAAGAATGATTGTTTTATGTATGAAGTTGTATAAAAATTTCAGCCTCACGATCCCTAAAGGTTCAGGACTTTTAAGATTACGTTTACATATTTTATTACTTTATAAAAAATTCAGCTCACGACCCCTAAAGGTTCAGGCTATTAAGATTTGTATTAAAATTAATTCTAAGGATAAAAAGCAAAAATAATAAAGATAATAATATTCATGAAAATGATTAATTTTTAATTTATTTTTTTAAATTTTATTATTTTTCAAAAATATCCTTAAGTAAATTTGTGAATAAATATATATATAAATATATATATATTATATTATTTTTTTCAAAATACAGGGTCGTATCCTGAACAGAATTTCCTATGTATCTCACTAAAGAATGAAAATCAGACCCTCGTGGTTCATAAAAACCATAAAACTATGTTACTAAAAATTTTCTCTTTTAAAAATAAAATTTTTCTTTCAAAAATGATTCACTAAATGTCACGATAATTTAATCTCTTGCATTTTAATGTTGCCTAAAATTCGGTCAACACATAAATAGCCTTCCAAACAAATGTCAAAGAGCAGGTAGAATGCACATGTTGGTCTTTATAAATTAGGTTACCTGTCCTAGACAGACCCGACCCCTGTGCCGAGTCCCGCTAAGTCAAATGCATATGATGCAAATAAAGCAGCACCTAATAGGAATAACCAAATTCTGAGTTTTTAGTGTTTCTATGTTTAAACCTAATAGGTATAGGTGTCTAGATTGACTTACCCGAGAGGACACTCGAGTCGGGGAGGGAAAATTAGGTCGGTAGCAGGGCAACACGGCCTTCGTTGTCAATCTGAACCCCGCCTAACATGTGTGACTATATCCTTCACCAGGTGCCTTGACACTCCGGCTATCTCAAAAAGAAAGTAGGATGTATGTGCTGCATTCCTTCTATCCGATTTCAGAGACTCAGAGGGGGTGCGCAAGAGAAGACAATATATAATACAGTTCAATCAATATCAAAGCAGTAAATAAGAGACAAGTAGCACATAAGGCCAACAAATACAATATCAACAATAATTAAAGCAAATATAAGTCAATATAAAAAGCTCAAATTCTTATTTTTCCCCAGCGGAGTCGCCAAAGATGTCACACCCCTTTTTCGCCTGAGGGATCGAGTCATCGAAGGTCGAAACCAAAGGGTTTTTCCAATTAAAGTGACGGTATTGAATAGGGATTAGTTTTTATCATTTTCAGAGTCGTGATGTGCTAGATTTTTGTGGCACATTTAAGACTTTTTAACTTGAAATAATTGTAAGTTCTTAAGTAATTATTGGTGTTTTTGATGTGATTTCTTAAGATTTTGTAGGAAAGTCAAGAATGGGAGGAAAACATAGGAAAGATGAACAAAATAAGTAAAATCTGGTACAAGTGAGCTGATATAAATCTAACGGCATTTCTTGCAAGTCGTCAGAGATGTGGTAAGCTACCAGAAAAAGGCGTTAGGAAGAATAGTGGAGAAGAGTTGCAGGATGAGAGTGATGACATTCTCAATATGTCGTCACAAGTGGGTTAAGCCATTAGAATATGCCGTCAGAGTGAGGCAGAACATGGTGAAGTAAGCTGAAGGTATGACGACATTTTCTACACGCTATCACAAGTGTGGTAAGCCGTCAGAGGACATTGTTAGAGTGAGGCAGAACAGGTCAAGATGGAATGATTTCTAACGACATATCTTAGACGTCGTCAGA
This sequence comes from Capsicum annuum, assembly GCF_002878395.1. Lineage (NCBI taxonomy): Eukaryota > Viridiplantae > Streptophyta > Magnoliopsida > Solanales > Solanaceae > Capsicum > Capsicum annuum. The sequence goes on along the minus strand of NC_061111.1, from coordinate 58,436,172 downwards.
AACCTGACGACCAAAACCAATATGGCGTCACCTTAATTTGAGCCGAGCTGTGATTTTGTTATTTTATTTTCTCAATTAGGCTTTAGTATAAATAGCAATTTTTAGGGGTTTTAAAGGAGAAAGTTTTCATTATTCAGAACAAGAATTTTGGAAGGAGAAACACGTACATTGTTCTCTTTTGCCAATTATTTTTAGTTTCTTTCTTATCAACTATTCTTGGGTTTCTAACATGGGATTTGATTGAAGAAATACTTTGTTGTTTTCCATCAATACGTAAGTTTATCATTATCATCATTAATTCAACTTGTGATTTCCTTCGTCAAATCATGAGCGGCTAATTTCATTAGCCGGGGTTATGTGATCCAAGGATTAGGGTTTGATGTGATGCTAGGTGTTTAACGGATTCAAAGAGTAGTAGAACATCTTGAAATTCTGTGGTTTTAACTGAAATCTAGTGGTTTCAAACATTAGATTATGCCTTAAGTTTTATTTTCTTCTAACGGAGAAATAGACTAGAGGACGGGAATTATCCATAGGGACTCGGAAGCTACCAACCTTCTGTTTAATGATTAATGTCGTAACTGGATTAATCTACCCGAGATAACATCCGTTTGGATATAGATAAATTATCTAAATTCGAGAGAATTAAATAATAAATTATCTGGTGAGGTCGAGAGATAAGTCAAATAGTATCATAGTTAGGGATATTCTGTTGTTCTACTCATTCCAAAGGTCTCTAGCATTACCTAGTATCTGTCAATACCCAAAACCTTTGGTGATCATAACTCTAGTTTCCCATTTATATTGATTACAAACATTAATACAAAACCCCCATTTTATATTTTTGTATCATTTGTTTGAATTTAACTTGTAGTAATAATTTCAAACTAGTTTAATCACCACTCACATTGTTCCCTATGGATTAGACCCCGACTCCAAAGTTGGGTAAATATATTGACGACACCTTTGGTGATCATAACTCTGGTTTCCCATTTATATTGATTACAAACATTAATACTAAAACCCCATTTTATATTTTTGTATCATTTGTTTGAAATTTAACTTGTAGTTATAATTTCAAACTAGTTTAATCGTCCCTCATATTGTTCCCTATGGATTCGACCTCGACTCTAAAGTTGGGTAAATATATTGACGACGATTGCCTTACACTAATTTGAGGTGCAAGTTGAGCGTTATCAAAAAATTTAGCTTGGTGAAAATGTCGTGCAAATATACTGGCAGCTTTGCGAGCAAAGTATGGCTATGGCGTAGGTTATGGTAACTCCATCTACGAGTACTCTTCGCTAATCTATAAAGTTGAAACTTACCTCCTCACATACTCGAAAGCTATTAATGTTGTCCCTCTAGAGGCCGAATGGACTTTCCCCCAGGAATTGCTAGACATTAATATTTCTCCACCCCCCTACGATCCCAAACTCAGAAGGAAGAAAGTCAAACGCGTTAAGGGAGTCGGTGAGACATTCAAGTCCAAAAGGAGGAATAGGTGTTCAATATGCAAGAAATCCGAGCATAAAAGAACCATATGTAGCATGGCCAACAAATCATAGATAGGCTTTTTTTTGCTTTAGTTGTAAAGCTACTATTTTGGGGGATAAATGTGCATTTTTGTAGAATTTAACATTCAGTCATAATTGACTTAAAGCTTTGTATATGTAGACAACGTTAGTATATGAAATATCCTTTCCACGGTCTATTAAATATTATGTATTGGTTATATGATTACTCATCAAACACGCTATGGGGTAATTTCTACCGCCATATCTTTCTAATCGATACATTGAATAATTGTTTCCTATTTCCAATTAATTAAAAGCTGCAAACACGTCTATTCTCAAGAAAAACTGCTAGTATACATAAGCCAAGCATTTTTTATTCCCACACGCGTCGACTAACCATTGGTTAGATATATGAAAGGACACGTTCTATAGGTCTATAAGTACAGTGCTTATTTCTATGTAACCCCTCAGTTATCCCTAAACCCAAAACATTAGAAACCCTTTTCTTCTTCCCCAAAATCAAAATCATGCCTGGTCGCCGAATTACCCTTCGCCCAATCAGACGAGTTCCCCCTAGTCACTATGATTTTCTACTGTAACGAAATGATTTTAATCGGCTATTCCACGGCCTGGGCAAAGACAAAGTGTACTTGGAGCATGAGCTCCGACATATTCCTCCGAGCAATTCTGGAAAGGCTTGGAATGGATGGCAACGACTACATCCCCCTCCCCCCCCATAACACACCATCCCCCAAATTTAGTTTAGATTTTTATTTTAGTTTATGTTTTTAAGTTTTTTTGAATTGTTCATTGCTGAAGAAGCTTTCTTAGTAGGATTTTGTTAGAAGAAAGTTTCTTCTATTTTGCCTTTTTTTGCTGAACATATATGAATGTAATGCAATGAACAAGTTGAATATAAATATTCTGTTTCAGAATTATGTTTTCCCTTGTTTTTTGAGATTATTTTGTTTTGTGTTGGTTATTCTTCTGTATAGACAACTTTTCAAATATTTATTCCTGGTTCAATGAACACTAGAGTAGATTCACAATTAAATTCAGGAAGAATAAAAAATTATATAAAGTCTATCATCGATCTTATATACCGTCAGTCCTCGACTGAACATAGTAGTCGATCGTAGATTATGTGGATAGATGGCCCATCAGTAGCTTGTAGTTTGAGAGAAAAATAGTTAAATTAAAAATTATTTAAACACACATTAACATATTTTGGGGATGGTGGAACAAAATAATTAAACTAAAAATGATTTAAATGGATAATAACATATTTTGGGGCTGGTGGAACAAAATAATTAAATTAAAAAAATTTAATTGGATAATCACATGTGTTTGAGGCTGGTGGAAGAAAATAATTAAATTAAAAATGATTTAAATGGATAATCATATCTGTTTGGGACTGGTGGAAGAAAATAATTAAATTAAAAATAATTTAAACAGATAATAACATGTTTTAGGGCTGGTGGAAGAAAATAATTAAATTAAAAATAATTTAAATAGATAATCTAGAACTATTGGTGACACTTAATAGACCTCCATCGATGTTGACCCATGATAAATTCATGTAAAAATATACTTGTGCTCTGAGGGTCCATTGATTCGTTTGGTCTACCGTAGACTTGCACCGTCAGAAGTGCATCGATTGATCTACTGATTAGGCACAGACCACGGTGATCTATGTACACTGCTATAGACCATCACTTGGATGTTGTTCAAAAATAAATAAATAAATTAAAAATAAATGTAGTATGGGTTTCGACACATACTAATGAGTGTAAACTAGTCACCTAATCATATTAGAGCTTATACAAAGTAGGGGCGGTGAATCAAGGAGTGTGTGAATGGGTATTGGTTGAACAAATAAATCGTAAGAGTAATGTTTGTCAAAGCACAAGTATATTTTAAGGATGATGATTGTATTTGATGATTACACATTCCACATACTCCTTGATTCACCACCCCGAAATCAAAAGAGTATGTGGAATGGATAGTGTTTGAACAATCATCATCCTCAAAACATACTTGTGCTTTGACAAACATTACTCTTAGGATATTGCTTGTTCAACCACTACCCATCCACACACTCCTTGATTCACCACCCCTAATTTCTATAAACTCTAATATGATTATGTGACTTGTTTACACTCATTAGTATGTCAGGAAACCCACACTATATTTATTTTAAATTTATTTCTTCATTTTTTAACAACATCCAAGTGATGGTCTATAGCAGTGTACATAGATCACCGTGGTCTACACATAATCAGTAGATCAATCAATGCACTCCTAACGGTGTAAGTCTATGGTATACCAAATGAATCGATGGACTCTCAGAGCACAAGTATATTTTTTACTGAATTATTTTTTTTAAACATGTTATTAAGAGTCCATCGATTACGAGAGTCTACAATAGACTTTAGTATCTCGTTGCTGACTGGCATAGGTCATGATCTACGATAGTCTATTAAGTCTCACCAGCAGTTCAAAAAACATAATTACTGTTCCAACGGTAACAAACGGCTAATTTTTTACTCCTTCAGTGTTAACACTTCTTTTAACTCCATATATAATGTCCTTCATCCCTCATTATTTTATTTCATCCACTTTGTTTTTATCCTAAAATTCTACAATGTCTCAATCATCTCAAACATCCAATTCTAAAATGACTTTAATTTGTCCTTGTGGAAATGGGGTTGTTTTAAGGACATCACGCACGGACTCAAATCCAGGTCGCAAATTTTATAATTGTACAATTATGAAGGTAAGTCGTGTATGTCTTTTTTATAAAGTTAAGTAAATTGTTATGTAATTATTTTTTTTCTAGGATGACGACGTATGCTCATTTTTTAAATGGCTTGATGAGGTATCACCTCCAAGTAGTCCATCAACGTTGAGTCCGGGACCCGAGACATCAAATTTTCATGGCTTGGCAAAATTTAATCTACTACAAAGGCTCCGAGAATGTGAAGAAAATAGATATTCTCATGAATTTATTCAAAGAAGTCAAAGAATAGAGAGATCACTTGAAATTATTGCTACACGACACCCAAATAGAGAGGGATCAACTAAAACAAAAGTTGGTTTTGGCCGAAGAAAGAGAAAACGGCCTAAAAATGATGTTATGTGGTATAATGCTAGTATTCGTTCTTTGAAAAAGTGTAACATGGATGTAGTGATATTGAATAAATAAAAGTACTTCTATTTTTCTATAGTGTTAATATTGTTTTTCATAGAATCATAGTTGATTAAACAACACATCAACTTAAAATCAAGTAGCATAGTAATGATAGACTATGAAAGCAGTATATGATAGATTAAATATGCATTCTATGATGTGAAGCATAAACACTACCAATTATGACAACACAATGTATATTCAAATTCTATGCAATAATACAGTTTGATAAAAGAAGATTCAGTGCAGAATCATAATAAATTTTATAAAATAAAAGAATATTTGTCATATCCTATCACCAGATCCTTCAACCTTCGTATTTGTCAAATAAAAAAAATTATCATATCCTAACAACTCATCATTCAACACATTAACAATATTAGCATTCAAATGTCTTTTTCCCCATTTTCCTCATCAACATAAATGTTACTGTTGATTTCATCAACGATATCCATGATCACCTTCTTCTTCATTTTCTTATTTTTGTTCTCCTTATTCTTTTTCTATTGCTTCTTCTTTTCCATTTTCAGCTTTATCTTTTTTTTTCAACATCTACAGTTGTTACTTCTTTCTCACCTTGTTCTTCTTTTTCAGCATCTGTAGCAGTTGTTGCTTCTTTCTCAGCTTCTTTTCCTTCACCTGTAGCAATTGCTTCTTTCTCAGCTTCTTTTTCTTCACCTGTTGCTTCTTTGTCAGCTTCTTGTTCTTCATCATCAGCTTTTTGTTTTCCTTGCCTTCTTATTCATCTGCTGATACTTCTTTTTTAGCTACTTCTTCTTCTTTTGAAGCTTCTTCTTTTCCAGTTTCTTCTTGGCTCTTATCTTCTTCTATTTCTTCTTCTTCATCCTTCTTTTCTTCTTTTTTTTCCTCTTTGCCACAACAGTGGCCAACTCATCTATTTTGCTCTTTTTTTATCCTTTTTCATTCCTTTTCGATTACCGAAGGTCCACATGCACAGTGTCATCATATTACAAAGTATTACTAATATTTAAGGCTGAAAATTCATTAACTACATCAATTATTAAATGAAGTTACCTCGCTCATGTTGTCGCTTATCTTTTTCCTTTTTCTTTAGTCTTTTCTCTTTGATGTAGGCAGCAATATCCAACACCGCTTCCTAGAGCAAAGTAACATGCTTATGAAGATCCCCAGGGGATGAGGTGCCCACTACATCTTTGGAGGTGATCGAAGAAGCATCATCACCAACGCGTACTCTAACAGGGTTACCACCCAAATCCCTATTATCATCATTGTCCTCATTTGAAGTAAGGACATTCACCCCTTCTAACTCTTTCTTCAAGCCGTCGGGGACGTTATTCTTCACCTCGTTCATATATGGCGTAAACATAACCATGTAATTCATCTTCATCTCACAAATAGTAAGGATGATGTATGGGTGCACGTTCTACAAAAAAACAATTACCAATTATATAACATTCGAAACAATAGTAGTTTTATAGCATAATAAAAAAAAAGTTCACACCTCGGTAAATTTTCCTTTATACTTGAATGGGTCGCCTTTGATTATCTTGGCAACTTTTGTAGTGTGTTATCTGAGGATGTGGGAAATGGGAAAGGGCTCATCCATTGATTTTACAGTAACTTTTCCAAGATGAGAAAAGGCCTCATAGATCCAAATCTGTAAGCAGTACAGTAGTGGAAAAATAACTCAGAGCCTATGACAGACTATAAATAAAACACGAATCTACGATAATCTCACTAAAGGGTTGATGGTAGATACCATGAATGCCAGGGAAATCCTAATAGAGCATAGGATGCCTTCTGCTTCTCATCAAATACTTTCCTCTGCTTCTTCAGGTCACTTTTCTACTTCAGATAGTTCATGGTCAGTTGAAATATCTCTTTCCCCCACGGATATCTCTCAAAGAAACTCAAAAAATCAACCATTTGAATCAGTTTTGTGTATACAACCTTCGTCGAATCTTTTGCAAGCAACATGGTGTGCAAGAACCACAATAAACAACACTTAAACTTCTGCTCCTTGTTCAGCTTATTCCCTCTGGTCAAGTGTAACAAGTTGGCCACTATAATGTTTTTTTTTTCATCACCTTAAAGCAAAAATGCTCCCCCATAGATAAGACCTTCTTCATTTTTTATTCACTAGGTATGATAAACAGTTCAACCCCATGATCAAACAAAACTCTTTCAAGCCAAAACAGGAAGGCTTGTTATTAACGCAGAACCATATCTCATGACACATCTTATCATTCTTGACGCATCGCAATAGAAAATAATGGACCAACTTCCCATTGAATTTGAGATGTCACGGCAGGTTTCTCAGGTGTCCACAATAGGACTGCTTCAATCTTTTCTTCAACTCTTGGTCGACAAGAACTTGCTTAAATTCATGATAAGCAGTCATTCTTGATCTGACCGATATCTTTACTGGGAAAGATCCAACCTCATCCACTATCGTACTAAGGTCATACTGCTCCACAATATGTACCATGAAAATAATGGCACGAACAAGGGATCATTATTCCCATCAGCATTGTTTATTCCACTTCTCTCACTCTCTTCACTGTCACTACTAGCACTACACTTGGCAACATCTTCATTAGAATCGATGTATTCACTTATCTCCTTTAACTCTGAATCTAATTCGGACACTGCCTCTTTAATCTTCTTCCTTTTTCAGACATTTTCAACTGCCTTAGCTTTTCTTTTTCTACTGCTACCAGCAGAATCAGATGTGTTACCGGCTTTGCGTTTAGCGAGGGGTCTTTTTTAGCTATTTTTAATAGAAACTACACCTATAGAACACATCTACATTTTCAGTTCATAGACCACGAGTTTACCAACAAAAACTACTCAATGCTCAAATAAAAAAGCCCAAAAAATTAATAAATACCACACCATTAAACAGTTCACCACACAAAAATACAATAATTGAGCCAAAATCCAACATGCAGTATCAAAACTCAACTATTACTAAAAATTAAACTAGTGCTACAAATCAAACTAATTAGCTATTCATCTTTTAATTTAACTATTTCAGCAATCATATTTTAAAAGAATTTCATAAGTTTAAAAATTATTCAATCTAGGGCATTCTAATTTCATAAACCACGAGTCTACGGACAGAAACAGGTCACTATTTGAATCAAATTGCCAAAATAACTCTTAAAATAACAATTATCCCACAATTCAATACTTTATTGCTATAAAAAAACCCAGAACTAAACCAAACTCCTTAACAAAAATTTCAAAATTCACCACTGTGATCGACAAAAAAATCTGTCAGAAATGCCAAATAAAACCTCAACCATTGCTTTGAAATCAAACTCATTACCTGTAAAATTCACATATTTTAACTACTTAATCAACCAAATTCAAAAAACAAATTCCCACATCACTACGAATCGATTAGCAAAGGAACCCATTTAAGTGGATCTACAAATGATCGAAACTTTATTTTATCTAACCTTACAAAGTAGCAACGATCCCTTAGCAGCTGGAGAAGAAGGAGTAACGAAATGGCATTTTGGGAGCAACATTCTTGAAAGCAGGAGTTGGGAGAGAATTGAAGAGGAGAGAGAGGGTTTTTTTATATTGGAATAAGTGGAGGGTGTTAGGTGTATTATATTAAATTTACAAAGTTGTAAAAATGATGAAATAGTCCTTTGGCCCACGTGTGGACCCCACTTTTTTAACTTTTCTCCACTTTTTTCACTCTAAGCCTAGAAATTAAATAAAAAAGAAATAAAATGGGTATATGGTTAAATAGAAAAAGTATACTTTTACCAATTTTTCCCAGGATACTAGGTGAGTGATGGAGTGAGTTACCCGGTACTTAGATATCATGGTCGGAGACAGTAGGTTCTCGGGGATTGGTTTTGGTGCACTTGCTAATTAAGATACCACCCTTATTGAAAAAAAAAAAGAAATAAATTTACCCACTTTCTGAATCTCACCAAAGGAAACAAATTTTCAATTTCAGGTATGTTACATTCTATACAATACTTACTAGAATTATACAAATGGAGAGCAGCACAGTGCATCAGGCGACCACATAGATTATACAATATACATCCTCAAACAATAGTACGTGTGTGACTGATTTGACTAGAAATCATGTTTACTAGAAAAGTGATTTGAACTTTTTATACTTTATTAAAACTCTTCGTAATAGAAAATATCGTATTTTCACTAATTTCTTTCAATTATAATATTACTATATTTATAATATTAAATATTAAATATAATAAATATATGAAAAAATAAATAATAAGAATCTTAAATATATGAGAAGACTCCTATTTATAATTACTTAATCCTATTTCTACTAAAACTTGGCAATAATATGAGGTCGGTCCAGTTTCTCTTTAAGGAATTTATCAAAAAGTCAAAATCATTTTTTTTGTTCGAACTATATGTAATCTTTCCTTTTCTAAAATATGTAAAAGTGTTACTATTTTATACTTTAAAATCAATTAAAATACTACCCTATTTTTATGAAATATAAAACAAAGAACAAGAAGAATGACGAGAAAAGAAAAGAGACTTCTTTATTTTTCATGAGAAATTCTTGATAGGTTGATTACAATGAAGAGAAACCTTTATTTATAGGTAAAAACTAACTTTGAAATTTCTAACTTTTCCATAAATAAACATTCATTATATATGGTAAAGTAGATATTCACTATATATGATAAAGTAGACATTCACTATATAGATATGGTAATATAATTATAACACTCCCCCTTGAATGCAAAATTGATAGATAATGTGTCTCGTTAAAATCTTACTAGAAAAAATCCAGTGAAAAAAAATTTAGTAAAGGAAAACGAGTACACATCTCTAACAATACGCATTTCGATTGCCTCATTAAAAACCTTACAAGAAAAATCCAGTGGGACAAAACCTCGTAAGCAAAAAAGAGTACAACACGTATTAACTCCCCCTAATGAGAACATCCTTGAACCTTTGCATCCTGATCTTGTGTATCATCTTCTTAAAAATTGCAGTTGGAGGAGACTTGGTGAATAAATCAGTCACGTTATCACTTGAACGAATCTATTGCCCGTTAAGATCACCATTCTTTTGTAGCTCGTTATATAGAAAAGCTTTGGTGAAATGTGCTTCGTTCTATCTCCTTTAATCCTCCCTTAAGTTGTGTTGTCCATGCTGCACTATCCTCATACAAAATCATGGGTACTTTGTCACGTTTCAAACCATATTTTTCGCAAATGAGATATATCGTGGACCTCAACCACACACATTCTTGGCTTGCTTCATGAATAACTATTATCTCAGTATGATTTGATGAAGTGGCTATGATAGACTTCCTTGTATATATCCAAGATATGGAAGTACCCCCACATATGAATACATAGCTTATTTGAGATTGGGCTTTATAGAGGTCAGATAAGTATCCAACATCAGAATAAACAGCAAGATCGGGACTATAATCTTTAGAATAAAATAAGTTCATATAGTTGATCACATTCTGATGTCTCCTAGTAGGAGTAGAACTATGTTTTGCTAACAAATTGATCGAGAGGCTATATCGGGCCTTGTAGTATTTGTAAGATACATGACTGCACCAATTACACTAAGATATGGTACTTCATAACCAATTCAAATTGGTATATTTTTCATTTTAGTAAATAATCTATTGCTTTTGAAAACCCTATGAGAGTTTCAATAATCTTCAAGCTATAAGCTCATACAATATAAGGATTATAAATAAGTTTTCCAAAAACTTTTATATGCTTCAAACATTTTGAATCCTTAAAAGTTTTCAAATAAATTTTGTCAAGTGACAATTCAGTATCTCATGTGTGACATCTTCAAGTATCAGGACTTCAAATCAAATAAGTTTTATGCTTACCAAGATGCATCCTTTCATATCACTTGATAAATGTTTCTATGTCAGCATGCTTAAATAAATATAGAATTTAGATCCTCGTAATCTTTTACAATATTGTGCCCAATATTATATCAAAGATATTGATGATATTTAATTTTATATTAGTTCACAGTGTGACATAACATATTGAGATCTCATCACTCCATTCTTTTCAGTTACCTGAACCTCTCATAAGGTTTCATGAAGTATTATGTCATAGGCTCTTCAATAGTATATTGCCTTCTTATTATAATCATTTGGTCCTTATCATTTTCAAGAATTATTTTATTTGAAATCGATTGGTATACCATGCTTCACACATGCATAGACTTTTTTCTTTAGGGACACAAAATAGGAGCATTTGCATCTTAAATATGAGATGTTTTCGACATTTGACTTGAATTATCTTTTGAATGAGGATCTAACATATTTTGTAGCTGCTTATAATCTCACTCCTTATGTTAGAAAAACAAACATACATCCTCCATTTTCTCTGAGGAATCCATCTTTGTGCATTATGGTATATTCATTAATCATATACCGCATATCAAAACTATTAGATGGATAATGTGTAGTTCCTGACTTAGAAGCAACTTTGAGAGGAAATTAATCATAATTTATTGGTTTGATGAATACAAGTACTTTTGTATATAATATTTCAAACCAACACATGAATCTTTTATTCTCATTAACAATAGTTCAATTATTTATCAAAGACACTCTATGCCAAATCAACATTATTAAGATGACTTGTCTTGAATACATAATCTGAAAATTATGTTATTATTTCAATTTCATTGAGCAAACAACTTTATGAATGTCAAACTGCAGATTGACAATAAATGTATATATGATCATCTTGTTGATGCATCTTTTCAACGTATCACATGATAGGTGAACGGGCTCTTATTCGCCTTTTACACTTTTCAGATTTTAAGGGATTCAATTCCAAAATTAGTTGATTCAACCAACTTATAATGAGGACAAGCACCATTCAAAGTACATGAAGAATTTTTTAATTCTTTATTATATGCACATCTTTGGAATGTCATAATCGTTCATGTCAACTTATGAATTTTTATACTAGTAAACTTCAAGTTTATCATGATATGTGCCTTTTACTTTAGTAAATTTCAGATTTACAATGACACGAATAGATTTTACTTTTACTACTTTAGAAGTAGATTTCAAAATTATTCAGCCTCTTTCAGAGGTGAGTTATTGTGATACCATCACAATCAAGTGCATGTTTATAATAATAAGGTTTACTAAATATTACCACATTCACCTAAGGGAATGGATCTGTGTTTATAATAGTTGAAATTCTCATTCCTCGAGAATGAAATATAATTGTGACTTAAGCGTATCAAATTATAAAAGCTTAGAATCTCTTTCATGATATTGCTACTTCAGGAGCAAATCGAGGCATACATATAATGTCGAAAATTTTTCTCTAACATATTTTATAATCATAATAAGTGTGAAAATATTATCACTTTTGATAATAATTATTATGTTATCCCACCACGCTTATATTCATGCATTCAATCACTTGTCTCTTTTAGACATATTATGCACTGCTACCAAATTCACTTCAAAGAATGAAGAATATTCAATGGCACATGTCTCGTAACCTTTCATCAAAAATACATTATTTTGCCTTAGCCATCATAATGTCATCAATATAGTGCATTCAGATCCAATCTCAATGTCTTCTCCATATAAAGACGTTTTAGGCATAAATCGATAGGACTTGAACCCAACATCTTATCATCAGGGTGCATTGAAACTTTTAACCCAATGTCTTACCTTCTTAATGAGATGAGACTTAAATTCATCATATTTTTTAAAAATATTATTCTTCATGAACAAATTTAAAGCATAAGTGGTTCCAAACTAATTATTTTTCGTCAAGTCCGACAATAATTATATCATTAGTAGAAAAAGACAAATAATAAGGAATTAATAACCTTGAAATTAGCTTTAGATTTATAATCTCACTTTGTTTGGTAGAGTCTCGTGCTGATAACGTGTTATGAAATACAAAACAAAGTACACGAAGAATGAAGAGAGAAAAGAGGAGACTTCTTTATTTTTCATGAGAAGTTCTTGATACGTTGATTAAAACGAAGGAAAATTCCTTTATTTATAGGTAAAAACTAACCTTGGGGTTTCTAACTTTTCCATGAATAGACATTTATTATATATGGTAAAGTAGATATTCACTATATATGGTAAAGTAGACATTCACTATATAGATATGGTAATATATTTATAACACCTATGTAATTATTTACTTATTTAAAAGAAGTAAAACTCTTAATATTTAATATACTTCTAAATCAGTTAAAATACTAACTTATATAATTTTATTTAAGTAACTTTTTATGAACACAGATTTAGATTTCAATAATATAATATGCATTTTTTCTTTTTCGTTTGCTTTTTTATTTGGATTTGATTCAACTTATTTTTATTCCTTTTGAATTCAACGTGGTCTATTTTTTTTTCTTTTAGTTAATAATGATAGGATGATTTGCTTATGTCAATTGCTATAATTATGTAATTTAAATAGGCTAAACATTAATAATTGGTTCTCATATTTTGTGCGTTTTTTTAGCTGAAACTTTTAACTGGAAAAAAGAACTATTTGATGTTGCCAGGGAATGAAGAGGATTAGATAATGATAATCAATTGTTATATGTCATAAAAATCAAAGGTTATGTTTTTAATTATAACTCGTAGGAATTGTATGTGATACTCAATTGATGATATGTATGTTCTTATTTGCTTTTGACCTAAAGTTCTTACTTCTTCTACCTCCATGAATTACGGACAGAAGAAGAAAATTTAATTTTTAAAAAGAAAGGCAAATCAAAGACTACCATTATCATGTCGAAAGAATCCACACTAAGAAATTAATCATTTTATTTTTGCGAATTTCTTAACTCTATTTTCTATAATTTTTATCATCATCTATTTATTCTAAGTAGTTGTCGGATTTAAGTTTGATTTATGTTCAATATGATAACAAGTTTTATGATTGACATTTAAATTATTTGTAATACTTAGTTAAAATTATATTTATTTTAATTTTTAAATTTATTTAATACAATATTCAAGTTAGTCCTTATTGATTTAAGAAATAACATAATTGGACTTCATGAGTAATAAATATATATCTATCTATTTATCTATCTATCTATCTATCTATCTATCTATCCATCTATCTATCTATATATCTATCTATCTATCTATACTATACTATATTAAAAATGTGAAAGGTCTTAGAAATATTATTTGAACTTTTGGTCCTACATTAAAAGTCGTTGCTTTAGACAAAATCATCTTGTCACTATTTTTCTAATATTTAAGAGTTGAAAATTAATTAAATATTTATAGTAAAACCTTTCCTTATTAGAAATCATCAAAATTAATGAAAACTCATACGTTTTTCATTAGTTTAAGAATTCTAAATCAAATTTAACTGATTTTTAGAAGATTTGAAAAATCTAGAAATAAATATGAAAGCGTTAGAATATGAAAAATATAAGAAGTACCAATTTTTAAAAATTTTAAAGTAAGTAATCAAAAAAATTCTTAAGATTTAACTATAAGAATAAAAAAAGATTTTAAATATAGATGAAATTAAAAAAATAGTCGTACTATAATTATCGTTCAAAGTGATGTGTCTCTCTTAGCCTCTAACAATAAGGAAAAGAGGTATTGCATGACATATGCAAAAATGATGATTCATTAACCATTTGAAACTTCTAGTAATAAAATATATATGTGCTTACAATAAAATATATGTTATGTTTACATTATTTTCTTAAAGTGTCAAGGATATTTGAGAAGTGATTTGAACTTTTTGCACTTCATTACAAATCTTTGCAATAGACAAAATTCTCTAATTTTAAATAATCAAAAGTTACACATGCGAAGCACGTACACCTAGACTATATATATATATATATATATATATATAATACCAATAATATAGTCAAATAGGGAAACAAATAATATAGTCAAATAATATAGAATATAATTAGAATAGATAAACAAAGATGAGCAAGCAGCAGAAGCAAATATGAGATTTTCCAAAAATGATGTAAAATCCTACTCAGTACTTCCTCCTTCGTTATCTTTAGCCATGTGTAGTAGTGAAATTAACAGAACCAAAATATGTTTTCTCCCAAAAACACTCTTTTTTTGGTTTATATCCTGTTCTTCTCTTTCTTTTCAATTTTAGGTATTTCAGCAATATCTTCTTTAATCACACTCCGGGATAATACAATAGTCCTTTCAAATCTCTTTAGACTTTTTAAATCTCTAGAAATTTATAGATTAAGTCATCGTTATTGCTAAAACACTGAGAGACTAACCATATACTAGGGATATATTCAACAAGCAATTTACAGAAATTCATAAAAATTCATATAGCAAACATAATTTACATAGCAGGGAGAAAAGATACAATGACCTTAAATAACAACTACTTACATGTCTTAAGGTGAAGTGAGGTTTCCCTTTTGTGAGCCCCCTACAAAAGCTTAGTGGCTACGAATGAAAGAATGTAAACACTATCTACACTCTTACTCACAAACTTTTTTTTAACTTCATGAAATAGTAAACTTTTAAATACAATATATTTCTCACTCTTTGAGTTTTTCTTTCACCCTTCTATTTTCTTCACTCTATTTTCTTAAGTCTGATGACGTGGGTATTTATAGGCATCTTCCAGACTTCAAATTCGGACTTCAAACATGTTGAAGAATCTTTAGCATGTCGGGTACGCTTTTGTGGGACCCATCGTCATATGGCTAAGTTTCTTCTTTAATTGATATATATCCATCTGTTTTTCACTTGACACCGATTATTTAGTTCTTACGTCATCCCTTATGTATTTGTCTTTAACTTATATATAAATCGTCATTGCTTACATCTCTAGATTGTGCAATGCTTCTGGGGAGAAACTCATTCTAGAATCATCGTCTCCATTTGGGTTTTATGCGAACTGATCCATTATTGGATCATAATCTTCACTTTCTCCACTTGAAAGGCCTAGTCTTGTTCCAGATCTTGTGTTTTTTCTTGATATCAAGGAAATCCTGGGTCTTGACTCAGGCTCTAGATTTTTCATGAACATTTCTTTAGTTTGTTCTTCTAATACTTTCTTGATTGTGTCTGCTACTATTTGCTCTATACTCTTTATATCATTCTTCTTTTTTCGTAGATAAAAAACTTTCTTAGTTTTTCCTTTAGTAGAAGTACCTTCTTCTTGAGTCTGGAAACCAGTAGTCTGAAAACTAGGTGGGAGAATTTTCCCTACACATTTCGGAAAAGTGTCAGCCATCAAAAGGTTTAATTTGCCTTTACCAATTACCGTTTTCACTGGACTAGTTGTATCCTTACCCGATACAGTAGGTTTTTCAGCATTCATTGGGGAATGCACATCCATCTTATCCATTTTAAAAGGAGATGGAAAACACCTTGGAACCACTTATAGAGTTTCATGGGTCTGTTGAGTCTACTGAGATAACTTATAATAAAGAATTTTAATAAGATCTTGTAATATACTTATGTGTCCTGTCATTTGTCTTTTCTCATTTACAAGGTTCTCATTATCTTGTCTCAAAGTTTCATTTACGTGGTTCAATCTTTTACAAGCTTTGGTCATTGCAGAGCAATGATCATAAAATATGATTTTATCAATGTCTTTCTTGATATTATATTGAGAAACTTCTTTCATATTTAGTCTTAATGCTGGATTAATATAATAATTTAATTCCAAATTTACTCGAGCGTAATTGTATTACCCTAAGATTTTTCTAGCTTAAATTTGTTACTAGAATGTTAAGGGATAGATTTCAAAATGAATACTATTTATTTCACGTGGAATTCTTCAGATTCAGACCTCCCATTATGTGAAAAATTGAATAAACTTTCCAACGATATAAACTTCGCCTAAATCTGATAACCGAGTAAGAAGTTATGACTATTCTGAGTTTCAGTCGTAAAACACCATGATTTGGACCCTTAGCACATCGCGGAGAAGCATAAAATAACAATTTTCAATTTCCAGTGAGACATTGCGATTTCGGCGCATCACAGAGAGGCCCAATTTCCCATTTGTCTAATTCCAGTGAGGATCCGTGATATTGGCGTGTCGCACCAAGTTTCCAAGTCCCATCCAAGGTGGAAGAGCGATACCATCGCATCGCTCCACCATGCATATTTCCAGTTTGCAATTTCCAATGGCTTGGCACAATAGAGGCGCGTCGCGCCAAGGCCAAAAATCGGGATTTTATCATTTTTTCAGTTCCATTTATAAGTTTAAGAGGGGAATTTTGGTAAATATCCCAGCCCCTAATTCGTCTTAAACAATGAATTAAACCCCTCCAAAGCACTTTACATCCACTTTTCATCAAATCTCTCTCAAGTAAGACCCTAGTTCATCAAACTTTCTCCCCAAGAAATTCAAATTCTTCCATTAGTTCTCCAAAGAAATTCAACATTTAAGATTCCCAATACAAGAACTCTAAGAATTCATCTCCAAAGCATCAATAGGAAATCCAAGATCCAATTTTTCATCAAAGATCATCAATTAAGGTATGTGGGGTATGAACAAGAATAATCATTTCATCCTTGTGCCGAAAACTTATTTTAAATTTAGATTTTACTGAAATTTATATGATTTTTCATGAAATTCAAGTTAGGGTTTACACCCATTATTGTTATTTACAAGCTTATGAGATTCACAATGATTTAGAAGTTAAATTCCATGGTTATGTTCATATTTTCATGCATATTGCTGGAATTTCTAGATTTTGAGTTGATTTATCAATATGTACATTATCAAGCATGAGAATTTTATTGTTTTAACATGAGTTTGATGCATGGGTCTTTAAGCCCTTGTTAAAGATTGTTGTTTCAAGATTGTTGATGCTATGAGTATCCTAAGATAAGACTATTCTCAGGTTTTTGATAAAGATTTGACCTTTTGGTCCTAAGCTAAGATAAAGAATCCACTTTGTTCATGTGACTTGAGATTTAAAGAATATTAAGCATAATTGGTTTTCCTATAAACCCTTGTGCTAATTTGAAGTGGACTTTCTTAAGATTTTGAGCATAAGAATGAGAGTAGTATTTAGCACCGAGATGGGTATGTTACTACGATTTCAGACCCCAGAACTACGTGTCACCATGGGATTAAGATTATCCCCACTTTTTACGTGGATGACTAAGATTATGATCACATAAGATAAGAAGTTCTATTCTGATGCCAAGGGTAGAACAGCCCTACCCAACAGAGGAAACACATGGGACTCCATGAAGCTCACATGGTGTATGTCGGTTAGAAGAACCTCCCAATAAGATGTTTACTACTCTTAAAATAGTCTAGTGGCGTAAATCCTTATGATAAAAGTATATGTTTTGAAAGCTATGGTTTTAAGATTCTTAAAGTCTTGAGATGAAGTATTCCCCTTATAAATTGGTAAGATAATGTAGTACCTTTCAAAAAGAACAGATTTTAGAACTGAATGTAATGGCTCACAAGATTTATATTATATGCATTGTTGTCCATGATTTATGATCTTCAGATTTCAGATTTACTCAAGCCCATGTGAGTCATTTACAATTAGTATGAATGATTTTCTTTAATAAATTGTGATGATATTGTTTACTTATTATATTCACCCCCATATACTCATTACATCATGAAAGTACTGATCCATATATATATCTATGTGCTACATTGTCTCATAATGTAGGTTCAGGTGCTCAGTCTAATCAGTGTGAGTGATCTTTAAGTATCTCATCTACCTCCCTGCAGTTGGTGAGTCCTCATAGTTTGGGAACTTAGCTATTCATATTTTCAATTTATCAATAGATGCTTCCGTATTCATTTCAGACAGCTTGAGTCAACTGAAGGCCTGTCCCAGTAACTCTCTAGATTTAGTTAGTAGAGGCTCGTCGGACTACGAGATTTAGTTTTAGACATTTTGATTAGAATTCATATTTTTAGTATTATTTTACCAAAACTTGTGAGATAGTATGTTTCAGATAAGATTTTTGCATTTAATGTGTCTTTATATTTATACCCCTATTTTGAGATTCAGACTTAGTAGAAAGCAGCCAAGGTTAGCTCAGGACTACTTGTAGTTTGGAGCACCGTGTGGCATCCTAGGAACTCAGATTTTGGGGCATTATAGTAATCTAACGCTTCAGTGAGTGTAGTTGAAACCTTTAAAAAGATGTGTTTTCTAACCTTTAATAGAGTATGTTACTTCTGTCCATGTCTAGAATACTCCTTATGTCTGTCCTCTGATGACAACATAAAATCTAAATCTATTAGTAGTATTCTTTTCTGTAAAATATTAACTTAAAGCATTTAAGACTAAAATAAAATAGTTATTGTCTCTGGGTATCTTATTATAAGTTATCCATAGATTGTTTATTAGGCATATTTGTTGCTTATCTACTCGCACATCTGATTTCAGTCTGAAAGTCAGGTTAGATGCCTCATAGCTTATCAGGTTATGTGGTCCGAAGACCATCCTCTCCAGCTTTGGATGTTCTAACAGTGTATGTGGTCTGAAATGAGTATTACTCATAAAAGTCTTAAAATAGTCTTGGGAGGATGAGGACGAGGATAAGGCCTTGCCCTTTCCTTTTCCTTTATACATACTGAAACAAAAAGCCGTTAGTTGTTTCTTATCATAAGTCTACTAAGTTGATCTACCAGGTTATTATCTTTTCCTTTAATATGTTCTAGCACAATATTATAGAATGAAGTGACTTCTAAAAAATTTAACCACCTTCTTCTACTACTGTTTTTTTCATTTTTCTTCTGATAGAATTTTACTATCGCTTTACAGTTTGTTCTTACTAATACCTCTGATTTGTTTTATATGTAGAGTTTGAAACTATTTAGACCATAAATTACTATTAGGGATTCTGCGTCTATACTACTCATATTACCTTTCTCTTTATACTTATGTAACGCCCCAAGATCCTATCCCAAGACGTCACACAGTCTTAAGGCCACACGCGGCCTCAAGCTAACCCTCTGAGCCTGTCATCACTTCTATAACTCACTATGACAATAATCAGGCTATAATAAGGAAGAATAGTCATGTCATAAACATACTGGAATACGAAGAGATACTATCTTATACAATCAAAATACTGAAGTTCTGTACATACTGGTACTCTAGTCTGACAAAGCCTCTACTACATAAGACTAAGGAGCCATTGGGACAGATCCCCAACTAACTTGTACTGAATTGGGAATAAACAACCCTCTACTATCAAGACAAAAATCAGGGACATAGGTCCTCGAACCATGAGGACTCACCAACTGTACAAATGTAGATGGAGGTACTCGAAGATCACTTTCGATGTTGAGACTGAGCACCTGAACCTACATCACGAGAAAATTTAGAACACAGAAGAGTATGGGAATCAGTACTTGGGAATGTGCTGAGTATGTGGGGGTGGATGCAACATTTTAAATAGTATCATAAATGTATAAGAAAATCATGCATGCTGACAATAATACCTCCCTTCGCTTGAATTATCTGAAACATTATTCCCATAAGTCATCAGTAAAAACACATGCTTCATAAATCTCATAAATCATTTAACTCAACTCAAACTCTTTGACTCATGACTTTGAGTGACTTGGTAACTCAAGGCACTTAGATCATTATGGATGTGGGAGTTTCTTATAACCGACATTACTACACCATATGAGTCGCATGGAGTCCAATGTTTTGCCATCCTAAGGAGAGAACCCTACATTGCCGGGGCTGTCGTACTCTTGCCAAGGAGTACAACCTCAATTTCTCAATCACAATCCCATACTCGGCCTCTGACCCAAAATCATCAACATCAATCCTACGGTGGCACGTAGTTTTTAGAAATACCATATTTCCCACTCGGTGCTAAATACTCCTCCCAGACTCAGCTCAGAACGCGTTATGAAATCCACCTTAATCAATATCAAATCATAGGTCTATTATAAAGAACAAAACATAAATATATATCTCGTCTGTAAATCATAAACATCTTGTGGATTCCTAACTCGATTAAACTCAACACAATCTTTCTCAACATTAAGTACATTTACTTATCAAATCATTTCAAATATCAAAAGTTTCAAGGAAACATCATATGACTCATTCTTGACTCTCAAGTTCAATATCAATATGTATTCAATAATCAGCTTCTCATGGAAGGCGTAAATCATGAAACTTATCTCAACTCATTCAAAAATCATCAATTCATAATAAGAATATTCAACTCATGGCATAAATCCTCAATTCAAGAAATATGATGGTAAATATATCATAATATCAAAATTAATCAACTCAAATCTCATAAATCATTAATAGAGAATTTTGGTTGGAATCCTACTTTGCAAATTCATGTAAATCAATAATAAAAATTAAATCTTTAGGCACAAGAACGAAAGGAGTGTTCTTGTTCAAACCCCACATACCTTGATTATGGATTGGAATGAAGAAACTTGTTATAGACTCCTTTTCCACTTCTTGAGTTAGGGTCCTTGATTTTTTGACTTGGGTACCTTGAATCTTGAACCAATTTGTGAAATTTATGGTTGGATTCTTGATGTTCTTGGAAGATTTGGATTGGATTTTGAGAGAGAAACCCTAGTATTCTTGATGAAATGGAAGAAGAATGAAGTTTTCTTCTTTACTTGGATATATATAGAGGGTCAAAATGGGTGGAAAAGACCAAAATTTCCTTTTAAAAATGCCCCTTAATTGCTGAAAAAATGGCTGACGACATCGTGACAGACCGTCAGACCCGTGATAGGCCGTCACGAAATGTCATCACAAAAGGGTTGAATTTTTTATTTTCTGACTAAGGCTAATGACATCATCAAAAATGTCCTCAGAAAGTGACGACGTCGTTAGAAATGGCGTCAAAAATGTGACAGCCCGTCAGAAACGTCGTCAGCCTTTTCCAGATTGACATGCTGGAGTAAAATGGGTATAACTCTTTTCTCCGATATTGGATTTTGACGAAATTGGTATCGTTGGAAAGATAATTCAATTATAAATCTGTTAATAGGTCATAAGCTCAAAAATTCCAAGTATAATGAAAGATATGATCGTTTGAACTTGACTATACCAATATACTTCCGTAGAATTCAATCGGTAAGGAATGTTTTGATTCACCCAGTTGTTAGGACATCTTTAAGGCCTTAATACACACCATCCTTGATCAGAAAACAACCCAAAACATTATAATTTATTTCTCATGAGATTTATTCATGGTTGAACTATTGGTTAGAGTCTCGGGGTATTACAATATCTCCCCCTTGGAAACATTCGTCCTCGAATGTTGCTAGATGGGCGAAGAACAAGAGAAAATGAGGACGTATAGCTGGAACGACTCACTAAAAGGGTTTACTTCACTTTAAACTTTTGAGTACTTCACAAAATGCATGAATCATAGAGAGAATAACCATATAGCTGAATACACTGGATTAAGGAAGAATAGTACCTTAGGCTTGATTTGAACTCGCAGAGAAGAGATGAGGATATCTGGTTCGCATATCTACCTCTGCTTCCCAAGTAGCACCCTCGATTAATTGATTTCTTCACAGAACTTTGACCAAGGGAACTTCCTTATTTCTTAGACTACGAACTTGATAATCTAGGATTTCAACCGGAACTTCATCATACGAAAGGCTATCCTGAACACCAAAACTTTCTAACAGATCAACAAAAATAAAATTACCAATGTGCTTCTTGAGCATAGAAATGTGAAAGACCGGATGGACAGCTGACAACTCGGCAGGCAATTCAATCTTGTAAGCTGCTTTCCCAACATGATTCAAAACTCTATAAGGGCCAACGTATCGGGGACTAAGCTTCCCTTTCTTACCAAATCTTTTCACCCCCTTCATGGGTGAAATATTCAAGTACACCAAATCGTTAACGTCAAACTCAAGAGCTCTTCTTCTCACATCTGCATATGACTTCTGACGACTCTGGGTTGTCTTCAACCTTTCCCGAATTAGCTTAACTTTATCCATAGCCTCAAACATAGTATCAAGTCCACTCACAGCGGCTTCACCCACTTCAAACCAACCTATGGGTGATCTACATCGCCTTTCGTATAAAGCCTTAAATGGAGCGATCCCAATGCTAGCATGAAAACTGTTGTTGTAAGCAAATTCAATCAATGGAAAATGTTCATCCCAACTCCCTTTGAAATTGAGAACGCATGCCCTAACATATCCTCCAAGGTCTGGATGGTCCTCTCAGCCTGACCATCATTCTGCGGATGAAAAGCGGAGCTAAGATGAACTCGGGTACCGAGACCCTTCTGAAAAGCGCTCCAAAAAAGAGAAGTAATTTGAGTACCCCTATCGGAGATAATAGACAAAGGAACTCCATGCAACCTGACTAACTCTCGAAGGTACAGCCTAGCATAGTCCTCAGCGGTGAAAGATATATGCACTAGCAAGAAATGCGCGAACTTAGCCAACCTATCTACAACGACCCAAATCGAATCATGATGACGTCGAGAAGGAGGTAAACCAGTCACAAAATCCATATTTACTTCCTCCCACTTCCAAGTAGGAATACTGAATTCTTGCATTATTCCACCGGGTCTTTGGTGTTCTATCTTAACCTGTTGGCCAGTTGTACACTTCTCTACGAATTTCGCTATATCCTTTTTCATACCATTCCACCAATAGATTTCTCACAAATCGCGGTACATCTTAATAGCACCGGGATGAATAGAATATAACGTTCCATGCACTTCAGCCATAATTCTCTACCTTAAATCTTCAACATCAGGCACCATAATCTATTCTGAAATCTCAATACACCATCTCCCTCTTGGGAGAAAACCTTCACCTTTTGGTCTTTAACTGACTCCTTCAGTCTGACCAAACTAGGATCCGTATCTTACTTCTCCTTTACTTCCTAAACTAGAGAATACTCGGAACTACTATGGACCCAAACATTACCTTCGGCTGAATCAAGCAATCTAAATCCCAACCTAGCCAGACGATACACCTCATGAGCTAACTCCTTCCTATCTTCCTCAACCTATCCTACACTACCCATGGAGGACCTACTAAGGGCATCTGCCACTACATTGGCCTTGCCCAGGTGATACAGCACATGCATATCATAGTCCTTTAATAATTCTAACCATTGCTTCTAACAAAGATTCAACTCTCTTTAAGTAAACATATACTGTAAACTCTTGTGACCCATAAAGACATCAACATAAACACCGTACAAATAGCGTCTCTAGATTTTCAAGGCAAAAACCACTGCAGCTAACTCGAGGTTATGGGTCGGGTAGTTCTTCTCATGCGTTTTCAACTGTCTAGAGGTGTAGGATATAACCTTACCTTTCTGTATTAACATGCAACCCAACCCAACTCTAGAAGCATCACAGTACACCATAAAATCATCTACACCATTTGGAAGGGTCATCACAGAGGCCGAAGTGAGTCGAATCTTCACCTCTTGAAAACTCTTCTCGCAAGAATCAGACCACAGAAATTTAACTCTGTTGGGTCAACCGAGTCAAAGGAGGCACAATAGAAGAGAAACCCTCAACAAAATGACGGTAATAGCCAGCTAGACCCATGAGGTCCATAAAAGCTGTTGGGGCATTTGTTAGCCTGAAGGACATGACTAAGAACTCAAAATGACCATATCGGATGTGAAAAGTTGTCTTTGGAATATCACACTCCCTAACTTTAAGCTGGTGATAACCAGATCTCAAGTCTATTTTCAAGAAGTAACTGGAACCTTGTAACTGATCAAATAGGTCATCAATTCTAGGAAGAGGTTACTTGTTCTTGACTGTGACCTTGTTAAGCTGACAATAGTCAATGCACATCCGCAATGAACCATCTTTCTTTCGCACAAACAGAATGGGTGCACCCCAAGGAGATACGCTAGGCCTTATGAAACCCTTATCTAGAAGATCTTTGAGTTGCACTTTCAACTCCTTAAGTTTTGTGGGGGCCATAGGATATGGAGAAATAGAAATAGGCTACGTGTCGGGGAGAAGATCAATTCCAAATTCTATCTCTCTATCGGGAGGTACCCCTGGGAGATCTTCTGGAAAAATATTGCAAAACTCATTAACAATGTTGATCGACTGAATGGTCGGAGTCTCAAACTTAGTATCTTTAACTCAAACCAAATGATAGATGCAACCCTTGGATATCAATTTCCTAGCTTTAAGATAGGATATGAAATGACCCCTGGGAGATACAAAATTTTTGAACCACTCAAGGGCTGGATCATTGGGAAACTGAAACTTGACTACACGAGTACAACAGTCTATAGATGCATAACAAGAGTGAAGCCAATCCATACCCAGAATAATGTCAAAATCAACCATGTCTAGCTCAATCAAATCTGCAAATATTACTCTGTGAAGGACAGTGATAGGACACTTCTTATATACTTGCTTAGCAATAACAGGTTCACCTACTGGAGTAGAAACTACAAAAGGCTCAGGTATTTTTTCAGCATTGATCTCAAAATTCACAGCCACTAACGGAGTCACATAAGAAAGACTTGACCCAAGGTCCATCAACACATACATATCAAAATGAAATACACGAAGCATACCAGTAAAAACATCTAGTGAATCCTCCTACTCCTGGTGGGGTGGTATAGCATAAAAGTGATTTTGGCGCTGACCACTAGCAATACTAGATGAGGCACCCTGAGGAGGAGTAGGATGAAGTAAAGGGGCTGGAACACTAATATCCTGATTCTGGGGACGAACATCACGACTCCCTTGTCTAGCATATGGGCAATCCCTAAATTTATGGCCCAACTTACCGCAACCAAAGCAAACCCTCTGACCGACTAAGCACTCATCGGGATGGTCCCTACCGTACTTCAAACATGGGGAAAGACGAGGTCTGTTACTCACACTATCTTGAGATATGGACACAGTAGGTCTATTACCCTGCTCCTGCCTGACTCTAGATACGAGAGCACTAGCTGATAACGGTGATGGTATAAAAGAACGGCTCTGAAACAGAGGGCAGATCCCTCCAGAAAATCTACTCTGACTATACCCCTGCTGCTCTGATCTAACTCTCTTATTTCCTCTCACTGTCTCTCTCTTTTTCACCTTGTCTGCTTTAATCTGCTAAGTATGTATCATTAATCTAGAAAGATTCATGTCCCTATTGAGCATAGCAAACCTACACTCTTTCACAACATAACTCGATACGTCATTCAAAAACTTACTCATACTGGTCCTGGAATCAGCCATCATACCGGGAGCATACTTAGACAACTGGTTGAATTTAAGACAATACTCCTTAACTGTCATGGAGCCTTGTCTCAAGTTCATAAATTCTTCTAGTTTTGCTTCCCTTAGCTTTGGGGGAAAGAATCGGTCTAAGAACGCATCCTGGAATAACTGCCCAAGTCATGGGAGCGGCATCCTCCCATTTACTCTTCCTCCACAACTTCACCCAATCATAAGTAACATCTTTCAAGCGATAGGAAGCTATCTCCACACTTTCTTCCTCCGTTACATACATAATTTGGGTGATCTTTTTCACCTCATCAATATACATCTGGGGGTCCTCACCTGTCGTTGACCGATAAAACTCTGGCGAATTCATCCTCATAAAATCCCAAACTCGAGTTACTGCAGAATTACCTTCTTGCAAAAGTGGAATAGTAGCCTGAACATTGGCCTGAGCATTGGCGGTAACTGCCTGGGTTAGCGCCTGAAAAGCTTTCCAAAACTCAGCATGAGTCACCGTCTCATATAAAGGATCAACCAGTTGAGGTCGTTCGTTGTTTCTGCAAGCTCTATGAGGAGGCATTTTCTGTCATAAGAGAGCATGAATTAATAGTAGAGAGAAACAGTCATAGGCACGAATGACTTTTGAAAGAGAGAAATGACTTTTCCTAAAATGTCCTGCAGCCTCTTAATTATAGATGTGGCACGCTACACATCGATGATCAAGACTCTACATAACACAGCTTGCCAGACTCCCTAGGACTCTTCTAAATCTTAGGCTCTGGTACTAAGCTTGGAACACCCCAATATCCCATCCCAAGATATCACACAGTGCTTAAGGCCACACGCGGCCTCAAGCTAACCTTCTGAGCCTGTCATCACTTCTATAACGCACTATAACAATAATCAAGCTGTAATAAGGAAAAATAGTCATGTCATAAACGTATTGGAATATGAAGAGATACTATCCTATACAATCAAAATACTGAAGTTCTGTACATACTGGTACTCTAGTCTAACAAAGCCTCAACTACATAAGACTGAGGAGCCATTGAGACAGATCCCCAACTAATTCGTACTAAACTGGGAATAAACAACCTTCTACTATCAAGACAAAAATCAGGGACATAGGTCATTGAACCATGAGGACACACCAGCTATACGAATGTAGATGGAGGTACTCGAATATTACTATCGCTGCTGAGACTGAGCACCTGAACCTATATCACGAGAAAATGTAGAACACAGAAGAGTATGGGAATCAGTACTTGGGAATATACTGAGTATGTGGGGGTGGGTGCAACATTTTAAATAGTATCATAAATGTATAAGAAAATCATGCATGCTGACAATAATACCTCCCTTCGCTTGAATTATCTGAAATATTATTCCCATAAGTCATCAGTAATAACACATTCTTCATAAATCTCATAAATCATTTAACTCAACTCAAACTCTTTGACTCATGACTTTGAGTGACTCGGTAACTCAAGGTACTTAGATCATTATGGACGTAGAAGTTTCTTATAACCGACATAACTACACCATGTGATCCACATGGAGTCCAACGTTTTACCCTCCTAAGGAGAGAACCCCACATTGGCGGGGGTGTCGTACTCTTGCCAAGGAGTACAACCTCAATTTCTCAATCACAATCCCATACCCGGCCTCTGACCCAAAATCATCAATATCAATCCTACGGTGGCACGCAGTTTTGAGAAATACCATATTTTCCGCTCAGTGCTAAATACTCCTCCCAGACTCAGCTCAGAAAGCGTTAGGAAATCCACCTTAATCACTATCAACTCATGGGTCTATTATAAAGATCAAAAGATAAATATATATCTCATCTGTAAATCATAAACATCTTGTGGATTCCTAACTCAACTCAACACAACACAATCTTTCTCAATATCAAGTATATTTGCTTATCAAATCATTTCAAATATCAAAAGTTTCAAGGAAACATCATAGGAATCATTCTTGAATATCAAGTTCAATATCAATATGTATTCAATAATTAACTTCTCATGGAAGGCTTAAATCATGACACTTATCTCAACTCATTCGAAAATCATCAATTCATAATAAGAATATTCAACTCATAGCATAAATCCTCAATTCAATAAATATGATGGTAAATATATCATAATATCAAAATTAATCAACTCAAATCTCATAAATCATTAATAGAGAATTTTGGGTGTAATGCCACTTTGCAGATTCATGTAAATCAATAATAGAATTTAAATCTTTAGGCACAAGAACAAAAGGAGTGTTCTTGTTCAAACCCCACATACCTTGATTATGAATTGGAATGAAGAAACTTGTTATAGACTCCTTTTCCACTTCTTGAGTTAGGGTTCTTGATGTTTTTGACTTGGGTACCTTGAATCTTGAACCAATTTGTGAAATTTATGGTTGGATTCTTGATGTTCTTGGAAGATTTAGATTGGATCTTGAGAGAGAAACCCTAGTATACTTGATGAAATGGAAGAATAATGAAGTTTTATTCTTTACTTGGATGTATATATAGGGTCAAAATGAGTGGAAAAGACCAAAATACCCTTCTAAAAATGCTCCTTAATTGCTGAAAAAAATGGTTGACGACATTCGTGACAGGCCGTCAGACCCGTGATAGGCCATCACGAAATGTCGTCACAAAAGGGTCAAATTTTTTATTTTCTACCTAAGGATGATGACATCATCATAAATATCGTCAGAAAGTGACGACGTCGTCAGAAATGGCATCAAAAACGTGACAGCCCGTCAGAAACGTCGTCAGCCTTTTCTAAATTGATATGCTGGAGTAAAATGGGTATAACTCTTTGCTCCGATATCGGATTTTGGTAAAATTGGTATCGTTGGAAAGATAATTCAATTATACATCTGTAGATAGGTCATTATCTCAAAAATTCCAAGTATAATGAGAGATATGCTCATTTGAAGTTAACTTTACCAATATCCTTCCCAAGAATTCAATCGGTAAGGAATGTTTTTACTCACCCAATTGTTAGGACATCTTTAAGGCCTTAATACACACCATCCTTGATCAAAAAATAATCTAAAATATTATAATTTATTTTTCATGAGCTTGATTCATGGTTGCACTATTGGTTAGAGTCTCGGGGTATTACAACTTACCACTTTGGTAAGTGCAAATTTGTTCATTCTTTTTACCGCTGTATTTATTGGGTTTTGACTTTAATATTTCTCCCCATCCTTAGAGACTTCCATTTATTTCTATAATTAATTAGTATGTTTTTAAGGGCATAGACAAATCTAAAATGTCTTGTATCATGCGTTTAAATGTTTGAACTAAGTTTATGTCTTCTGTATTAAAAGTCTTTTGGCCTGTTATTCCAATTTTGAAATATAAAGGCATAGCTACTTTTCCTAGATCATTAGTAAAATTTTTAGAGTAGTTTAACAATCCTAAAAAACTCTACAAATCTCTAGTTTTGTCTAGTTTGTCTGGCATGTCTAAAACTTTTTTCACTATATGTGGTTGGAGATTTATTTTGCCGTCTCCAATAACCACTCCTAAAAAATTAATACTATTTTTACATAATTTCATCTTCTTTTTAATTATTATGATTCCATTGTCTACAGATAATCTAAAAACGTGTTGTAAATGGCCAAGATTTCTTTCATATTATTATTGAAAACTAAAATATCATCTACATAGACTAATACAAAGTTTTTATAATTTTCAAAAATACTATTCATTTTTAGTTGGAAAATTAGGGGTGTTGTCTTTAGCCCGAATAGCATAACTAACCATTCAAAATGTTCTTCAGGACATGTAAAAGTTGTCCATTCTATAGTGTCTTCATGCATCTTTATTTGTCAATATCCAAATTTACAGTCGAACTTGCTGAATATTTTCCTTTCTTGTATTCTATTTATTAATTCTGTCTTGTCTGATATTTTATATCCATCCATAATAGTATTATCATTGAGTCTTTTATAATTTATTACCACCCTAGCCTTCCCTCGTGTAATTTTACTATGGTTCCTTACCATAAAGGCTGTTGATCTATGTCTTGAATTAGGTTTTTTAATTATTACTAATTCTAATAGTTCTTTTATCTGTATTTCAAAATCCCTCAGGTTTTTATTTGTGGCTTCTAGAGACGTTGTTTTTATAGTATATTCCGGATTAATTATTTCTAATTTATAGGTAATTTTATAGGAGTCCCAGTGCTACAAGAGTTTTTCTCTAATTATTTCTAGTTTGTCTAGAATATGTACTACTTTGTCTAGGTCCTTCTGATCTTTTATTACTCCTATCTGTTCTATTCCTTTCTTAAAATTGTATAATTCTGTGTTTATTTCTATTAGAGTGTATTCTTTTTCTAACTCATCTATGTGTAACAAATCTTGTAATTCTTCATACATTTTTACCTTTTTATTGTCTTCGCATGTGCAATTTTTCCCTTCATCACATTCTAGTGATTTATCGGTTTTTATTTTATTTGATTTATTCGAGTTACTCGGGTTATCTTCTTCTGATCCATCTTTAAGATATCTGTATTTAGTTAATGTAGGTTTTGTTATTATCGGCGACTGAATGATATTACTTGCAAAGATTATCCGATCTCTAGTAACAAGACAACCTTTGTTGTTTTGTACCATAAAACCTAATTCTAATACAAAGTTTGCTCTTATATTTAAGTCTTTTACTAATATTCCATCAAGTTTACATGATGGTTGATAGAATTTTTCTCAAGTGTTAACAAAACTCTTGCTCTAGGTATATATTTTGTATAAGTGTTGAAGGTTCCATCCATTTGCATGGATTCCTGTGGCTTTGGCAATTTTTGAATCAATCTTGGTGGTAAAATTTGCTATTTAATATACTTTTTGTACATCCTGAATCTACTATAGCTAGTGTTTTTACTTCGTAGTTTTGGATTTTTATTCTCGTTAAAACTTTTAACTGTACTAATCTTTTTATCTTCATTACATATTATTCCTTCAAATGATTTATTCATTAATAGTTTTCGTTGGTCTTTATTATCCATCCTTCTTTTAACTAATGTATTCATTAGTTCTACTTCTAGTACTTCTTCTTCTTTAACTGCTTCTTTATGCTTCTCGATGTTATCTATACTTATTTTAAACTTTCTTAATCTTTCTTCTAGTCGTAATATTCTTTCTTCTGTCATTCTAGTCCTTGGCTAATGTCTATTAAAATTTCTTAAATCATTTTCTGGTATTTGAACTTCTGAGATTTTTTTCTATACAAGCTATGCATCCTTCTATGTAACATATCTTATATTTTGCTTTTTTATTTTTACTTGGAAACCATTTACATTTAAAACACTGATTACTGTCTAGTCCTTTACTTCTTTCAAATTTATGTTCACAGTCTTCTATAATTTGACTAAACCATAATATTTTGGGTTTATCTTTTCTAATCGTATTTCATTTATAAACTCTTCTCATTCAGAATCTGAGGAATTTAAAGAATCTTTTTCTTCTTCAAATGCTTCCATACTCTTTATAGAATATATATTTTCCTTGTTTGACATATATTCATCTACACTTATTAGATTTTCGTTTACATCTTCTATTAACTGCGCATTTCTGGATCTACTATTATTTCTTTTTAGACAAGTATTCGCTAAATGATCTATACTTCCGCAAGTAAAATATTCTAGTCTATTTTTATAAGTTCTATTGGTATTAATTTTTTATACATGTTTTTGTCTGTTTAAATATGATTTTCTTTCCTCTGATTTTCTTAAATAATATTTTTTCTTAGGGCGATAATCTCTTTTATATGACTTTTTATATAATCTTGATCATAGTGTTGTGTAGTGTAAATATTTTTACAAAAATCTGTATCATTTTTTTAAAATTATTTTTTTATTTATATATTTGTACACTTTTCTTGAATTATTTCCATCACATGTTGTATTCTCTGTCCTATTGACTATTTTGTGTCTGAAATTTGTATTACTTCTTCTCTTTTAGATCACTTTTCTTCTATTTCTCTTCCTAAAACTCCTAGTAATTTATTAAATAGTCCCTTACCTAGAGTCTGATCAAACGAGTTTCTACTAATTATACAATAGTAGAAATAATCGTTTAAGAATTCCTTAATTTTTGTCCAATTATTTATACTTAATTGTTCTAACTCTATTAAGGCCCTTCTATTATAATACTATTAATCCACTATTGGGATCTTCGCATGTTAATAAACTATGTACTTTATTTACAAAGTTATATGGGTTTGCTCCTATATTTACTAATCCTTGAAAATCTTTGGAGAATTCTGTCTTATATGCTTCCCATAAACCTTTAGTAGTTTCTCGTAGGAATGTTTCTAAATATCGATACATATTTTCTCCATCTGGTTCTTGATTAGTTTGTATATAATCTGCTACAACCATATTTTTTCATATATATATATTACAAAGTTCCACTTCCGAGGATCATGAGCTGCCATATTTAAGATCTTTCCTTTATTACCACCTTCTTGTAATCTAATCAGCTCTTCTATTGTCATTCTTCTTCCTCTGGGTTTTATATTTTGTTTTGACTGTTCTTCAGGATTTATTCTATAAATTCTATGTCTTGGTAAATTTTATGTAGTTATTTCTACTCGTTGCATACCAGTTGTCCTTTGAAAAGGGCTTGATGTACTGGATGCGCTTTCCATAAATTCTTTTATACTTTCTATTTTGTCTATACTGTAAACTGTTTCTAGGTCTTCTTCTTTTTGTTTCTTTTTACATGTATACCCATAGTTATCTGTTCTTAATTCACAGTTAATAAAAAGTTCTTTCATTTCTGTAAGATTTAGATTTCCCTTTTTACAGTCTTTGCATTTAAACTTTCTATTATTATTTGTCTTGTATATGGCTTCTTCCCTTATTATAGCCTTATTTACTTCAAAACCATCTTCTTCTATTACTTCTATATTCATGTAATCATTATTTTCACTTTCCTCATTTTCTTCATATGTCTCTCTTTCATTTGTATATTTATAATCTGTAAATCTAACTGAGGTTTGTCCCTTATTATTCGTATACATTAAATGCTCCATTAGCTTCAGTATTTCATTTTTACTAAATGTTTCTAGATTCCATTCTAATCCTGCATATTCTTCTGAATTTATTTTTAGGGGTTTCATTAGTCTTATTCCTTTATTTCCCATTAAACCTACTACATCATCTATTTCTAACTTAAATTTGGTATTACTGTTAGTGGCTAATTTTTCTATAAATCCTACACATATTAGTAAACTAGTTTCGTAAACGTACGTTGCACGTGCATTAAAAGTCAAAGAAAAATATTATATACATTTATTTAAATGATATTTAAATTTTTAGTTATCAAATTATGTGACATCTTTCATACAAAAAGCATAATTTATGAGATAGTAGACATTTTAATTTATGTAAAGTAGATGTGAAATAGTTCAAATAAGGAAATGATTTATCAAATATTTGAGTTTCATGTTTTCAATTTCGTCAACCTAAAGTCCAACAAATAATATTATCTATGATCTCCTTCATAAAGTTTAATCAACTATCATTTAATTGTAGATTCCATGGACGTTTCACGAGAATGAAAAACTGCATGAAAAAATAATTAAAAAAAATTCAATAATGTAATTAACATCAGATTATTCAATTCATCCTAAAGTTCTTTCGAGCCATTATAACTATAACGTAAATACTATTAAAATTATTATTTATTTAAAAAGAAACATCAAATTACAATTTTGAACACGAAGAATTAATAATTAATCTTATTTATGCACCAAAAACCTGAGTTAGTATTTAATTAGAACTTTATTTTTCTTCCTATCAAAGTAAATTATGTTAGACTAAAAAAAATACTTTTCAAAATACTTTCAAAGTTTTATCCTTCTCTTGCCTTTCATACAAATGAAAAAAATTAAATTAACTTTGTCGTATCTTTCCTTTTAGAAAATAACCTTTTAATTTGATTTTTCATAAAGTTCAATTTTTATTTTAGAAAGAAAATAAAAGTAGCATGGCTCCTCTAAGATTTTGCATCTAAAAATTTCGTATTTTAAAGAAACCCTAATCATATAGTTTAGGAGTCTATAATTCACGTGAACTTCTTTTCATATATTTTATCAGTTTTTAAAATATTATAAAATAACTAAAAAATATTCGAAGATAATAATAAAAGACAATTTTATCTATTGCGGAGACTTTTATAATGAAAAGCAAAAAGCTCAAATCACTTTCATACGAACTTTTTAATGCGTTTTCAAAGCGCGTCTCATTCACCAATAAACACTATCGAAAAAAGAAATTAGACTCAATCCATTGCAACATTGTCATGTGATATTAATCTTAATTCATAAATCAACCAATTTTAGCTCTAATCCAATCTATTTAAATCTTTTCCAAAGTTAGGTTTTCTATAAAAGTTGTCCTTCCTCGTTCCTCCACACAGTTGGTTTACTTTAGCTAGTTCACTTGCTTGTTCTTGTCTACCTCTTAGTATTTCTTTTATAAAATCTACTACTGTGATATCTCCCAGCAGAACTAAAATTGGAGGAAGGATTTATTTGTGTTATCTTTAATAAGTCTAAAGTTGATCAATTTAATTTACATACGCTAAATTACGTTACCTCTTTGACGAAAAAATCATTTTTACAAACTATTTATTATATGAGTCCTTATTATATTCGTGCCATGATTAATATATGTAAATGTTGATTTTTTTTGTTAAATTCAAAAATTAATTGACCGGATATGTTGTTATTGTTCAAAAATTAATTAACTTCAAATTCCTATATGTTAGGAGAAGTCCCTGACAATAGCTTTGTTTTTGAAACATAAAAATCAATTAATTTTTATTGAATTCAAAGTTTCGGATCTTGGATAAACTCTTACTATCTTTACAACAACGTCAAAAGAAAACAAAAAACTTGTTTCTATTTTTGTATAAAAATTAAAGAAACTGACCAATATACGATATCCTTACAAACAACAGACCTAGTGTAGTCCCACAAAGTGAGGCCTGGGCAACATACGATATCCTTATAAAGTGATATTTCTTCAACATTAAATTATTAAGTTTCGATTCAAATTCATACAACTTATAACACATGCAAATTACGATATACTAATGAATAATGTATCGAGAAATAGTTAAATAACATAATCAAAATTAACCTTTGATTTGTTGGCTACTTTATTTGTGGAAAACATGCTTATTTCGTCTAATTTTTCTATCATAAATTTTCACCTGAAAAAAATACATGAGAAATTAGAAAAAAAAAAAAGAATGCATTTTAAATTGTTGATTATTATAATTCATATATATAATCTGAAAAGCTATGAACTAAAAGAATAAAGGAAGACCAAAAAAAGACATGATAATGAATGCACCACTTGAAAAGTAAAAGAACGTTTGTTCCTTATAAATTTTGTTCAAAATATTATTTAAATAAAATTATAAAATTTATTTTTTAGATATAAAGAAATATTTTAATTGATTGAGAAGTATTAAATATGATAATTTCTTACCTAGATTAAATAACCAAATCTAATTGGGTTACTATTCGAATTAATTATGAAAGGAAACACGTGTATGTTCCTTATAAGTTTTAAAATATAAATTTTGTTTCAAAATATTATTTAAATAGAATTATAAAATTTATTTTTTTATATAAGGTGAAGTTCTAATTGATTTAGAAGTATTAAATATTATGATTTTTTATCTAAATTAAATAATCAAATCTAATTGAGTAGTATTAAAATTAATTATGAAAGGAAACACGTGAGAGAAAAAAGGGATCCCTACAATCATAGTTCCTACGGAGCACTTTTATAATTTAATAATATATTTTGTTGGTTTCGGTGTCCTAAATAATTTTACAAGAACAATTAAGTAACAATTATTTCAATTTTTCAAAATAGTGTTTTCTTTTACCATATATTTTAGCACTTTATAATTTTAAATATTATAATATAATAATATAATAATTGAAGAAAATAAGCGAAAAGATAATTTTATCTATTGCGGAGAGTTTTAATAAAGGTAAAAAGTTCAAATTATTTTTTTAAGGGTCTTCATACTTTTAATATATTATAAATATAAATATAGATTATATATATAGATTATAGATATAGATTATTTCCATTATTCATTTCTTCATATCTTTTAGTCTGGATACCTATTTTTATGTATTTTCCAAACTCTAAGGAATTTATCATAAAATCTGAACTAAAATAAAAAAATTTCTCCGTTACTTGACATGTCTTCTTCTGTTATTCCTATTATAGATCTTTTTGAGTCCGACCACCTATTATCATATATAGAAATAAATACTTTAGTTCCTAGGTTCTTTCTAGTTAATCCTTTTAGACCTACTACTGAGTCCCATGTGCATGAGACTCATGTTTGATTTTGTAATTTATTTTAAAGATTTTGGACTTATTAAATTTATACTGGCATTGTTTTCACCGATAATGCACATCTGTTCTTCTTTATAATGCTTATATAATTGTGCCTATGAAAACATTTCTTCTTTATATAATGTCTTAGAACTTAATAATTTTACTTTATTTTGTTGAAAAAATTATAAATCTTTATCTACGTCTATTACCTCTTCCAACTGTTGTCTTGAAGTCATTTTTGGTCTATTTATTATTTTAGATAACATATTATTTGTTAATCTATCTTGGGTAAAGCTTGATCTAGGCTTGCTATTGGATGTTGAAAAAAGGTTCATGTTTGTGGTTTAGTTGTTTTTACTTTTTCTTTCTTGGGGCTTAACTCTACCCGCTTTAATTGCTCAATTAACTCTTCTTTATTTTGGCTTGACTAACTTGTTTTTCTAGCTGAGTTTTTTCTTTAATTAACTTTTTTATGTTTTTATTAAGTTCCGATAGTAGTAATATTATTGTATTATTTTGTTTTATAACGATAGAGTCTGTTTTTCCTTGTGGTTGATAATTTGATAACCCTTTGGGATTTGATTGAATTTGTTCTACCCTTTTTAAGATTGCTCTATAGAGTTGGTCATTTAGTTGATAATTCAAAAGACTGCTATATTCTTTATTTGATTAAGATCTTTTCTTATTTCTTGTAGCTCCTTCTCAAAAATTATATATTCGATCGTACTTTTATCTTTATTAGTTAGATTTTGAATCTTCTTATCCAATTCTGATTGTTGGTTTCTTAAAAAATCAAAATTTTATTCTATTTTGTCTAAAAGTTTTTTCTGTTTGTTTTGCATGTCTTTGAAGATTCTAACGTCTTTATTATTCTAGTATTATCTTTTTGAATAGTTTCTCCTAAATTTATTATAAAGTCTATAATAGTATTTAGTTACGGATCTTCTCCATGTAATACGTGTTCTGCATTGTTAAAATTACACCTAAGAGTTGAATTATCTTTTAGACGTCTATATTTCTTTTCTATCTGTATTTTTACATCTAAATAATCTAGTTTCTTTAAGGTATCTATTGTTTATCCTAACGAAATGGTTACTTTACACTGTTCTCTCTGATGTTTTATTCTTCTATTATGATGTTCTATATCACTTCTAATACCTTCTAATTTCCACCTTATTGCATCTATATACTCTCTAAAAGTAAACTGTAGCGGTTTTCTGTTGCCTCTAGTATTGCTAAATAATTACTTAAGACTTTCTCTTCAACTATGGCTTCTCCTCTTTGTCCTATTTCTCTATTTAAGTACCAATACTTTATTTGTATTCTTCTAGCAAATGGATGTTTTTTCTCTAATATTGTTTCTGGATTTAAGATGTCCTATCAATTTATATT
Source organism: Capsicum annuum (assembly GCF_002878395.1). NCBI lineage: Eukaryota > Viridiplantae > Streptophyta > Magnoliopsida > Solanales > Solanaceae > Capsicum > Capsicum annuum. Next base: position 58,398,513 of record NC_061111.1, on the reverse strand, counting down.
CTAATCTAGAGATTATAGTGATTAAATGATCTAACCTTAGAGGATCTTATATTCAACAAGCAGTTTACAGAAATTCATAAAAATTCATATAATAAACATAATTTACATAGTAGGGAGAAAAAATACGATGACCTTAAATAACAACTACTTAATGTCTTAGGGTGAAGTGAGGTTTCTCTTTCAGGAGCCCCTATAAAAGCTTAGCGGCTACCGATGAAAGAACGTAAACACTAGCTGGCCTTGTTCCTAAGTCTCCAAAGATGAAACTTTGACAAATTCTATTTCTCCGTTATATGCTTTAGCTGGCCTTGATTTATTCTTACATTAGTGGTATATTCAAA